>NW_026125729.1:1200000-1687500 GCF_943737965.1 Phodopus roborovskii
GGGGGAATTTGTGTGTGCCCATAAATATGGCTGCACTCCATCTTGGCACAAGGACAGAGTTCAAAGCTGTCAGCAAGCCACAAGACCTAAAGGTCAAAGGTGTTACTATAGAAGCATCCTTGGCTGTCTTAGTCTAAATAACAATAGACCTGAATCTGAGGTATGGCTACTCCTGACCTCAAGGCTAGGGAACCAGAAGTTGGAGCTAAGGTGTGGTTACTGAACCCTTAGAATAAGTGAGAAAGAAAAGTATGTTCCCTTTTTGGTTAAGGTATACAAAAGTGGTGAAAAATAAACTTGTGGCATTTCAAAAAGGAAAAAAAAAAAGAGTAAGTAGTAAATATTTTATTTCTTTCACATCATTACTTTTAAGTCTTTATTAGTTAAGTATATTATTGTATTTCTCTGTGATTTGCAAAATTAAGTCCAATTTAAATATCCTCAAGAGAGAATGTGTGTATATTTAATAATATAATGAAATCGAATGTTTTAGTACATTAAAAATAGTTCACTAGAATTTCATAAAATGGATTTTTATTACATTCACCCTGTTCCTTCCCTAATTCCCACACACAATTTCTACTTCTGCAATGCTCTCCTGGACTCACTTTGTGCTCTATTTAAATAATAAAATAAAATAAATCACCAGGTCCAAATCCAATACATGTTATCTATATTCCTGGGTGTGAGACTATCCATTTGGTCATGGTTGAAGTTCCCAGTGCCATACCCTTAACGAAAACTGACCCTTCCTAGCCAAGAACACAAGAAGACTAGTAGGTTACCTGCTTTGGTCTTGTGAAGGCAACCACAGTTGTTATAAATTCATGAGGGGAGTTGTCCAGAAGAAACTATTTCTTTCATTCTGCCCATCCAGATCTCTGACTCTTACAATCTTGCTGTGCCTGAGAATTGGGGGTAGAGCAGTGGTTCTGAACTTTCTTAATGCTACAGCCCTTTAATATAGTTCCTCAAGTTATAATGACCCCTAACAATAAAATTATGTTGTTGCTACCTCATAACAAATTTTGCTGCTGTTATGAATCATAATGTAAATATCTGATATGTAACACCTGTGAAAGGTGTTTGATCCTATAAGAGTCATGACCCACAAGTTGACTAACCCTGGGGCAGAAAGTGTGGTATAAGTGTACTATTAGTGGGTGAGCACTACAAAGATATTTTCTGCACTTTTGACATTTGTGACTTTCCATATTAAGCACCCTATACTGCAGAAAGAAATGTTCCTGGTTGAACTGGTCTAGAGGTAGACAGATACAGATTTTAGGGCAGTTTCACACTAACTTTAGCCAAAACAAACCTAGACAATAAAAGAAATTCAGGAGGCATATACCCAAATGATCCACATCCATGCAACAAAGACATCTGTTCAACTATGTTCATAGCAGCACTATTTGTAATAGCAAGAACCTGGAAGCAACCTAGATGCCCCTCAATTGAAGAATGGTTAATGAAGATGTGGCACGTATACACAATGGAAAACTACTCTGCAGAAAAAAATAATGAAATCTTGAAAATCGCAGGCAAGTGGATGGCACTTGAAGAAACCATCCTGAATGAGGTAACCCAGTCACAAAATAGGAACACAGTAAGTACTCACTCAGATATGGATTTTAGACCTAGAGCAAAGGATCACCAGCCTATAATTCATACCACCAGAGGAACTAGGATACAAGATGTGTTCTAAGAGATTCATATAAAGTCCCTCACAGAACCGGGAAAGGACAAGTCCCCCAGAGCACATAGGAAGTGTGGGGGGCAGCAAATGGAGAGAGAAGTAGAAAAAAAAAAAGAGGAGGAGGAAAGGAAAACACATGCAACCAGGAAGATTGATCCTGGTTAGGAATAGAAGACAGGAGAGAGAGAAAGAGAGAGAGACAGACAGACAGAGAGAGAGAGAGAGAGAGAGAGCGCATAAACGAAGGAGCCAATATTGGTTTGAAGATAAAATTGAACACAAAGAAACGTTTAGTGAACTACAAGACTGCTGCCAACTAACAATTTGAGCTTCCGTGGAAAAGCTACCAAAAATGTCCTTCCTGGAGAGTGAGATCAACAACTAACTTATCCATGTAGCCCTCAACTAATATCTCTTGGAAACAGGAGCAAACCCCCATACATAAACACTAAGTCGAAGTAGAACCCAGATGCAGATGGAGAAGACAAGACCAGGCAGCAGAAACACATAGAGACAGCTAACCTGAACAAGGAGGAGCTAACAGGCCACCAGACTGATAGCTGGGAAGCCAGCATGGGACTGACTCAGCCCCCCCCCCCGAATATGGATCTGAGCCAGAAGGACTGAGCAGTCTAAGGGACCTCAGACAATGGAGTTAGGATGTATCCATGGTCCACAAAAAGGACCTTGCGAACACATTCCCCATGGAGGAATAACTGCCTTAATCTAAAGACAGGACAGAAGCCCTAGTCCCTACTTCACATGACCTGTCAAATCTACATGACCCCAACTGGATGGCATTCCCCTACATATGGAATTGGGGTGGGGGGATGGGAGGGGAGGGTGGTTAGAGTGCATGTGAGGGGGCAGAGAGGGTAAAAGGGAGTGAAGGGGGGAAGGACAGAGGGAAGGAGGGAGGGAAAGGGAATCGGGATTGACATGTAAAATAATAAATTAAATAAAAAAAAATGCTTTGACTCCAAAATTTAAGTTCAATGACAAGTTACTGGGGAAAAGGATTTCTATTTTTGTTTCCACAGAAAATGAAAAGCTGTGGATTCCTTCCAGACTAATGTGCTTTGATCAAGCCAGACCGCCTGAAACAGAGTACCAGGTGATTCTACATTCAAAACAGCTGGACAAAACAGCCTTACAGACTACAGCCAGGATTTCTGAATCTTCTTAGAATCCCCCATGACAGCGCCCCTTACCAGCAGGAAGTAGTTTGGAAAGAACAAAGCCCAAATTCCAAAATATTGTCTATAAATGTTTGTTTTCATTTAAATGGAATTGGTTATATAATATGTATTAACCCATTTCTTTCAATCTAAGTATGTCCATGTGGTGTTATCTTACCGGAGAGAGGATCTGGAGTTCTACACTCTTTTTCTTACCTCTGAATCTCCTTCTACCTCTTCCAGGCTTCCTCCTTCTCTCTTAGTCCCACCTATCTTGCTTTCCTATTGGCCAACAGTGCTTTATTCATTAACTATTAAGAGGAACATATTTACAAAATGGCATCTCCCATCAGATTTCTGCTTTGATCTCAGAGATTTCTATCAGTCCCTTTCTTGATTAAGTATAAAGCATTTTTCTATCTTTAGTATTATTTGTAGCTTACTTAAATTTTATTAGGAATATTATCAGAAACTATCACTTAAAGACTATTGTAAATTCATTAGGAAGATTTCTGTTTTTTATAACTGGTCATTTGTTAACACATTGGATGTATATGAGTATGTTATATTTTAATATTTTTGAAGTTGTGTACATATTTGCCATTGGTTTAAGTTGTCCCTGACATTGCCTTGATTAATGACCAATATTTGTATGTTGTAATTGATTTAACAATCAGTTTGTCACTCTCCACCAGTTCATGTATTTCCACAATTTATCTTATCAGTTACACATTTTCAATAACTTTAATCCATTTCAAAGATAAAGTGAATGAATTGGTTTATTATTTACAAGTGAATCACTATAAGATATCAATAGGAGAACAATTCCATCATCTCAAAACATTTGGGATTGTGCAATTCATTTCCATTAATTTCTACCCCATCCTAGGTCTAATGCAACCACTGATATATTATTTTTAATTTTTTTGCCTTGATTAGTATTTGCAAAAACTTCTATAAATTGGACACGTCTTCCTTGATTTCTATTTATTGCAAGTAAAACCCAAGTTCTTGTTGACAATATCTAGGCTACCTACTTTGCTCAGGCAAAGGCTTAACCATTTAATAAAAACAAAGGACTGAGCTTAGGCAAACATGCCACTAATAATATGCATATATATGTTTTTATAAGTACAATCAAAGGGAAAGCATTACCTATAGACAAAAATCTATTACGTTTTATGCATAATGACTCAGATTAATAACATTGTATAAGAAAAAAGGAAGTCATTATAAAAATTAATTTAGAACTTTAAAAAACAACTAAATTTCTGATAAGAACATTTTTGAAATGAATTGACACAGGAACCTATTGTCCTTTTTTTTATCCAGACTATAGCATCTTGGGAAATATTATTTAAACATAGTATATCTAAGTGTTTACTTTGTGCATACCACTGTTTCTTTCACTACATTCTATTACATCTTTTCTATGTAGTCACTATTCTCTGTCTTCTAACTTGGTGTTCTTTTCCTTTTATATTGCATATTGGAATTACTTGAAGAACCATTCAAACAATGATGCCTAATCTCTTGCATAAAAAGGTCTATTTTTTATAGACATGACCTAGACATTGAATGTTGAATAATTTATAAGATTGTTTAAATTGTCAGTCAGAACTTGTGAACCCTTGTTTCAGATAGAACACTGGTTATTTTACCTGGAAGCAAACCAAAATCAGCAGATGGACTCTTGCATGCTTCAATTCAGCCTCTGTTCACTGAAACAAAATCTCTGATGGTAACAAACAGATACTGATGGATCATATTATTACTATTCTGGTAGTTTTGCACAAAGCCACTCTAATATTATTTTATGACATTTAGACATTTAGGAAATAGGTAAAAGTAGCAATCTCTGAGTCCCACTGAAAATCTTTTGAATCAGGAATTCCAGAATGTTACCAAACAGTTTCTGTTCCAGCAGGCCCTGTACCTGATCTGAATATTGGAATAAGTGTTTGGAGCTTCTGATGGCCAGTTATACTAAGAGTTACCCAAAACTTGAGGAAGCCTGGATGCTTTAAAATCCTCATTCCTGATTCTTTCTTAAATAGTCCATTATAACTGTTTCACAGTATAATCTTTCCAATGATCACCTTAATAGTTTCCCGGTAGATATTGTAGTTAAGATTAAACACTGCTTCCTTAAACATTAAGCACATTGAGAAAACACATAAGTACATAATTAGTATAATGTGTTCTTAACTTGGCATAGGATTGTACAATTACAGAATTCTAGGGAAATTTGGACAAAGAGAATAGGAATAGGAGGACCAACCAAACTTAAAAGGAGACTTGAATTTGGTTGTAAAAAGTATGCATGGACTGCTTAGTCTTCAGAGATCACCCAGAGTTTTATCTTAATATTCACTGAATATTTATTTGCTTTTCAGAAAACTATGAAAGTACCATTTCAGTAAAGCTCATCTTGGGTTTTCTCTACTTTACCAATCCTCATGAATCATTAGCTAGATGGGAAAATGTGTTCAGATACTCAACTACTCCCTGTGTTTAAAATGTATCTTACCTATCATGACTGAAACCATTCAAGACCAAATAGATCAGTTAGAAAAATAAGGAATTTAAAAAGCATTCACTCCAGGAAAAGATCAGTCATAATGGCCATTTTATAAATCTGTTTTGCTATAATATTCTTAAATATGAAATTGCTTTAAGTCAAATGATAAAAAACAAATATTTCATTATAATAAATGAAACCAAATGTTTAATAATAAACTATGCTTAAGAGTTACTCAATATTGTCCAATAGAAATTAAATTAATGATAGTACTAAAAGAGAAAATAATAGTATTTCTCTTATCAATTTAGTAACCTTAAGTGTTTTTATTTCCATATTTGTTATATTATTTTATATCAGATTAAATTAAAATGGCTTGGTCAAAAACTAACTTGCTAAAGTATGATATCAGAATACTAGATATCTTAAAATAAATACAGTGAAAATAAACATTTGGGATGTTTTCTCATATACTATTATCTTAATTTTATAAAATAAATTATAATCAAATTTTAATCAACAGTGTGCCATATGTTAAACAACTAGACCTTTTGTTTCCCAGCTTTGGTTTAATTTTTAAAAATTCATTTAAATTTTGTCTTGGCTTGTTGCACTTCTCTCACAATTCTGGTTGTCACTCATTGTCAATGAAGAGAATAAATGTCTTTGGCTTTTAAGCATGATGTCCTTAGTAAGTATGGAAGCACATGGGGACATCATGAAAAAAGAAATTATATAAAATAGTAGCTGATTTGGGTTTATTTAATGATGAGTTTGTTATAGTTTCAACAACAAGGAATTAAAGCAAAGTCATTACTAAAATAAATAATGGATATTGAGAGTTGAAATGTTTGAAATGAGCCTCAGAAAAATAGGTTAATGTGCTTGCGCATAAAACCAAGAACTGGTGAGTCTTGGCCATAGGATAACTACAATTCAAGAAAATTGAAAGTTTTGCTTATATTTTGAAATTCTAGGTACTACTCAATACTTGTAAAGGGATGTAAGGTTAAATTTTTGGTCAAAGTTACTTGTTCTTACATATTCTCTTATTTTTTCTTTGTTTATTTGTTTGTTTTGTTTTGTTTCATTACCACATACCTTATTCTTGACTCTGCAATATTCATTAGCAACTATAAGACTCATAAACCATTGGGCAGAATAGTAAACTGAAAATAAATTTCACATACCCATAGTTGTTCATATCTGAACACTTGGACTATTTGCATACCTTAAGTTATAATATCACAGGTAAATAATGTTGAAATGGAAATAATGTTGCTACTTAGTGGTATTGTTACCTTGGATTATTATGTTGTATCAAGTGCATCCATGAGGCTCAATAAATACAGAAGCAAAAATAAAAGAAAATATAGAGAAAAATATGAGTGAAAAGATTTTCAAAGGGGAAATATAAGGTGGCTATGTTACACTTGATTCAAAAAATGTGAACATAAGAATTATGTTCATAGTGGCTTTATTCATAATATGCACAAACTGGAAACAATATAGATGTCCCTCAATAGAAAATGAATAAAGAAGGTATGGTACAATTATAAAATGGAGAGTTACTCAATTGTTCATAAAATAGCTCTGGATAGAGCAATATGTGATTTAGAGTCACTTTATTGTTATATTTGTTTATCAGAATAATATTACTATGTTTTTTTCCTTGGCCCATGATATTCTAGGTCCAGGTTTTAGGCCACTTTAGAAGTATCAATTACATGTTACATCTTATAGAATGAACATTCACGACAATATAAAATGAGGTTGTTTATTCCCCTCAAATTTGTTTCATTGCTACACTAGTTAATCTTGCAGGTAATTCCTTGTTGTAGATAGCAGGGTTGGTAGCTGTATGATATTGATGATTAATTTTCTCTTGACGTAGATTATTGACTACTTTCCAGAACTATGACTATGAATTTATAGGGGTGAAACTTCTAGTTGGGTACCAGCTCAACTGTATCATGTATGATGGCACAAGTAACTGCTGTGCTGAGCAACAGAGAGTTATTGGTTCATAAAGAATAAATCATCCTTACTTTGGTTGTTTGTTTTCTGGATGTTAGGGTTTTTTAAAAGTTTTTATGTATTCTATATACTAACCTTACATTATATGAACAATTGGTATTTTTTTCCCATTCTGTAGGCTGTTTTGCTAGAATTACACTGTCCTTTGGTGTACAGAAGTATTTAGCTTCATGATATTTGATTTATTAAATGTTGGTCTTACTAACTAGGCTACTGGTGTCCTGTTCAGAAATTCCTTCCTTGTGTCAATGAATTCAATATTATTTATCACATTCTATTCTATCTAGTTCAGACTATTGAATTTTATGTTGAGGTTCTTGATCCACTTAAAGTTGCTTTTTGCATGGTAATAAATATAGATCTATCTGAATTTTATCTGAGTAACTGTCTACTTTTTCCAGCACCGTTGATTTTCCCTAGTGTTTATTTTTGGCTTCTTTGTCAAAAAATCATGTTTCTGGGTAAAATTACAACTGGATCTTATATTTGATTCCAATGGTCAGTGTGTCTGTAAGTATTGACATAGAGATCCTCATGGGAAAATGTATGTTACTTGAGAAACTTCAGAGCACTTATTCCTAAGATAACAGATATCTTCATTAAACCAATCCTCCTCTCAAAGCTCAGGTCTATGAAAAAGAGAATGAGGAATGATTGAAAAATCCAGAGGTGGTGGATAACTCTAAGGTAAACATTCTGCAACACAGGCTATAATTGATGAACATGTAAAAATTCCAGGTTCTTAGATCCACATATATTTGGAAGTTCAGTATGTTGTGGACCAACTAGGTGCATTATTTCTTCGTTTTCACTATAGATATTGTCATAAAAAGAAAAATGGAAAGTCTAAGCAAAAGAACATAACCCAAATTATGGTATGCCTAATGATAACTGTTCTACCCTTCACAGTCTCTCATTGCAAGGCACCAAGACTAACATACTTTCTGTCAGCAAAGATCCTAGATTTTCCTTAATGAAATTCTATATGTGTGAAATCATTTTGTGCTTAGTACGCTCAATTTGAATTTATTGGTACTGAATATTGTGTATCATGAAGTTTTTAATATAGATCAAAAAAATCAATAACAATAGTTCAGATAATATTGAAAAATATTTAAACATGCATAGGTTTTTCATGAATAATAAGTTATGTAATATTAGCATATGAAAGAAAATGTGTATATAAAATGTTCATAATTTAAAGCATATGAAACTTCTTAAAAACTATAAAACAGAACTGAATAAACAACAGTGGAACTTTGGTCAAATATTAAAAAAAATCAAATAAGATCAAGTAAAAGGAAATAAATGAGTAGAATGAATTCAATCAAAATTATATGCTTCTTGCCTTAAGATCATATATATGCTTAAAATTGTTGAAAATAATTTGTCTGAAATTTGCATCAGGATTTAGAACTTTTATTTCTCCACAAGAATGTAAGACTAAATAAAAGGTGAAATAGTATTCAAACAAGAATATAACTGTTTATAATGGGATACTATTTAAATATTAAAGGATTGATCACAAAAAGAAATAAACAATATCAATGTATAATATTTGAAATCACATTGTAAATATGATTTAGCAATATAATTAAAAATATGATGGAAAGATGGCACTGTGGTTAAGAGTATTTGTTGATCTTCACAAGATTTGATGTCAGTTGTTAGCATCAGGCATCTGCACTGGCCTGCCTATGGATTTTTGTCAGAATAAGCCTTAGCTACTGCCACTAAGAGCACCACCTGTGCCTATTCACTATATTCCCTTTTAAAGGATCCTGCACATCTCCCATCTCTCTCTCCCTTTTGTCCATTCACTCTCTCTGTCTGTCCCTTGCCCCTCTCTCTTTGACACTCTCTCCTTTTCCATGATGTTACTGTTCCCAGAGGTAGGTCTCACCTACCCCCTTTCCCTTTTTTATGAATCTTCTCTTTAAAAAAAAAACAAAACAAAAAAACACTTCTACTTGAACTCTGTCTTGAGCAGCTATTTTAAAATTACAAGTTATCAGCACCTACATCAGACAGCTTATAGCTGTCTATAACTCTGGTTACAGGGCATCTGATGCCCTCATCTGCACTATGTGGCACCTGCATACATGTATCACACACATACACACACTTATAAATAAAAAAGAGTAATTTGATATTTTGAAAGAAATAAAATAGACACAAATCCATACTTTTTAAATAATGAGCTTTAGCTTTTGCTCTTTAATTGTTGTACAAGAAAATCTAAACCAATTTGCATTAACTAAAGTTTAAGAAATAGTCTATTCACTAATATTAATATACAAATTCATTTTACTTACAAATGCAGCTTATGTATATTGTTCATTATCTGCCCAACAGTCCTCTATGAATTCCAAGTAAATAAATGGAAATTGTTATGTTTCCATTACATTTTCAAAAATTCAGTTATCACATTTTAAGTAATGTTTTGGTGAATTATAAATTAAAACCCACCTTATATGCTGTAAGGTCATCATAAAATATTAAAAATCAGACCATATCAGTAACCAGATAATCACCACAGTATACATTGATAACAGCAAAGCTATACTAAATTTTAAGATAAAAACAATATAACTTCCTTAAACATTTTAAACATTTGCTTAGGTAAATTTTTATTTTCTTTTTTCATTCATTCTTCTTATATACATTGCATCACAATCACAGTTCCTCCTCCCTCAATTTTGCCAGCCTTTCCATCCTCTTCTCCTCTGTCACAGATGCAATACCCCCTCTTTCCCTTAGAAAAGGGGGTGGGGGCAGGAGTCCCAGAAATATCAACCAAACATGACCTAACAAGATACAATAAGACTGGCCACAACCCCTCATGTAACAGTTGGATATGACAACAATAGGAGGAAAAGTGTCCTAAGTGTATGCAAACGAGACAACAAAATATTCCCAGAAGACTCAGCTATACCACTTTTGACCAACAATTGGACATAAAACAATCCATAAAAATGTGGTACAGATCTAAACAGAGAATTTTCAATAGAGGAAATGCAAATTGCAGAGAAACACTTAAAGGAATGTTCAATATCCTTAATCATAAGGCAAATGAAAATCAAAATGACTCTGGGATTCCAACTTACACCTAACAGAATGACTTAGAACTATAACATGAGTAACAGCTCATGTTTGCAATGTTGGTGGTCATGTAAACTTTTAAAGCCACTATGAAAATCAAGATGGGTTTTCTCAGAATTTTAGGAATTGATCTACCCCAAACCCAACTATATCACTGCTGGCATATACCAAAAAGATGCACCACCATGCTAGAACCTGCAAACAAACACTAAATATCCTTAAATTGGAGAATGGATAAAGAAACATAAAGAAACTGTGGTATATTTATATAATGAAGTATTAATCAATTGTTTAAAATATAATGCAGAACCTTTTCTTAAATCTATAAAGAATTATTACTATTAAAACTAAATTACAGTTCCCAGAAGGGATATGTACATATGAAAGGAAATGTATCCAGAATATAAATTGATTCCTGCACAACAACATGTGAATGCCAGGTGAGATTATAAATTCTTTTAATCTAATTTAATCATTATGCTAATACAATTATATCAAAACACTGTATGATATACCATTATCAAATACATAATTGTTGTTTTAAATTTCCATTAAGATATACTTCATATTGAGCAAAGGGGTTAAGACCATGCTGGCGAAACCCACAGAAACAGCTGGCTTGTACAAGGGAAGCTCATGGACCCAAGACTGACAGCTTGGAAATCAGCATAGAAAGGAACCAGGCACTCTGCATGTGGGTGACAGTTAGGAAACATACACAAAAAAATACAGAACTGAAAGAACAACTGAAGAAGTATTTGGTACTCAGCTACAGTGATGAATATCAGAAATACACTGAACAACAGCAGCCAGCCAATGATAAAAATTAATATTATAGCAACTCAAATATATGAAATTCTAGGAGGCGGGACAATTTAATGCTATCAGAAAACAGATTAGTATTTGACAATTCTTGGGATAAAGAATGAATTAAATGGCCCAGGAGAAATTTCTCTCAAATGAAAATACTTATACCATGATCATATGCTGATTTTACAAAAGTAAATACTATACAAAAGCTTAAAATGTATGTCAGTGGCCAACATTGTTGAAGTATGTGCTTTTGTTTTAAATTTAAGAGTAATATAAGGTCATAGTCAGTCGCCAATTTTGTAAAAATAAATGTTTTATAAAATATTAAGAGTAATATAAGGCCATGGAAAATTTAATCGCTCTCTTATCACCTAAATGAATTTTGTTGTTTCTCATAGAAAGCTGCTCATCCTTTCCTAGCACATCTTCCTTAACAGGTGCAACATTTAAAAATACTAAAACAACCATGCCCTGAGAAAATATTTTTAATGTTTGGATACTCTGCTATAATATCAAATTAGATTGCACTGAAAAATAAAGTACCATAGTAGTATGTAGGTCAAGGGCTATTTTCTAACAGGAAAGCAATTCCTAATTGCCAGAGGCACTTTTCACTTTTCAGTGGTTTTGATAGTGAATTGCTTCTGGAGCACCTGTTCATATTGGGAGTTGTACACCAGTTCTATGGACGGTAATGCTTAAAATGGGACTTGTGATTTGGGGGTTTCATTTCTAATTTTGATTTCACAAATGAAAACAAGTTTGACATTTTAAATTAAAAATTAATTAAGAACTAAAGATACTGGAATTCAGTCTTTGTAGAAATGCCCCAAACATGCCACATTTATACTAAACCATCTGAGGGGGATCCTTTGATTATTTAAGTAATGTGTACTTAGACTGACTCTGAGAAATCCCAGTGTAAGACATAAACAATACTTAGAAAACACAAGCGTTTACTGCAATAACATCTCATACCTCTCTTCAGAACCAAGCTCAGCTAAGGCTGGCCACTCTTAACTAAAAATAAGTCTCCTTGTATGAATTTTTATGGGAGCTGTGTAAAAGGCCCCTCACAAAGATTTAAGAGGCAAAGGAGTAAGAAAACACATTTTAAACAATAGTAATATATTTATAAATAAACTTAAGGGATTTAGACTATTTATATAAAGAAAATTATGGAATTTGGAGAAAGAATAATATATTATACAGATATATCAAAAGATAATGCAAGTCTGTTTTTATGCAAAACTAATATTGACATTAAAGTCACAATGTAGTTTTATTTTTATATCCAAGTTATCCCCTTTCTAAAATTTTCCTTAACCTAAGGCATTAAAGAGAAACAAAAACAAAAACCTCTATGAAGATAAGAATTATTTTATATCTACTCACAGCAATTATAGTTGAAAAAAGGAAATAAGTTTTTTTTATATTTTGATGTTTTGAACATGAGTTTTGTGTATACTAGACTGACTTAAGCCTTACCATGTCTCCAAGAACAAACTTGAACTCTTGATTCTTCTGTCTGTTTCTTTCAAGTCTTACTATCACAGGTGTCTACTTCTAGGGAAATTCTAAGATGTGAGGTAAAATTTAGCTTATGGAAATCAGATATTTTCTGATTATGAACATAACACTAATATTAGCAATAATTAAGAGATGCTCTTCTTTGAAAGATCATAATAAATCCAGAGATATTTCTCACTAACTAAAGACTATACAAAGAACTCAAGAAATTAGTCAACATAACACCAAATAATCCTATTTTAAAAATGGGGTACAGAACTAGAGAGAGAATTCTCAACAGAGGAAATCAAAAAAGGCCGAAAGACACTTAAGAAAGTGATCAACACCCTTACTTATCAGGGAAATACAATCAAAACAACTCTGAGATACCATCTTATTCATGTTAGAATGGCTAAAATTAGAAACACCAATGACAGCAATGACAGCTTATGCTGGAGAGGATGTGGAGAAAGGGGAACACTCCTTCACTGTTGGTGGGAGTGTAAACTTGTACAGCCATTTTGGAGATCAGTATGGCGGTTCCTCAGGAAAATGGGAATCCGTTTACCACAGGACCTGGCAATCCTCTTAGGCATATACCCAAATGATCCACATCCATGCAGAAAAGACAATCTGTTCAACTATGTTTGTAGCAGCATTATTTGTAATAGCAAGAACCTGGAAGCAAACACAATCTTGCTCCTCAACTGAAGAATGCATAAGGAAGATGTGGCATATTTACACAATGGAATACTACTGTCAGGAAAAAAAAAATAATAATGGAATCTTGAAATTGAAATCCGCAGGCAAATGGATGGAACTTAAAGAAATCATCCAGAATGAGGTAACCCCATCTCAAAAAGAGGAACATGGTATATATTTACTCATTTATAAATTTTAGACATAGAACAAGGCCTATAATTCACACTGCTAGAGAAACTAGGATACAAGGAGGATTCTAAGAGATTCATACAAGGTTCCTCACAGAAAAGTAAAGGGACAAGATCTCCTGAGCATATTGGAATTGGGGGGGGGGTCAGTGAATGGAGAGGAAGCTAGGAGAAGGAAAATGGGACGAGAGGAGAGCACATAAGACAAGGAAGATTGAGTCAGTGGAGGAATAGATGAGAGAAAAAGAGAGAGACATCATAAGAGAGGATACAATTACAGATTTCCAGAGAAATCTAAACCTAGAGAAATGTCCAGACAGTTACAAGACTTATCACAACTAACAATTTGAGCAACAGTGGAAAGCTTACTGTAAATGTCCTCCTCTTATAATGAGTTTGATGACTAACTTATCCACCATCATAGACCCCTCATCTAGTAGCTGATGGAAACAGAAGTAGACACCCACAACTAAACACTGAGCCAAACTGGAATCCAGATGCAGAGAGGGAGGAAAAGGCCAGGAGTCTACAGAAACCTGCAGATACAGCTGACCTGACTGATAGCTGGGAAACCAGCATTGGACTGACTTAGACCCCTTGAACATGCATCTCAGTTAGAAGGCCTGTGCAGTCCAAGGGACCTCAGACAGTTGAACTAGGATGTATCCCTGGCGCACAAAAGGACTTTGGGAACACCTTCCCCATGGAGGGATACTCCCTTAACCTAGAGGCAAGAGGGAGGGCCTAGTTCCTACTCCAAATAACTTGACAGATTTTCATGATCCCTCCTGGAAGGCATCACTGTACATCTGGATTGGGGGGGATGGGAGGGGAGGGTTTTTGAGGGGCATGGGAGGGTGGGAAAGAGAGGGAGGAAGTGAGTGAAAAATTCATACCCAGAAAGACAAACATGTTATATACTCACTTATACATTTATATTAGCTATTAATTAAAACATAATCACACAGTAGATCATAGACACAGAGAAGTTATGTAAAGAGGAGAGCTCCACTGTAGATGAAAATAGAATAGCTTTTGTGGGTAGAGTGTGACTGGGTGGGGATGGGAACAGTATTGGGAGAGGGCAAGAAGGAGTGGGTCAGTAATGGGGGTAGGCATTTCAGGGGTTATATGAAATCCTGGTAAAATGAGAGCTTACAAAGACCTATGAGGGTGGCCCTACCAAAGACACCTATTGATGAAGAATATGGAGCCTAAAACAGCCATCTTCTCTAACCAGGCTAGGTTCCCAGTTAAGGGACTTGAACACCAACCCAACCACAAGATCTATGACCCACAACCTTTCCTGCCTGCAAGATGTGCTGCAATGATGGTTGCTCAAAGCTTAAGGGAATGCCTAACCCATGACTGGTCTAACCTGAGGCCCACATCAAGAGAGGGGGGCAAATTCCTGACATAGCTTGAATGACTAGAAGTTGGATGGCTCAGAGACCTAGGGTAAAACAAAGCACCACTGAAAATAATTCAACAAAATTATTCCTAAGGATTTCCTGATATACTCATAGGAGTGATGCTTAGCCCAATAGATATCAGAGAGGCTTCCTGCAGCAGCTTATAGGAGCAGATACAGAGACCCACAGTCAAACTTTGGGTGGATCTTAGAGATTTCTACAGAAAAGTGGAAGAAGGAGCCATATGGGTCTTTTAAAAATTATTCTTCTCTCCTTTTTTTTTTTTCAAGGAACAATGTGGAAAGAAGTATCCAACTAAAGTAACTTGTGCAAATAGTCTTTGTTTTTCAGGATAAGGTGGACATGTGCCATAACATGTACCATTCTCAATGAAAATGATGAATATACATAAGATGAAAGCTAGAACTCCAATGTTGATGGAAAAGTAAAGAAAAGATAAAAGTTAGAAGTGGACCAAAGGGAATGCCTCAGAAATAAATAGTGAGGTCAAATCTTGAAGTCAATTTTCCTAGGCTAATGATAATTTATGAAAGTATGTGACAATGTGGATATGTAAAGTCATTTTGTATCTGCCTGCCTACCCAGCTAGTCTTCATATTTTGTCTTCCAACATTACAGATTTAAATATTCTCAAATACTCCTGCTTGGTGTCCATGCATATTAGCTTTATCTCATCTAAAATATGCTTCACATTATTTATTTAAATAAGCTATATTTACACTTTAGCACAATAAAATTATCAGTTCCTCTGGATGAATCTCCCTAACCTCTTGCATAAACGTGCTGAGTGAAAGCCTTGCTTTCTTAATTCACCAAGCACATACATAGAAGGATACTACTATCTTCGTCTTAATTATCTCTGCATACCTGATCTTACCACAGTATATGACTGGCTATATTTATGTTCACAAAGAAAGTTAATATGCTACAGTAGGAGAACACTCTGCTGGTTTATGATCATACTGTGTAAATCAGAAATTTCAGGACGTGATTAGTGTGATTAGTGAAATCAAAGATACAACATGTTATCCAGACATGCCAAACTTTTATGACTATGGCAACCACTCAAGGAAAACTGTTGAAAAGACAGATGATTTACTTTGGCTAACAGTTTTATAAATTTCAATCATGGATAAGATGACTCTAATATTGCGAGCCTGTGGTAAGGCAAAAATCATTTTAGTGGCAGGGGAATGTGGAGGAAGAGTCTATCTCATGATAGAACAAAAGGAAAGAACAACTATAGGGGGAGCCAGTGCAAGAATAGATATATTTTGTCAAGACATAACTCAAAGAGCTCACATGTTCCATAGTTCAACGATATTCCAATATCAAATTTTGAATTCATTGTGAATTAATCCACCAATATCCCAATAATACAATCATTCCTTCCTAACCCCATCTGTGAATATTGCTTGTTTCAGGGACCAAGTCTTCATTATTTTAATACATCTTTGAGCAAAAGAAGTTAATAAATAAAGCACAGCACTAGAAGAAGTGGGAGTTAATTACAGTATCAGTAAGGCAAGCTAAATTCAGAATAAGTCTCTAACCAAAGACCAATTTTCCAAACTAGTCCAGTATAATTAAGGCTCCCCAAAAATGTATTGCCTTGCTGGGAATATCTACTACATTCTACGGCGCCTGTGTACAGATCACAGTCAATTTCAGACACTGTAGGTTATTGAGGTTCAGACAATTAATGTTTCTTAAAAGTGTAGGGAAGGAACTTGAAATCCTGTGAAGCAACACTTATATACCAGGGCTTTAGGAGTCATCTTGACTGAAACAATAAAGTAGACAATGTAGGTTAGTACCTTAGCTACTAAGGAAAAAAAAAACCTGCAGAGAATCCAAAACTGTTCCAATTTTAATTCCCTCCTTTGCAAAATGAGAATTAATATTTTTGTTTGTTTGTTTGTTTTCTGTGGTTGTTTTGGAATATATGATTGGTTTAATGAAATGCTGACTGTCCTTAGCTAGTTAGGATAGGTTAGGCAGGAGAACCAAACTGAGCAAACTCTGAGAAGAAGAGCTGAGTCACTGGGAGTCTCAAGGAGACTCAGGGTGAATATGCTATACTGAAAAATGTACCATTATGGGGCAGAGTATAGATAAAAAATATGGGTTAATTTAAGTTGTGACAGCTAGCTAGTAACAAGTCTAAGCTATCAGCTGAGCACTTATAATTAATTTCAAGTCTCTGTAAAGTTATTTTGGAACTAGTGGTCCCAATGAAAAACTCTGCCACAAAATACCACTGAATATATATTAAAGTAGTTAGTGTAATACTCATTGCCCAAAGACGTGCCATCAATGTATTTCTTGTCTACTCATTTATAAAAATCAACTCTATGTACATTATCTTGAGTTTCCCTACCTTTTAATGTGCCCAAATGATTCAAACACACAAGTTTCTTCATATAATTTACAAAGAAAACAGACAAAATTTAAATCTCATTAGTGAACACTGATGTTGTCTATGAGAAAAAGTTGAATCTTGGTTCATTACTAAAAGCTTAATTGAGTGATATTTTTAAGGAAACACACATGTACACACATATACACAAGAAATGTCTTTTTATGGTTATATATAAAGAAACTAAGCAAAATATATTATTGAAAAATGTATCTAAATAGTCTAATAGAGAAATTGACAATGGGCAGAACACTTTTTAGACTATTAAATGTCAGCACCAAGTGATTAAAAATACCCATGTAGACAATGCTTGAACTAATTTTGAAACATACTATGGCTTTTTTCTAGATTCCTTCCTAATCACACATGAGACAAATTTAGTAGTGCTACTGGAAATTGATAAAAATTTCAACATGTTATAAATTACATATATATGTATATATGTATATATATGTGTGTGTGTGTGTGTGCATGTGTGTGTATACATATATATTTAAAATCCTATGATTATCCATGCTGCTCATAGCATTTTTAAATTTTATAGTTATTATTTTTTCTTATTTTACACATCAATCCCAGGTCCCTCTCCCTCCCATCCTATTCCCCACCCACTTCACAGGGAGGGTGAGGCCTTCCAAGAGGGACCATCAAAATCTATCACGTCATTTAGAGTAGGGTCTAGGACCTCCCTCCTATCTCTTGGTTAAGGGGATATTCCTCCATGGGGAATGTGATCACAAAATAATTTCATGCACCAGTGTTACATCCTGGTTCCAGTGTCAGAGGTCCCATAGATTGCCCAGGCCTTCTAATTGAGAAACAAGTTCATAATTGAACAGATTTCTTTGTTGTATGGATGTGGATCATTCGGGTATATGCCTAAGAGTTGAATTGCCGGGTCCTGTGGTATATTCTCTCAAGTGATAAAGCTTATATTTTATTAAATCATTGACCTCTAATATGAAGTACACTACTGTATTTCACTGTCAGTTTCAAAGACATATATGAAGACCAGATTGCCTGCCTCCAATTTGTGAAAATGATTCATTATATAAATTCTGCAAAATATTCGTCAGGATATGTAAAAGTGTCACCTACTAACAATTCATAATTTTTGGTGATGAGGAATCGGTATGCTACAAGAGTGAGCTTTTCTTTCTGCATATTCAAGTGGATATTCTTGTTTTTGTTGCATTAACTTTCGACACTTGGTTAAGGTTTGTTTGTATGGGTTTCTTCACAATGAAGTTATAATAATTTTTTGTTAAAACATGTCTTGCATTTGATACTGTAAAAAATTATTTCATCTTCATAAGATGTACTTTATATTTTCTTTTCCATTATATATTTAGTTCTTTCTGTCTCTCTGTGTGTGATTGTGTGGTCCATTTTTATAATTAGCTAATAGAGAAACAAACATTTCTATTTCTATTCATAATAATTATTGATACCCTAATTTAATCAAGTAGTGTATTATTAGAATAATTTTATTTTGACCAGACAATTATGTGTGGGAATAATTTTAATGATATATTATCTTTTAAGGTCAAAATTATTTTACAATTATTATATATAATACCTGTATGACTATAAATATACAGTCAAGTGTTGCAAAATTTGACTAAGAAAGTTTTCAATAAAATCTTAAAAGTAAATTACTTACAAATGTGTAGTAAAGTATTACATAATTTCATTTGTTAATATCAAAGTCCCAAAGAAACCGACTTGCTTTTACAAACTATATCTAATATAATAATAAACAAACTTTGTTTCACATGATAGTGAACTGTGAGTTCTCAAATAATCACATGCAAACAAATAAGCATTTAGAAAAAATTGCCTGAATTGCCTTCTTTTTACATCCTTTCTATGTAATAATTCTATGTGGATTATTTTGCTTGTAAGAAATCCATTATCTGTTATTGAAGTTTTATTACCTAAAAATAGTCATGATAAAGTGAAAGGTGAGTACTTTTATGGGATTCCTGAGTTCTGTCACCCATAACCTATAAAGAAAAAAGTAATCTTTTAATTTACACTTATTTTGTGAACCAGAGTGCAGAGAATATTTATCACTATTAGCATCATCATTCCCATTCTAGGCACTTTCAGCTCCTTGTGAGCCATCTCATATTTATTGATTTTCTTTCTTCATGATGGCAGTAAAAGTAGAAGGATTTATCAGAAGGGTCTCTAATTTTGGTCAAATGGTAGTAGTATGCCATACATACTTGAGAGGACAGTTTATAGCTAGATAATCAGCTGTAGCTTGATATTAGACATCATGAGCTTCTTTTGAGCTATTTAATACATGTATTTCTTCTTAATCCATTATGCTTAAACCATAATATACATGCAAAATTTATTTGTTTGTAGTGAGTTAACATTTCAATGGACAAAGTACTTGTTCACCAACAATAAGCCAGAAATGCTGTTATGCATAGTATCTCAGCATATAAGGTTAAGATAGATTAGGAGACTTGCTTCTCAGACAGTCTAGTCTAAGAATGAGCTAAAGGTCAGTGAGGACCCCTGTGTAAAAATAAAAACAAAAACAAACAAACAAAAAAAACAGGTGGACATCTTCTGATAATCAATAACCAATTATGCTCTCTGGCCTCTTCATGTACATGCACACGTGCATGTAGGCAATCACCCAAACAAACATGCATGTATATTTGCACACAAATATATTTCTTGCTTGAATAATTGGAAGAAAGCATGAACGAATTACCATTGGAAAATGAGCTATAAGCCACAGGTCTATGTGAGACAAGAATGCCTGTTTTCTCAGCTGCATGTAGGCCCAAACACAAAAGGAAAATAGAGAGCTTTGTTCTGAAGAACCCTTGAGCCATTGTCCAGGAGAAGACTCATGAGCTTTAAAATGATAACGAAACTGAAACTCTTGATCAGTTTTCTCAGGATTTTGTCTTCAGTAATTGATCATTCCTTCAGTCTATTGATTTTCCATTTAAAGAAAAATTACTTTCTCTTCCTTTCCTTGTTACTGTGAATGAACAGTAGAATTCATCATTGTGAGCAATTCTTACTCCAATATAATTTAGCTGTCATCCATAAAATATTTCTGGCTCAAAAATAAATAGCACCAGTGTTTGAAATCAATCTCTTACTACTTCTTAATTTTATCAAAACAAATAATAAACTAAATGATTTCATATTTTCAAATGAAAAAGCTACATTGTACTTGAATATAAATGTGTTACTTAGACCTAAGTAAACCATTGACAGCAAATGGTATTTGGGGATTAAACAAGGAACAAAACTCTGCATAGACTTCTGACCAGTGACATGCCATTATTAGCAGCACCAATATGCTCTCAAATTATGAATAAATATCCAAAAAAATCTATCTGGATTTCTCAGTTACATGTAAGCAATCAATTGTTCAATGTAATGTGCTATAGAAGCTTACCACAAAAGAAAACCACCGGCCTTGTGGGATTGGCTATGTGTGACACTGCAGACAAGAGGCTAACAATATTATTTACAATGGTTCTTGATATTATGAAAGAGTTCCCTAAACATGTAGCCTATAGAAAACACGCAGAAAAGATCACCGAGAAACTGGATATGGTCAAGGTGGAACCAGATGATAAAAAGGTAGAAAACTTTCTTGAGGGTAGTGAAGTGGAAGAAGCAATTCTTCAGGCTAAAAATGAACTGAGTCTAGTAAGGAAAATGCTGCAGTGGAAGCCATGGGAACCCCTGGTGGAGGAGCCTCCTGCAAACCAGTAGCAGTGGCCAATATGATCACAGTTCCGATGGCCGATGAGAATTAAATGTGCAATTAAATGCCCTGTTATGAAAAATTATAATATTTGCATATTTATATTGGTAATGGAAAAAATCTCCCTTTTTTATTTTCCATAATGGTTATGATGGTTTACATTACCAACATCAGTGTGCAAAGCTTTCCTTTTCTTCATACTTTCAGGGATATTTCTTCTGTCTTTTAATAATATTCTTAGTAACAGTATAAATTTGGATTTGCCATTTCCCTCATTATCAGTGAATGTTCATCATTTTTAATATATCTATTGGGGACTTATTTAGCTCCTTTTGAAAATAAGATACTTTCAAGGTCCATTGAAATTGTTTTCAGTTGTGTTACTTAGATTTTATTTGCTATTTTTACTGTTGAGTCGTATTGTTATTTATTTATTCTGTATATTATACTCTATGAGATATATTCTGTACTCTACCTTTTCATTTTGTTTAGTGCTATGTTTATGCACTAAGTGCATATATAAGCAAGGCAATATAAGAGGTACAATGAGTGATTTGTTATAAAATCCATTAGAACATATAACCACAAAATAGAATCACTTAATTGTCATGGAAAGAGAATTGGAGAAAGTTGAGAGACATAGCCCAAAGTGTGAGAAATAGAAGTTTCACTGAGTAAATAAGTAGAGAGCAATGGTACAGAATTTAGAAAAAAAAAACTCTAGTTAAAATATGTTGTTGAATACTGTTCTTATATAAGACAGTAGACTTTGTGTATTCTTATTTCACATACACACAAATAATATAAAATCTGAAATTTTTTTAACTCTAGATTTTGAAAAATAAAATACAGAAAGAACAGTAATAACAGTAAGAGGACTATAAAATTGCAACAAGTCGATTCTCAATTATTTGAGTTCATTAAAATGAGTCTATCATCTAAGAATCTAACACCAATGAATCACTTGGATTACTGCTTGAGTTCAAGGAGTATTACTCCATAGAACAAGAATGGATGCCAGGTAAAAAGGAACAAAGGGTAATAGAGAAATAATCCTTTTGTGCTTTTTGCCCTCATTTCATCTAGTCTCACATCACAAAGTGATATCACTTTAAAGAAGAATTTGTTAGCATTATTTCCAGAATATTTTTTCGGTGTGAGAGATATAATCCATTTTTTTGTGTGTGTATTCTCCAAGTTATCTACCATAGGTACACTCCCATCTCTCAAAATTGTTTATTTTAGTGGTTCTAAGGGTCCCCAAAGGAAATGAATATAAAGTAACATTTTTAAAATAAGAGGAAAAAAGTAATTGAATTTAAGCCTGGGAGTAAGCCAGTGTTCCTTGATATTCTCTGTTCTAGTTCTGCTGCACTGCATTTCCTCAGTGATGAACTATAACATAGAAACTGAAATAATCCTTGCAATGATTTATTGGTGTTGTTTGTTTTGTTTTATTTGTTTTGTTTTGTTTTATTGTCAACTTGAGATAAACAGGAACACCTAGAAAGAGGAAGTCTCAGTTGAGGAATTGTCTCCATCAGATAAGCCTGTGGGCATGTTTATGGTACATTTTCCTGATCAGTACTTAACATGGGAGGACATAGTTTACAGTGAGAATTACAATTCTGGGTAGTTTATCCTGAGAGGTACAAGAAAGCAAACTAGAAAGGAGTGTTCTATTGCTTCTGCCTCATTCTCTGCCTCAGTTCCTGCTCTTAGTTTTCTCACTGACAGACTTTAACCTGGGAATTATATGTTAAAATAAACACTTTCCTCCCTAAGTTGCTTTTAACCAGTGTTTATTTAGCACAAAACATAAAACAAAGTAGAACATGGTGCACTCATCTTCTTATGACGTTATAGAATGTTTGAAATCTTGTTCTCCCATATGCACAACAAGCAATTTAATGACTGAACCACTTCCATAACCCAGCCTTATTATGGTTTAGTTAAACATTAAGTTAGCATATATAGTATAATGGTAGTTTCATGTGTTTGTTTTCTGGTATACATATTTATATCCTTTATGTTTTTTTTTTTTAGATAATTTTTTTTGGTCACAGAAATAAGCCACAATATAAGACAATGTATATGTTACAGTTATCTGTTGCTGAAAAGAAACTAGAACTAACTTATAATCATAACTACATTTGTTTATTTATAATTTGAATATTTGCTAAAGTTCTATGACTCAATTTAAAAGAACAATTTATGTTTTAGAAGTTATAGTTATTGACAAAGAGCTATATGGTCTGAGCCTTTTTATGAATCATTTCCTGACACTCTTGATGATTCCAAAACACTCACACTGACCTCTTTGTTGGCCTTATAAAACACCAATCAGAAAAAAATGGAGATTTTCCATTGCTTCTCAATATTAATATTATTATCATCACTATTATTATCATTATTTAGTTTTGCTTCTTACTCTTTTAGGAAAAGTAATCCTTAATAAATGCAATGGGATTTTGCTATATTAGTAGTTATGCCCTCTGTGACACACATATAAATCATGTGTTCAGAGAAAAATATATATTATCCACTCTGAATAAGTATTTAGCATTTCTGGAATTATATTTAGATATAATGCCTGAAACAGTGCATGGTATAGTTTCTGTGTTTGTAGAAAAATGAAAAGTGGTTTTTACAAATAATATGTTATTGCTCTGAGCTCCTGAATGCTGCATTTCTTCATCATACGTGAATGAAACTGGGAGCTTAGGACTGCAAAGAAAACATTAAAAAACAAATATACATTATTTGGGGGAATTCCCTGCAGTGGAAAACTCTGTGTGGTACTCTGTGTTCACTTTCTTACTTTACATTGACTGTGAATATTTGAGTATGTGATACAGACTTCTTGTGTTAATCCAAAATGAAGGAAACACATATTCAAGATTTCCTAGTTTTGTTGTGAAACAAAGAATGACTATGAAGCTCAGGTTGGATGAATTCTCAGATCATACTGCCAAGGGCTGAATAGTCATACACACTTAATGTCCCATAAGATTCATGGAATTAAGGTCAGCATCCTAATATAGTTTAGATGTAGAAATTAATATAAGATGCTGTATACAAAATCTTAAATTTTTATATACTAATGAACTTGAATCAGTTTATTCAAATCATTGTTCTGATTTTCCATCAGGTGCTTAGAACTAAACTATAGGATAATATCACTTGGTTCACTTGCACATATAAGCTTTTTTATATATTTATTATTTTTTCTTATTTTAAATATTGACCCCCGTTCCCTCTCCCCCTTTCTCATGCCTTGTTCTCCCCTCCCATCCCATTCCTCCCCATGCACACTCCACAGGGAGGTTGATGCCTTCCAGCAGGGGTCATCAAAATCTGTCAAGTCATTTGGAGTAGGGCCTAGGCTACCTGTCCTGCCTCTAGGCTAAGAGATTATCCCTTCATGGGAAATGTCCTCCCAAAGTCCTTTAATGCACCAGGCCAAGGATACATCCTGTTTGAACTATCAGAAGTTCCTTAGACTGCAGGTCTTCTAATTGAGACCCACAACCATGGGGTCTGAGTCTGTCAAATGCAGGTTTCCCAGAAGTTTGTGGGTCCATGAACTCCCCCTTGTTCAGCTGTCTCTGTGGGTAAATGTAGCCTGATCTTGCCCCCATTTTCTTATCACTCTTCCTTCTCTGCAATTGAATTCCAGGAATTCAGTTCCGTATTTAGTGGGTGTCTGCTTTTGTTTCCACCAGCTACCAGATGAGAGCAGATAAGTTAGTCATCAATCTCATTAACAGGGAAGAGCATTTAAGGTAGCCTTTCCACTGTTGCTCAGATTGTTAGTTGGGGTCACCATTGTAGGTCTCTGGACATGTCTCTAGAGTCAGGTTTCTCTTCAAACATATAATGGATCCCTCTATTATGGTAGCTATTTTTCTTTCTTCGCTCTCATCTATTCATCCCCAGAATCAATCTTCCTTGTCCAGCATGTTCTCCTCTCCTACCCTCCTCTATCTCCTAACTCCCTCTCCACTCAATGCCCTCACACTCACAATATGCTCAGGGGCTCTTGTTCCTTTCCTCTTCTGTGAGAGACCTTGTATGAATCTCTTAGAATCCTCCTGGTATCCTAGTTTCTCTGGCAGTGCATATTATAGGGTGGTGATCCTTATTTTATGTCCATATATGAATGAGTACATACAATGTTCCTCTTTTTGCGACCAGGTTACCTCACTCAGGCTGCTTTCTTCAAGTTGCATCCATTTGCCTGTGCATTTCAAGATTCCGTTGCTTTTTTTCTGCTGAGTAGTATTCCATTGTGTAAATGTGGCACATCTTCATTAATCATTCTTCAGTTGAGGGGCATCTAGATTGCTTCCAGGTTCTTAATATTACAAATAATGCTGCTATGAACATAGTTGAACAGATGTCTTTGATGCATGGATGTGGATCATTTGGGTATATGCCTAAGAATGGAATTGCTGGGTCCTGGGGTAGACTGATTCCTTGAGGAATTTCTTGAGGAATTGCCATACTGATCTCCAAAATGGCTGTACAAGTTTGCACTCCTACCAGCAGTGGAGAATTGTCCCCCTTTCTCCACTTCCTTTCCAACATAAGCTGTCATTGGTGTTCCTAATTTTAGCCATTGTGACAAGAGAAAGATGTCATCTCAAAGTTGTTTTGATTTGCATTTCCCTGATGGCTGAGGATGTTGAGCACTTTCTTAAGTGTCATTCAGCCATTTTGGATTCCTCTATTGAGAATTCTCTATACAGTTCTGTACCCCACTTTTCAAAAGGGTTATTTGGTATTTTGGTGACTAGTTTCATGAGTTATTTGTATATTTTGGATATCAGCTCTCTGTCAGGTGTGGTGTTGGTGAAAATCTTTTCCCAATCTGTAGGCTGCCGTTTGGTGAAGTGTCTTAGTTTCAATAGGTTCTATTTATTAATTATTCTTCTCGGTGTCTTTGCTACTGGTGTTATGTTCAGGAAGCAGTCTCCTGTACCAGTTTGTTCAAGGGTACAGCCCACTTTCTCTTCTAAGATGTTCATTCTGCCTGGACTTATTTTGAGGTCTTTGTTCCATTTGGACTTAAGTTTTGTGCATGGTGATAGACATGGTATATCTGCTGCCTTCTACACACAGGATAATGCCCTCAATGTCCACATATGGTATGGTAAATAAAAATTTCAGTAATTGAACAGGAATATATTTTATGTAATGTCTTAATCATTGTTCTATTGTTGTGAAGAGACATCATGATCAAGGTGATTGTTACAAGATAAAACATAATTGGGAGCTTGCTTACACTTTCGGATTTTAGTCTCTTACAGTCATGGTTGGGAACACAATGAAGTCACAGTGATGAAGAAGTAGCTAAGATCTCTACAGCCTGGCATGGGAATTTGAAATCTCAAACCTATCCCTAGTGACACATTCCTCTAACAAGGCCACACCTCCCAATACCTTTAAGAATTTCCAGGAGTTTCTCTTTCTGTTGACTAAGCATTTCTTATTCATTTGTTTATAGGAGCCATTCTCTTTCAAATCACCACATGTGTATAGTACATTTTATTTTTAATAACTTTCTACCAGTAGCACTCAAACATCCCAATTCTACAATCCTTTAATATAGTTCCAAATATTGTAGTGACCCTCAACCATATAATTAGTTTTATTCTGAATTTATAATCAGAATAAAAATATTATTCTTAATTTCTTTTGAATTCATAATAGTTATTAATAATAAATTAAATAAATGTAGAGACAGAGGTTTGCCAAAGGGGCTGCAACATACAGGTTGAGACCACTATTTTGTCCAGTGCAAATATGCTTCCACAAACAATAATATATTTATTTTTAATGCTTCTAATCACATATTTAAAAATTTCTGAAGATCTATATAATTTTTATATAAGATGAATTATTTATATTCACAAAAATAGCATGTAATGATTCTAGATTTTCCATATTCTCGTGTCATATGGTTCCTATTGCCACAATAACTCTTTGACCAAATAAAGTTGGGAAGGAAAGTGGATTTTTTGTTTCTGTGTTTGTTTAGTTTTGTGGTTATGATTTTTTGCTTTTGTTTATATTTCCATGTTACTGTTCATCACTGAGGGAAGTCAGGTCAAAAACTGAGAGCAGGAACCTGAAAGCATGAGCTAATGCAGAAGCCATGGAGGGGTGCTGCTTACTGGCTTGCTCTTATGAATTTCTCAGGCTGCTTTCTTATAGAACATAAGACCCCTACACACCTACAATGAGCTGGCCTTCCCATGTCAATAAATAATTAAGAAAATGACTTACTGGCCTGCCTATAGCCCAATTTTATTGAAGCATTTACATAGCGGAGACTCATTCCTCTTCAGTGATTCTGGCATATATCAAGTTGACATGAAAATAACCAGTATACATTGCCAACATTTTTCCCTATGATTTTGAAGTCAGATATGTTATAGGAATGAATTGGTCTCTTGTAGTTGTTTGCACTTATCAT
The DNA here is from genome assembly GCF_943737965.1 of Phodopus roborovskii. Taxonomy (NCBI): domain Eukaryota; kingdom Metazoa; phylum Chordata; class Mammalia; order Rodentia; family Cricetidae; genus Phodopus; species Phodopus roborovskii. The sequence continues at coordinate 1,227,834 of NW_026125729.1, forward strand.
TCACTTGTGACTAACAGTAGTACATTATTTTCATGGGTTTCTTGAGCATTTGTGTACTTTGTTAGACATGTGATGGGAGATGTCATTCTGTAAATATGTTTCTCATACTTGTTAATGAATAAAGTATTGTTGGCCAATAGGAAAGGGAGATAGGAGGGACTAGGAGAGAAAGAGGAAAGAGGAAGTAGTAAGGAGGAGTCAAGATGGAGAAAAGGGAGAGAACAGAACCACCGGTCTGCGCTCTCCGGTAAGACCACGTGGAAATACATAGAAATGGGTTAATAATTAAGACAGAGCTAGCCGATAAGAAACTAGTACCTGGCCAACAGCATTATATCAAATACAGAGTCTCTGTGTGTTAATTGGGGCTGGCCCGGTGGTGGGACAGGACCAGCGGCGGAAGGAAAAACCCTTACTCTTACATACATGTATATTTGAGTTCCTTTTACAAATTAACATATTTATTTTTATGTTTATGTGTCTGTGTCTGTGTGAGTGTATGTCATTTGTGTGGAAGGTACCCTCAGATGAAAAAAGAGGATGTTAGATTCCTGGGAGATAGAGTTGCACAAACTGGATACTGAGAACTAAATTCATGTCCTCTGGAAGAAAACCAAGTGTTCAAAAACCCTAAGCAATTGGTGAACCCCTTACAATTTCTTAATTTGTTCTTTTGCTATTGCTGAATTGTTGATTTTATTTGCATATTCTGAAAATTATATCTTAGTTTACCATATGGGTAAAAAATTATTTTCTCATAATTCATTCTAGAATGAATTCTGTATTTTAGAGATAGTCATTTGTAATGATGTCATAGTATACACAATTACCTTATTTGTTCATATATAAGGTGTTAACCACTGCTAAAATATTTTAAAATAGGTCAAATTATAGGTCAAAATAATATTGTTTGTTGATATTTTAAATGAGTCTCCCATTTTTCCATTAAAAGTAAAAAATACTATTTATACATCATCAACAAATATTTCCATTACCAGCTGGGTCCCAGTCAGTGTAAGTAACAAACATACTAATCTGAAATGTTCAGTCAATAGCATTGAGAAAGTTATAAAATAAAGAAATTGTGTTAACATTTCCATTTAACCATTATACAGTGTTTATTAAATCAAAAGAATATAGGAAATTTTGATCATTTATTTAATAAGTAAAGGAAAAGTTAAACGCAAAAGCATGTCTCTATTTCCAGTCTCACTGCTGGAAAATCTAAGTTATGTTTGTTTATATTTATTACAAGGAAAAATTTTGAAATATGTTTATAATTTTCTCACCTTACACATATATAGATGAACTAAGATAAAAAACCAGCTATTTCTTCAGTAGAATACTTTTCCACAGTTTCAATCCCTTCTGAAGAGAAAATGTATCTTTGTTTGTAGGAAAATTATATGAATAATACATGACAGTATGGAAAGTCATAGAAACTTTGGGGAAATGTAAAAATTCCCTTAGGATGCTGATTTTTCTGTTTTCTTGTACTGGATACATTTCCTATAGTGTAGCAGTTTGTTTAGAAATAAATAATTTAGAGCATTGGGAACTCAACCATCTCCACTGCTAGGCTTAACAAGCTTGAGGTTTTTAATTCTTTTGGAATTGAAGAATGAGAAAACAACTTGTGGCAGACTTATCCATCGCCTTAATTAATGGTCAAAGTAATGAATGCAAGATAATCCTTGGGCTATTGTAGAAGCTCTATTAGGGTAGTAGAAATCTCCAATATTTGGAGAACTTGAAATACATAGGGTAAAACGCCATGATAAAAGTTAAAACTTCAGTGACTCATAGTGGTCATTTTAGTGATTTTTAACAAAGTGGTATCTAGATACGTTTAAAACAGTTTGATAATTCTGATAATTTTCATATATGTAATATATGAATGCCATATATATGTAATATATGAATGGTGAAACTTCAGTTTATAAAAGATTTTTAATTGATTAAGTACAAGTTAATTAAGATTTAGACTTGACATGAGGGTGTGTGTATATATATATATATATATATATATATATATATATATATATGTTTTATATAATTTATTCTCTCTCCTCTTCCACCTCCCTTCTCATTCAGATCTACCCCCTTTCTGTCATTAGGAAACACACCAGCACCATATTTTTAAAACAAAAACTAGGGCTTATAAATTGTAGCCTTGTTTACGTTTGCTTTGGCAGTGGGACCAGGATTTATTCCTGGTGCATAAACTGGCTTTTTTGGTGCTCATTTGCTATGTTGGGATACCTTTTCAGCCTTGATTCAGGTGGAAGAGACTTGGTGCTGCTCAACTTGATAAGCCAGGCTTAATTGACTTGCCAAGTGAGGTCTTACCCTCTTTGAGGAGTGGATGGGAAGGGGAGGAGAAGAGGGAGGGAGGGCTGTGATTGGTATGTAAAATGAATAAAAATTTAATATAAATATCTGATCAGAATACACATATCTGTATGTCTGAAATTACCTAGGAATGGAGATCAGGTCACATAGATATATAGACAGAAAGAAAGACAGACACGCAAGCTCACACACACATACACACACACACACTACAGAGAGAGAGAGACATGCACACAAACAATATATCATGTAAACAGGAAGCACTAAGAATATGTTATTCACTTTTCTGTTCATTTTAGAAAAATAAAAAGCAAAGCAAACAATGAACTAATTTTAGAACACAATATTTTGAAGTAAAAAAGACAATTCTAAAACTCTTTACTGGAAAAATTTTACCCAATCAATTGTGAGTTCTTTGATTTTAGTTCCCTTGGTAGAGCAAAAATATTCTATCTGAAGCAATAATTGAGTTAGGGTTTGGTATATAGTAAGAACTTAACAATAAAATTTATTTTATACATGCTGGTCTTAAATACTTTCAATTTTTTTCTATGTTCACTACAACATTTTTTATAATAATTATGAATAAAATATAGTTTAGATTTGTGCTTAGATATGGACAATTACCAGGTATTATTAACTTATATTATAGGATAACATAACTACTTGTACATGGAGCAAAAGAAACAGTAATTACCAAAATATAAATTAATGTTTGTATATATTAGTTTACTTTCTAGAATCTGTAGTAAAGGACAATAATCAACATTCAGTACAAAGTGTTATTATGAAAAACAACATTTGTTCATTTTATTTGCATCAGATGCCTTATATCAATAAACTTTTATATAAGATAGTATTGATGACACTCAATATCATTAGTCTTGAGTGAAAGATATATTATAATATATGTGGATATTAAATATGCAAGCATTTTAATGTGTGAACAATTATGATTTCTCAAACATCAGTACCTCTCCATTTCAACTTTAATATTGAATTTCCATTTCTTTCTTATAGCCATTAAATAATTTTTAAATGTTTTTTCTTATTTTTTTATATCTATCCCAATTCCCTCTCCTTCCTATCATCCTATCCCCCCTGCCCCCCCATCCACTCCCCAGTGAGGGTGAGGCCTTCCAGGAGGGATGAGCAAAATCTGTGAAGTCATTTGAGGTAGAACCTAGGACCTCCCTTGAATCTCTAGGCTAAAGGAGTATGCCTCCATGAGGAAATTGTTCCAGAAGTCCTTTTGTGCACCAGGAATACATCCTAGTTCCACTGTTAGAAGTGCAATAGACTGCCCAAGGCATCTAAATGAGACCCATGTTGAATGTATCTGGGTCTATCCTATGCTAATTTCCCAGGTATCAGTCTGGGGTCCATGAGCTCCCCTTGTTCACATCAGTTGTCTCTGTGGATTTCTGCAGCATGGTCTTGGCCACTTCGCTCATCAACTGGATTCCAGGAGTTCGGCTCAGTGTTTATCTGTGGGTGACTGCTTCTGCTTCCTTCAGCTACTGGATGAAGGCTCTAGGATGGCATATGAGGTAGTTATAAATCTCAATATCAGGGAAGGGCTTTAGGTTAGTCTCTCCACTGTTGCTTAGTTGGTGTCATCCTTGTAGATATCCGGACATTTCTCTAATGCCAGATTTCTCTTTAAACCTATAATGGCTCCCTCTATTATGGTATCTGTTTTCTTGCTAGTCTCTATTCCTCCCCTGACTCAATCTTCATGCCCTCCTCTCCCCTTCCTTTTTCCTAAGTCCCTCTCCACTCACTGCCTCTTCCCTGCTCCCAATATTCTCAGGAGATTTTTGTCCCTTTCACCTTCTCTGAGGGACCATGTATGTTTCACTTAGGGTCCTCCTTGTATCCTAGCTTTTCTGGCATTGCAGAGAGGAGGCTGGTGATTCTTTGCTGGATGTCTAAATTCCATACATGAGTGAGTACATACCATGTTCATCGTTTTGTGATTGGGTTACCTCACTCAGGATTATTTCTTCTAGTTCCATCGATTAGACTGTGCATGTCAAGATTCCATTGTTTTTTATTTGTTTGTTTGTTTTTTGTTTTTGTTTTTCCTTTTTTTCCTCTTAGCAGTTCTCCTTTGTATAATTGTACCACATTTTCTTTATCCATTCTTCAGTTGTGGGACATCTATGTTGTTTCTAAGTTATAGCTATTACAAATAATGCTGCTGTGAACACAGTTGAAGAGATGTCTTTGTTGCATGGATGTGTATCTTTTGTGTATATGCCTTAGAGTGGAAGTGTGGGATCCTGTGGTAGACAGATTCCCATTTTCCCAAGGAACTGCCATTCTGATCTCCAAAATGGCTATACAAGTTTGCACTCCCACCAGCAGTGCAGGAATGTTCCACTCTCTCGACATCCTCTCCAGCTCAAACAGATATTGGTGTTTCTGCTTTTAGCCATTCTGGCAGGAGTAAGATGGCATCTCAGAGTTGCCTTGATTGGCAATTCCCAGATGGCTAAGAATGTTGAACACTTTCCTAAGTTGTCTTTCAGCTATTTTAGATTCTTCTATTGAGAATTCTCTATTCAGTTCTGCACCCTACTTTTTAATTGGATTATTTGGTGTTTTAGTGACTAGCTTCCTGAGTTCTTTGTATATTTTGGAGATGGGCCCTCCATCAGATGTGGGGTTTTGACGATCTTTTCCTACTCTGTAGGCTGCCATTTTTTTTTCTTGTCAACTGTGTCCTTTGCCTTACAGAGGCTTCTCACTTTCTGGAGTTCCCATATACTAAATTTCGGTCTCAGTGTGTGTGCTACTGTTGTTATGTTTAGGAAGCAGTCTCCTGTATCAATTATTTCAAGGGCACCTCCTCCGTGCTCTTCTAAGAGTTTCAGTGTGGCTAGATATATGTTGAAGCCTAAAAGAATTGGTTGATAAAGTGGCTGAGAAAGAAATCATAGAAACCTCACCCTTTATAATCGCCACAAACAACATAAAATATCTTGGGGGTAATGCTAACCAAGCAAGTGAAAGACCAATATAGCAAGAACATTGTGCCTTTAAAGAAAAGAAGTAAAGATACCAGAAAATGGAAAGGTCTTCCATGTTCTTGGATAGGTAGGATCAAAGTAGTGAAAACTGCAATCTTGCCAAAAAGTAATTCACATATTCAATGCAATCCCCATCAAAATTCCAGCACAATTCTTCACAGACCTTGAAAGGAAAATACTCAACTTTATATGGAAAAACAAATGACCCAGGATAACAAAATCAATGCTTTATAATAAAGGAACTTCCGGAAGCATCACCATTCCTGACTTTATGCTCTACTATAGAGCTATAGTTCTGAAAACAGCTTGGTATTGGCACAAAATATACAGGTAGACCAATGGAATTGAATTGAAAATCCTGAAATTGACCCACACACCTATGAACACCTGATATATACAAAATAGCTAAAATTTTACAATGGAAAGAGGAGAGTTACTTTAACAAATGGTGCTGGCATAACTGGATGCTAGTGTGCAGAAGACTGTTTCTTAGGGGTTTCCCTAGAAGTGGAAGATCTATTTTCCTAGGTAAAACTGCTGGTGTGAAAACAGAAGGACTATTTCATTATGAGCAATCTTATAAAGGTTTCTCAGATCCCTATATTACCTTGATCATCAAGGCCATCATATAATTGCATGAATGTTGTTTGCCCAGGTTCAGGAGTCAAAGTAGTGGTTATAGTTAAGCAGCTGCCTACAAAGGGGCATAATATTATTGATATTTAAAGAATGCATTGTTGAATAAATGGGTTGATTTGATTTTATTTTTAAGAGAAAAATAGAAAGCAAGAATAACACACAAAAACAAAATTAAACTGAAATGTTGAAGACTAGTTAGTGACACAAAACATTAAGTGGTGAGTAAACAATACTGTTTGACTGGGATGAATACTTGCACTCAGACATTCTCACAGATCACGCGACCTGTATCTTAAGTATGTAAATTGACTGAAGAAGGCTCTTAATATTCTATCCATCATTAACTTATCAGCAGTTCATATTACAGAATATTCTAAGAAAATTATATAAATGTACAACATTCTGAAAAAGATTCTACCAAGCTACAGGAATAACCCTCAGGAACATGAAAGTAGGAAATCTTAGCTTAACAGATACATCAAGGATGAAACAGAGAGACTTACCTTTCTCCAAGGTCAGAAAGGGGAGTCATCCAGCTGTCCCTTTTCACCTACATCTGTGCTTCCTCCTGTGCCTGCACCACTAAACAGCAATTGGATCAATGAGAGTTGTGAGTGTCCTGCTCAGATATGTAAATCGTATCCTGAAGGCCATGACGTCACTAAACGGTTGTAATTCACAGAGGGAACGCTAACGTATCTGTCTCAATTATTGCAGATTACTTTCCATGTGGACTTCATGTTGCTTTCAGGCAACAGAAAAAAAATACTGTAACCCTCAGCTTTTGCTTGTAAACATTTAGTATTTTTCTCTTCTAATTAAATAGTCACAAACAGATAAACATTCAGTTTATTAACGCATAAAATCTTTTGGGTGATGTTATAAAACGCAGTATTTATTAGCAATCCAGACACATTATTTTTAACAAGCTGGATGCAATGTTCATTACTCTCATTGCCAATATTAGAGGTTACCAGATATGAAGGCTTCTGGCAGCATTTCCAGTGGGCTAAACACTTTAATATATAATGCAAAAGCTTTTTATAGAGAAATGTAACTTTAGCTAGAGTGCCCACTCAGCAGTAAGGCATTCAGGGTTTTTCTCCTGTATTGAATCAAATTTGTTGACATGTTGCTCCACAGGGTCCTTAAAGTCTGATGGCTTCCAAGATTTATTATATTATAAACTCTGTCCAGAGGATCTTGAACTTCACTGAGTATATCTCTCCTGTTGCCCTCTCTAAAGTTGAGCTGCAATAACTTCATTTGCCTGGGAAAAAATTGGCATATGGAAATGAGACTACTTTGCTTGGTGAGTTAGAGGGCAATGGAAAGAGGTTTACATAGTTCAAAATGCATTGATCCATTACTTAAACAATTTTCTTTCATGCCTCTCAAGAGAATATAAATGTAAGAGGCTTAGCAGAAGCATTTGTGCAATCTAAAGTGCTATGTATGTGTGGATGGGTCTTCTTACCTCTCAGAAAAAGGAAGGAGGCTAACATTTATGAACATGAGTTTTTTGAATACTTTGGAGATCTCGCTTCCACAATTGGTTGCTATTGTTGATATTTAGAAGCAGAGTTTTACATGCACTCTAACCACCCTCTGCTCCCATCCCCCCACCCCAATTCCATATGTAGGGGAATGCCATCCAGTTGGGGTCATGTAGGTCTGACAGGTCATGTGAAGTAGGGACTAGGGCTTCTCTCCTGTGTCTAGGTTAAGACAGTTATCCCTCCATGGGGGATGTGTTCGCAAGGTCCTTTTGTGCACCAGGGATACATCCTGGCTCCCCTGTCTGAGGTCCCTTAGACTGCTCAGTCCTACTGACTGAGACTGTCTTTCAACCTTTTTTTATTTCCTCTATTGAGAATTCTCTGTTCAGTAAAAGGGAGGGAGGGAGAGGAAACTGGGATCAACATGTAAAATAATAAATTAAATTTAAAAATGCTTTAACTACAAAATTTAAGTTCAAGGAAAAGTTACTGGGAAAAAGGATTTCTATTTTTGTTTCCACAGAAAATGAAAAGCTGTGGATTCCTCTCAGACTAATGTGGTTTGATCAAGCCAGAACGCCTGAAACAGAGTACCAGGTGATCCTACCATCAAAACTACAAAATTTAAGTTCAAGGAAAAGTTACTGGGAAAAAGGATTTCTATTTTTGTTTCCACAGAAAATGAAAAGCTGTGGATTCCTTTCAGACTAATGTGGTTTGATCAAGCCAGAACGCCTGAAACAGAGTACCAGGTGATCCTACCATCAAAACAGCTGGACAAAGCAGCCTTACAGGCTACAGCCAGGATTTCTGCATCTTCTTAGAATCCCCCATGACAGCGCCCCTTACCAGCAGGAAGTAGTTTGGAAAGAACGATGTCCAAATTCCCAAATATTGTCTATAAATGTTTGTTTTCATTTAAATTTAAATGGACTTGGTTATATAAAATAAATAAATAAATAAATAAATAAATAAAATTAAAAAAATTCTAAGATCAACACATTGATTTTTGTATGTCAGCTTATGCATATTTGTATAAATATTATATAAATATCTGTAAAACACATTTTTACATCAATTTTTATTAAAATAAGAATTTTTAAGTTAAAAAAAAGAAGCAGAGTTTTACTGTGAAGCCCCAGGAGTCCTAAAGCTATCTTTGTAGATCAGGCCAGCCTCAAACTTCTGATGACCCCCAGAATGTTGAAGTCACATTAATGCATTATCTACCATATTTCTCCAAAATTTGAGCCTTCCGGTAAAAGCTCAATAACCATATTAAATGACACCATGACAAAAATTCTAACTCTATCAGTTTTTGTTGTTGTTGTTACTGTTGTTTTTCTGCTATTGCAAAGCATTACTACAATCTTTCTGGCATGTGGTTCTGGAGATAAGAAATTGGAATCAAGTTTCTCTAAATTCAGGATCACAATTATGCTATCTTCCTTAAATATTTAGCTATAACTCTGTCTCTTCATTATTTACAACATTAAAATTACTTTGACTCACTGACTCATACACCATTTCCTTTACTGACCAAACCAATAGCATAGCATCTTCAACTATTCCTCTCTCTTTCCACTTAAATCATACTTTGTCTGACTAAACTTTATGACTATATATGATAAGATCTCTATGACTATATTGAAAAACTTGGAAAATTAAAAATAAAATTGTGGGCTCTTTGGTTTTCTCTATCCCCAAGAGGTGTGTTTGACTTTTCTCTCAATAAATATTTTATATACAGGTTTCTCCTCAGCTGTGATGAATTTAAAGTTTATTAAATCTGATGGAAATGTGAGAAAAACAAAATAGAAAGAAAAAAAAAAGGATAGGATCAAAGCTTGAACCTGGATAAAGTATAAAAGACCATTAAATCCATAATATCAATGTTGCATACTAAAAGGGATTTGTTTTGTGCTCCTCTTTTCCAGACATGTTCAGAATAATTCAGTCAGCAGATCAACCCTACTCATATATTCATAATATCCTGCTTGTATATGATTTTCAGTCATTTTTCAAGTTTCTGTACTCACACACTATTTTACTCCCAGGTATGCATTCCTCTCGCATTTATTCTTTTTCAAAGACAAGATCCATCTTAAATATTTCCATTTAATGTTTTCTTACTGTTTCTCTCCAAACTAATAAGCCCATCTGTGTGTTTTAGCCGAATTCATTTCTTCAAAAGCCAATTTTCACTATGTCAAAATTACTTCTTTATTTCTTACTTCAGAAACTGTGAGTTTCTCAAAAGTGGAAATTCACGATTCCTAAATTTTGTCAGAATGAATCAAAGTCTCTGGGTTAGAGTAAGTGGCTGGGGAGATGAACACATAGTTGGTTAAATATTCAGCCAAGCACTGTAGGGGTTCTGTAGTGATGCAAAGGACTTTTGCTGATTTGATTCTCTGTCAACATATCCATCTTGCTTAAAGCACCATGTTAAGGTTCCACACGAAGTAAACAAACATCTGTCTTGCACTGGTATGATGCCTATGGCATAATAAGCCTAAGGGTGCAGTAGTGTTATGCACACCTAAACTGTATCCAAACTGCTCTCCAACTGGACTTAAAATCTACATAACAAAAGAGAATTTTTGTCCAATACTGGAAACCAACTAAATAATCAGTGCTACTGAAATCATAGTTATTGAACGAAAATCTATAACCAAAAATTTACTAAACATGTCTAAACCTAAACAACAGTCTATGAAAATTTTTCATTATACTGCCAGATAAATGTAGTCCCCACTCTCTATCTAGGGAAGTTATCTTTTCAGCAGATGGAGACCATCGAAGAAAATCATATCGTATTAAAATTGAAGACCATTTCCAATGAATACATCTACAGAATGCACTTTAGGTTCAGGGACACTGAAGAAGAGGAGGACCGATAGATCAGAAGAAATTAAGAATTAGGGAGTTTGCTGTAAAATTTTGTATCCTAGGGATGTCAGGATCTAGACACATTAAGTCTCACCAACATGGCTGCCCATATATAAGTTGAACTAAAGGTTGATGAGAGTGGAAGAAATAGTCTGCTCCAACTGATTATCCTATACCAAATGGTCATCCCTGAAAATATATATAACAGTAACTTTATACTGACTGAGCAGGTAAATTTTAGGAATATATGTAGACACATATGCATGTAAATTAATAAAAGAAGAAGCTGTGAATTTGAAAACCATGTTGGCTTGGAGGGAAGAAGAACACAGTAATATATATGCATGCTATATCTGTATGTACTTATTAATATATATATGGAAATATACATTACATGTATTAATAGATGAAGGTAAAACTGATTGCATATCATTAACTTAGTGGTTCTTTTCCATGTTATCCAAAGAGGAATGCTTAATGTTATTATTCTCAGTCACCTTTAGTTATACTCTGTATCAAAGAACTTCATCAGTACAGTTGTCTTATATAATTTATGATTTCAAATATTTCTGTTAGACGGATATCTCAATATATTTTGGCAGTGAGGAAACTTGTCCTTAAATATAATTTACACAAGATTATACCAGCCAATGTAAGAAATGTGACAGAATGTTAACCCAGAATTAACTGTTCTCCTAGCCTTTGTGTGATAAAACTACACAAATTCATTGAATGTGCTGCTAGTGTTCATTTTAGAACTTACTTCCATTTCTGGTCATAAAGATAGAGAAGAATACAAAGTTCAGAACATGGCTCTAAAGTCTATACTCCTAACTCTGCTTATCAAAAGTTGCACACAAATGTATCTCAGTTCATATCTTCAAGAATGGTACAAACTTTCCCCACTCAAACATGATTTTGACATATAGGATGACAGATGTAAGGATTTCCCCACCAGCATATTATATGAGTGAGGTAACCCAGTCACAAAAAAGAGGAGCATTTTATGTGCTCATTCATATATGGATTTTAGACACAGAGCAAAGATTTACCAGCCTATAATTCACACTGCCAGAGAAACTAGGATAGAAGGAGGAATCTAAGAGATTCAGACAAGGTCCCTCACAGAAAGGGAAAGGAAAAAGGTCTCCTGAGCATATTTGGAGTGAGGTGGGGCGCAATGAGTGGAGAGGTAGTTAGGAGAAAAAGAACGGGAGGAGAAAAGATCATGTGGAACTAGGGAGATTGAGTCAGGGAAGAAATAAACAAAGCCTTCCAATATTAGTATAAGTAATTCATTAGAGTATGTCTAGCAAATAGTAAGAATTCAAAACCCTGACATTTTATATTTTTCTAAATAGCTTATATAATGCTTGGAAGATATATATGTATATATCATATTTAATATGAGAATGTGGTTAAATATTATACAATAGTATCATAGAATAATATTATGAGCTGTGAAGATAAATAAGCACATATTTCTCAAAATTTTTTCACATAACAAATATAATTTTTCTAAGATGGACTATTAATTCCAAACAACATAATCCACACAACTTAAAAATTAGAAAAATGTAAAAGAATAGCATTTGTTTTCTTAGAAAAGTTGCTTTGGTTCTTTTTCTTAAGCAGGACAAGGATAAAAGCAACAAAATCTTCAGTAATTACCTTTACAGTCAAGATGTGTCTCAATTTATAGAAAACATATTATATATGCAGATAGTACTATTCCACAAAACTAATATATACCTACAAAGCAAATGATACTGCATTATATAACAATAGAGTACAAATATTATAGAGTATTAACTATAAATTATAGGATGAGGAAATCAAATAGCAAAGTCCAGCGTATGGATTGCCTCAAAAGTTTCTAATGTACTGATTTCCAATATGATGTCCTTATAATGTTGTTGGAGAGTTAAATAATCTCTTTAAGAATTTAAGACAGGTAGTTGAGGTGAATTTACTTACAAAATTATGAGAAGTATGGGGTAAAGAGAAAAAAAGAGTAACAGAGAAAACATACTTGTGATATACTTAGAGACAATTAAATTGTATAACAGAAAATTGTGTAGAGTTGCCAAATGTAAATAAATACATTTGCTTCTAGGTGGTTAAGTAAGCATAATTAAGAGAAAATATTTAAAGATCAAAACATAGGGTGATATTTGGAATTTTCTCAGTGAAATGGAACTGCTGGCAATGACATCTGAAAAAAAAAAAAAAAAACACCTTTGTGGGAACTGTCATTTGGTACCATTTGATAAGGTCACTGTGTGCAATATGTATACATTAAATGTCTTGCATTTCAAACTACTATATTGGATGTCCCTTCAGAACATTAAAAGTGCATGACACTAATACATGGTTCAATAAAAGCAATTTGATAGAGGCCAAAATAAATGTGTTCAGCTTCTACATCCTCTAATTGCTGGTTTGATTTAGAGAATGACTTTAGAATTGCTGCAGTAGTTACTTCAAATACCAAACTCCACTCTACTGAGTGCTATGTTGACTTTGGAGGAAAGACAAAAGATTAGAGCCTAGATTCTCTATCCCTATTTTTAAAAAGAGTACAGTAGTTTTGTGTCTTAATATTATATAATGTGGTTTCATATATTTTACATTTATTTTGATAAGAGCAGGTTTTTTATTTTGTAAAGATGATAATTATTTTTCATATCTATGTAACTCCTTATTTCTTTATATAAACATACCTAATGTTCAGTTAACTATTTTGTATATGTTTTATATATATACATATATATGCATGTGTGTATATGTGTGTGAATGTGTATGTGTCTACATGACTACACAGACATAATAATCATGTAAATTATGTAACTCACATTTTTTTTTTAGACAGAGATTGCCTGTGTAGTTTTGGAGCCTGTCCTGGAACTTGCACTTGTACACCATACTGGTCTCAAACTCACAGAGATCCACATGCCTCTGCCTCTTGTAATGCACTTAATTTATTCTTTCTAACAAAAATTATATGTGAATATATATATATGTATATATATGATATATACTTGCACTCTTATACATTATCCTATTTATTCTTCAGTATATACAGGTACTTTTTAAATACAAATTCTTCCTATATTTTCTAGACTGTTATCACTTGTCTTTAACTTCCCAAATAGCTGTGATTATGAGATTATGATTTCTACTACTAAAGCATGACAAGGCCTTCAATATTTTTTTAAATTTCATGTGCTAAATCTCTCTCTTTATTGTGTGTGTGTGTGTGTGTGTGTGTGTGTGTGTGTGTGTATGTGTGTGTGTGTGTTTAAGTTCAGCAGGCCTATGTCGCAGTGCTCCTGTGGAGAACAACTGACAAGTGTGTAAAGTATGTAGATTTGGTTTTCTTTTTCCACCTTGGAATCTTTAAATAAAGCTCAGGTCCCGAGGCTTGCTTGACAAGTGCATGTACCTACAGAGCAATCTTGGTAGTCATTTAGATTTATTAAATAGCTATACAGTAATCTTAATCAGGGATTTTAAATAAACTTTTTCCCTCATAATCATATCCCATCTAGTAAAATTGTACTTATATGTATATGAAACATATACAAGTCAAATATTTATTTTATGAAGTGTTTTGAAAACTACTTGAAAACCTAATTTCAGATTTCTCAACCCTGAAATCACTATGCACACAAATAACAAAAAGGACTCAGCAAACTGTATTTATATGTATCTGTGCATATACATACAATCATACAGACATATGTATATGTGAATGTAATAATAATAATCATAGCAAAAGAGTCTATCAACTTGAGAGTGGAGGGGAGAACATGGGGGGAATTCAAAGTATGATAGTTAAAATGACTGGAGGAAGGAAATGGAGGATGAAAGTATTATTTTGATTAAAAACTTTTTTAAAATCATCTATTTGATATGCATATAATTTTTCCATTTGCTGAAAGCAAAAGCAAACTTAGATACTAATTCAGTGGCTATTCTTATCTCCTTTTACATAAAGAATTGAAACTTGCATGCAAATTTAGCTCTTCAAGATGTATAAAGCATTCAATGTTTTCACAGCTGACTGATATTTAAATTTTAAAACACTCAGTTCTCATATCACTGCTTTGCATATATACATAGTTCACATTGCAAAATAATGTTTAGAGCTATTGATTGAAGACATTATTGGAGATTACATACTAATACAAAGCCAAACTTCATTTAATAATTTTTACTGTGCAATTCATACAGATTCTCAAATATCAACTTTGAAAATCAAACATTCTGACAAAACAAAGCCAAATTGTACTGTTTTTCTAAAATGCAATGTTCACATGAACAGAGATAAAGGTCATTATTGAAATCTACTTACATGATGAGAAAAGATGGTAGGGTACTATTTTTCAAAAACTTTGTTTTTTTTAATGTATAAACCATTATTTATTATGTCATACTTTATGTAAAGTAAAAGAAACTCTACAGAAGTCATGGTACATAAGACAAGTTGTGTTCTTCCAGAAACACTATAATTTGCTGTGTTATTATTATTTTGGAAATTATATATTCATATATTGTTACTAAAATGTTTTGCTACCACAAATTCAGGTATACAATTCTGGATGGAGTCATGACTTCAGTATAAGAGGCCTCCTTCTTAATTCTAATAATATCACACTTTATTTAAACATTTCATTAATGACTTTAATATATTCTTTAGTAAAATTTTAATTAAATTTAAGTAAGTTATTATTTACAACAATGCAGCTAACAGCATTTATTTGTTACCTATTGGAGTTTTTACTTTAAAGGATATAATTATGATAGAAAATAGCACATCTATGTAACTTTATGAAAACTTCTTGGATACTTCTTAACAATAACTTCCTACCAATTACTTCATGAATTTAAAAGTAGTTGAAAGCATCCACTTTCTTACTACCTGTTTCTGACTCCTGAGGGCTGCACCACCAATGTCAGGCTAAGATCTATATTTTATATTGTCAACAATGAACTGAACTGTATCTCTGTATGTTGAACTTTCAAAGAAGAGACTTCCTTTCATTATCTATGGCTGGAAAAGTATTATGAAACCATTACTTTTTTGATAATTTCTTTTTATTTAAATTTGAAACAAACTTGTTTTACTTACCATTTCCAGTTCCCATAACTTCCTGTCCTCCTCTGCCCCCCAAACCCCTATCCCCTCTCTGTTCCTCAAGGAGGGGAAGGCCTTCCCTGGGGAGTCTTCAAATCTGTAATATCATTTGGAGCAGGGACTAGGCCCTTCCCCATGTGCCTAGGCTGAGAGAGTAACTCTCCATGTTGAATGGGCTCTCAAAGACCATTCTTATGCTAGAGATAAGTAATGATCCACTACCAGAGGCCCCACAGACTCCTAAATAACACCCACATTCAGGGGGACTGGGTTGGTCCTATGGTGTTTTCTCCGCTATCAGACTGGAATCCATGAACTCCCCCTTGTTCAGGTCAGCAGTTTATGTGGGTTTTCTCCAGCCTAGTCTTGACCAATTTGCAAATCACTCCTCCCTCTCTGCAACCTGATTCCAAGTATTTGGCTCAGTGTTTAGCTGTGAGTGTCTGCATCTGTTTCCATCAGTTACTGGATGAAGGCACTAGTTTGTCTTTTTGTGACTGGGTTACCTCACTCAGGATGGTTTCTTCTAATTCCATCCATTTACCTGCAAATTTCAAGATTCCATTTTTTTTTGCTTGTTTGTTTGTTTGCACCCTCCCCACCCTGGCTGATTAGTACTCCATTGTGTAAATGTACCAAATTTTCTACAACCATTCTTCAGTTGAGGGGCATTTAGGTTGCTTTCATGATCTGGCTATTACAAATAATGCTGCTATGAACATAATTGAACAGATGTTCTTGTTGTATGAATGTGTATATTTTTGGTATATGTCTAAGAGTAGAACTGCTGGACTAATTCTCATTTTCCTGAGGAACTGCCATACTGATCTCCAAAGTGGCTATAGTGTTTGCACTCCCACCAGCACATCCCCTCCAGCATAAGTTGTCATTGGTGGTTTTGATTTTAGGCATTCTTACAGGAGTAAGATGCAAGGCCCTACCCCCAAATGATATGATAGACTTTGAAGACTCCACATGGAAGACCTCACACTCCTTGGTGATGGGCTGGGGTTTAGTGGGGTGATATGGGAGGATGAGAAGGTGAGGGAACTGGGATTGACAAGTAAAACAACCTTGTTTCAAATTTAAATTAAAAAAGGAAAAATAAAAGATATTATCTCAGAGATGTTTTGATTTGCATTTCTCTGATGGCTAAGGATATTGAGCATTTTTTTATGTGATTATCTTTTAGCCTTTTGGATTCCTCTATTAAGATGGAAAAAGAGAAGCCTCCATAAAGGCATAGTGTTTGGGGAATTTTTTTTCTCACATGTGCCAGACCTCCCAGAAGATTAAGTTATTTAAAAGCAGTTTGCATCATATAGGATATATTTTACTTTGCTATCACTGTGTGGTAATGTTAGAAGTGAATAATAAAGCTATCATATGAAACAGTGCACTTATAAGTATTTAGTATAAAACGATAAAATCTCTAGATATCAAAACACGTATTTGCAGTCAATAGGGATTCAATAGGGATTTTATGATAAATAAAAAGTAATGAGAAAAGTGCTTATTCAAAAACAGAATATTTGCCACATACAAAATAGAAATAAATCGAGAAGAATGCAATATAACAGAAGTTAGTGTATAAAATTATACAAAACTCTCAATAAAATTCATACCCTCACATTTAAAAATAAGTAAAAGGGGTGTGTTTTTATAAAAAAAAAATAAAGCAAAGCCAAACACAAATTCATAGAAAAATTATCAATATACTAGAAAATTTCCTTAGGCTTTTGTTGTTTTTAGATGTTTGACTTTTGATTTGTTTTCATTTCTGGAGCCTGAACCCAGGACCTTGTTCTTGCTAAGCAAGTACTCTAACCTCAAATATCAAAAGAGAAAGTTTTTCTTATACAAGGATCATGAGAATATTATAAACTTCACCAACCTTAAACCACAAAATGACATTTCTGGAAAATATGATTTTTTTTTTTAAATAAGGCATGGTGGCATTTTAAGAAAATTGACACATTATATAAATTTAAGCTGTAGTCAAACATAACTCATTGAGCTAGCCCGCTCCTTACAAAAATATAAATCACTAAATGTTTCAAATCTCTACTTTTATAAATGTTCTAAGGATGTATATTTTTGTCTAAGAGTCCCTCAAAAATAAACAGGAAACAAATTGCCCTCTTTGTTTCTGTTTTTTAAATTTAACTTATTATTTTACATGTTGATCCCAGTTCCCTCTCCCTCCCTCCCTCCCTCCCTTTTACCCTCTCTGCCCCCTCACATGCACCCTAACTACTCTCCCCTCCCATCCCCCCGATTCCACATGTAGGGCAATGCCATCCAGGTGGGGTCATGTAGATCTGACATTTCATTTGAAGTAGGGACTAGGACTTCTTTCCTGTCTCTAGGTTAAGGCCCTCTTTGTTTCTTATACCATTTAACTTTGACAGCATCACTTTACCGGGAAAATCCAATAAAGAATTTTATGTAAGGGCTGGAGAGGAAGTCAGCCTGTGTACACTTGAGGTTTTTCAAGGGTTCCCAGGTTTGCTACCCAGGACCAGTTCAGGTTGGCTAGCAACTGGTTGTTCTACTGATATCTTGGCATCTGACATTCACCTCATGTAGACAATACACTTATACACACATAAAATAAAAGAAAATTTGAAAATACATATCATTATTTATGATAAAATTAACAATACACAATAAAATATTGATGCCTAATTTAACATGTATAAAATATAATCCACCATAGCAAATGAATTACTACCCAAGCATTGGGAAATTTTGTTCCCTTAGAAAGCCAATTATTAAAAATCTAAATACAATGTCTATTATCAAATAAATATTAATTAAATGATATATGAATAACTGTGCTATGATTAAGTGCTATGTTTAAGATTTATCTTTTACAGCTTGAGATCAAATCAAATAAAAACCAGCATTGGGTAAACATCAAGGTCAGGGAAGTGGTCATTTAAGTTATATTTACTCAAAAATGGAAAACAATAACTTTGGTCATAATCCCTGTACATTATATTATTTGAATGTCCTAGTTTAATAAATAAGATATAAATAGAAATGTTATATAAGAGAATTTAAATAGTTTGCAATATTAATTTTTGTTGAGTTTAAAAGAAATATAAGGATATAATAATTAATCCATATGCAAAAATATAATATTTGATATTAATAAATATCAGCAGTTATCTTGTCAATGTGGAAGTATAAAATCTCTCGGAAACCCACACCAAGATAATGAGCTATAGGCAATTAATGGTTGTTGAAAGGAAAGAATAAGTACTTCACAGTGATGATATGAAGAACATATATATGTGTGTGTGTGTGTGTGTGTGTGTGTGTGTGTGTGTGTGTATTTGAAGAACATAAATGGACTCAGTAGGTTTTATCTATATATTTATTAACCTATCTATATAAATATATATTCATACACATGAATTCATATTTATCAATCTATGTACATTATATATGCTTGAATAATAATTAAAGAAAAGATACCATGAACAAAAAAATTACATCAAATACAGAAATACATGTATAATTAAGTATAGAACAGTATATGTTCAACTGAAAACTGTATAGTAATGAAGGATATATAACAGTTTTGGAAGACATAAAAATTAATTTCAAAATGAGAATTTTAGCATATTCTCAGAAACATATCATACTGATGTTAATCCCTTTAAAATTGATCTACGGCTACAATATTCTCACAACAGGACTGCAGATAGGATTAAATAGAGCTTAAGAAGCTGGTTTAATTAAGAAAAATGCTGAGAGTAATTATTTGTGCAGAAAATATACAAGTTGAGAAATATTTTCCTATCAAACAGCAACACATTACAAAGGAAAATTAATAATATCATTTAAAATGTCACAAGGCTAACTGAATTAAAGAAAATTATATAAAATTCAGAAACTTTTATGAATGTATAAAATAAGTTCCCTTGAGTGATAACAAATTATAAGTTCTTAATAAAGTTACCAAAACTAAAACCTAATTCTCCTGTCCAGCTCTGTGACTGACAAGGAAAAACAAGCTTCTTCCTTCATGATATTCAATTTAACTATGGATGGGAAACAATGAATATACATTAATGTTATGACATTGTATACATTATTGTGACTATTATATCACAAATACATGGATAAACATATACTACTATGAACATAGGTTGCTAGCTATTAAATGTATTCTCAGTAAATAACATATTTGATATTGGAATTTTTATAAATCATTTACTAAAA
The DNA here is from genome assembly GCF_943737965.1 of Phodopus roborovskii. NCBI lineage: Eukaryota > Metazoa > Chordata > Mammalia > Rodentia > Cricetidae > Phodopus > Phodopus roborovskii. Next base: position 1,247,624 of record NW_026125729.1, read on the forward strand.
GGAAACTGTAGGTAGGCATGGTGGTACAAACCTGTACCTCTACAACTTGGCAGGTAGAGCTAAAATGATCAGGACTTTCAGGTCTGTCATAGTTATGTGGCATCCTTGATTCAATATTCAGGCAAATAAAAGTAATAGCAACAGAATACAACCTTATAAAAATTATTTCTAAACAAGAACAAAGAATACTAAAAGTATGAATAAAACATTAAATTATCCAAACACTTAGCATGAAAATTCTTATTAAAAATACAAAGAATAAGGAAACTAAAAGTGAAATAATAACCATCTGACATCAAAATACAAATTTTCTCTAAACATATAAGGTATAATTAATTTCAATGTCAATTGCAACCATGGATGAGAAAATACATTAAAAATAAATATATAATATATTTAGCTTATTTAGTGTAAGAAAAAGCCTGACAAGATGTAATTTAAAGAAGAAATTCAAGACAATGACTCTGGACATTTTCACACAATTATTTTAATATTGAGATAATTTTTACAATAAAATCTGATATATCCCATACTCATCTATATTACAAGAATTTTAAAAAGTATAACAATTTCATGTGGGAGGTAAGATAAAAAAGCTTCTCTTAAATTGAAAATTGGCAATATAATGAGTACAACCAATCTGATGAAAAATATATGTTATTCATGATATGAGAACTCTATCCTCTGTATTCCCCCAAAGTAAAAACATCAAAAATACAAACATCTGAATATGTAAAAATTCTAAAATTGTTGGAATAAATTGTGCCTTTCTTCAGAAATTTTATTGAGCTCCTAACCTCCAATGTTTCATTGAGCTGTGCCTGTGTATAAATGGTGGCACTAGGGTAGTCCCTAATGCAATATTATCAATGTGCTTAGAAGAATGAATGTGTATTCAAAGGCAGACACAAGGAATGCATGTATATTAAGAGTGTATGAGGACACATTGAGAGTTTGCAATCTGTATGCCAAGATGAAAGTTCTTAGGATAAACCAAATTTTTAGACACATTTGAATAAGCATCTAGCCTTTAGAACTGTGAGGAAAATAATAGACTAAGGTACTTTGTTATATTTTGTTAATGGCAGCATTGGTGAACTAATATAACAACATGAATCAAATGTTGATATATGCTGTGGTTTGTGTTGGAAAATGTTCATGTATGTTATACGCTCATGTATGTTATATGACTGCCAGTACTAGAATGTGGTAGAATTTGAAGGTATTGAGTCTAGTAGGACCCATAATTGGTCAGGTTTTGTCTGTGAAGAGGCTGATGTCCACTGAATGGAGTTAGTTTTCTAGAAACTTAGCAAGTATAAAAGAAAAAAAATCTTATCTTAGTGTCCTTATTTATCTCTCATCACATAGTCTCTTCTGCCTGTGACTGTTTCTTTTGTTTTCTCTATTATGTTATGAAAATGTTGGTAGCTATTTACCAGAAGCCCAAATAGATAGATGCAGCTACTATATCCCAAAATTCCATGTCCATACAAACCAATAAGTAAATTTATTTAACTTACCAAATAGCCAACTTCAGGTGTCTTGTGATTTGAAGTGAAAATGAAGTAAACTACCATATGTTAATATCAGAATCATGTATACAAGTGATTAGAGATATGATTTATTGTCAGCATCCATAAAAGTGGCTCCTTTAATGTTGACTTATGGTCATAGTGTTCTAGCCAATTATTGCTCCTGCAAGGTTAAATCCACAGTGTATTAGGCATAAGATGTGGCTATTGTGTGCCTTGCCTTTATGAAAGGATGTCTGGCTTGAAATATAGCTAACGAATGTCTCACCTTAATGATGGGAGATGTCATTCTGTTTCTCGTATTGGTTAATGAATTAAGCACTGTTGGCCAATAGGAATGCAAGATAGGTGGGATGAGGAGACAAGGAGGTTTCAGGGAAAGGTAGGAAGAGAATCAACATGTAGGATCAAGAAAGCAGGACTCCTGATCCTTTCTCCAGTAAGATAAGACCACATGGAAATACTTAGATTAATAGAAATGTGTTAATATTTAAGACAGAGCTAGTCAATAAGAAACACTAGTAACTAGCCACAGCATTACATCTAATACAGCATGTCTGTGTGTTATTCAGGTCTGGTGTGGTTGTCGGACTAGGCTGGTGGGAAAACATGCTCATAACACCTTAACATCAGGATATTTAGTTTATGATTACTTGGTGTTTTGGGTATTGAGAAAGTAATTACCTTGCATTACTCTTTGTTTCTTAGGAAGGAAGTCTTTTGCCTAAGCCCCCTTTTGATTGAGGTGTATAAGAGCTTTGAATAATAAACTTGGACCTGATCCTAGTACTCACTAGGTGCCCTCCTGACTATCTCTGTCTCTAGCTTGTTTCTGTCTTCACTCTGGACTGCCCTCTCAAGTACATACCAGACAGCTCCATTGGACCAAATAGATGGCACCCCTCAATGTGTGATCCCTACAAGTGCATCAGATCAAATTGTCTAATGCTCTTCTAAGGAAGTGGAGTTCAGTTCCCAGTCCTGATATCAGGTGTTCACCAATGCTTGTAACTCTAGCTCCATATAATCGTATGTCTTCTTCTGGCCTTCATGGGACACTCACAGACATGTGTAGCCCTTGTACACACACACACATACACACACACACACACACACACACACACACACACACGCACAGAGCCATGTACACACACATGCATGCACACGCACACACATACACATTTGAAAATGTTACACAAAAACAATTAGTCAGTAGGTGGATGGAACAGAAGCTAAAACAACATTTCTGAAAGGAAGAGATGACCACTATTCAATTCCAGTAACACAACCAATTCCTGCTGTGTAAGAGAGTTTGAAGCTTAGCTAAAATCATGTTCTTTTTTGCTGCCTAAGATAACACATTTGTACAATGGGTGTAACAGTACCTTTCTCACCACAGAGAACTTGAAAGTAAAGAAGCTAATACACAAAATTTCCCTTAAAATAATGCCTGATATATTACACAATGTAGGTTATAGATTTATATATTCATATGGATAAAATAAAGGACATCAAAAAGTACAATTACAGTGAAGGTTGTAGTTAGAAATGTTCGATGGGGCTTGTGGAAGAGTGTTTCTCTTTGTGTGATGTTGAAAATTATCTGTAATATTCTCTTCTGTGTTTTTCTGGATGCTTGGAACACACTGGAACATGTAAAAAAAGTCACTTTAAAAATTTAGAAAATGTAAGAGGCAATAACTTTAGGGTTGTATTGAAATAATAAAACAAGCAGAGTTACCAAATGCAGACATTTTTTTAGGAAGTTCAGCTCAGTTGTGCAAAGCTCTAGCGAGATTTACAGAAGCTGTTTGAAGCACTGGAGCAGTCAGAGGCAGGCTTAGAAAACAGACCAGACAAAGCATTATGTATTGTGTTGAGAACTGACACTGGATTTGAAGTTATAAAACCTGCAATTTATGTTGTACATGGAAAAAAGAGAAAAATATTTTAGCTCTACCAGGGAACTAAAGTGAAGTATATTCAAATACTCAATGGGGAATAACAGTTAAAATATCTGTTTCTTTAAAATGTCAATGAAAGCTGCAGAAATATAAAAATACAGATAAATATTTGTTATGAAGGGGATCAAAGAGGAAAATATATTCATCTGAAAAGTGTTTATGACATGATTGTAAAAATCTTTGTGGTCCAGCATTATAGGTGGCTTGATTTGTTTCATTTTCTAATCACTTGGATATTTTACCAGCTCAACATTTTGTGAATTATCTGTTTCAGAAGTAGACACAGTGTGGTTATCATAATATTCTTATATGTGAAATGCATGGCCTCATTTTTGCAATCACTTTGAAGACATAGCAGTTTATCATCATTATTAAATATTGTATGCTGTGTTTCTTACACTTTTGAAGCTAATAGCTTACCAAGTGCTAACTAACAGAATGGAATCCGAGGGAAGTTAATGCATTTATACAGAAACATATACATTGAACCTCAATAATTCGGAAATATCAGGAGGCTGAATGGTGCAAATAAATTAATCCTTTTACGAATATATTGAAGTTACCATGTGGATCCACCACTTTCATGTTGGCAAAGCCCAGACACATGAGGATTGCATTCTTCAAAAGCATAGTTGTTTGAAATAATTCATCTGTTTTTTTTTTCTTTTTTCTTTGTTCTTTTTGGTTTTTGAGTTTTAGAAAATGATTTAAGGTCTTAAACAGAAGGAGGTTGAGGGGAGGGACTAGGAGGACAGAGGAGGATAAAATTGCAGTAGGTTTGTAAAATTAATATATAGGTGACTGAATAACTGAATGAGTGACTGAATGAATCATACGCAAATAGGTAGAATATCACCTTTCTTCTCATTACTGATACACATTTTATATCTTTCTCTTTTCTTCTTTTTTTCTTATTATTTTACATATCGATCCCTGTTGCCTCAACCTTCCTCCCTTCCTCTTTCCCTCTCTCCCACACTCTCATACACCATGAACTCCCTCTCTTACCACCCCCACACACACTCCACATGTAGGGTGATGCCTTCCAGGAGGGGTCATGTAAATCTCTCAAGTCATTTGGAGCAGGAACTAGACCTTCTCTCCTGTCTCTATGTTGAGGGAGTATCCCTCCATGGAGAATGTGCTCCCAAAGTCTTTTTGTGCACCATGGATACATCCGGGTTCCATTGTCAGAGGTTCTTTAGACTACGGCCTTATAGCAGAGAACCATCTTCAGGGGATCTAAGTCACCATGCCGGATTCTGAGCTATCAGTCTGGGGAACCAGTAGCTGTTCCTTGTTTAGGTTAGCTATGTGTTTCTGTAACCTGATATTGTCCTCCAGCTCTGCTTCTGGATTCTAGATCTGCTCTGTGTTTAGCTGTGAATGTCTGCTTCTGTTTCCATCAGCTACTAGATGAGGGCTCTATGATGGTGGATAAGTTTGTCATCAATCTCATAATCAGGGAAGGGCATTTATGACAGCCTTTCCACTGTTGCTCAAATTGTTAGTTTGGGTCAGTCTGGTAGGTCTCCCGACGACATTTCTCTAGGTTCAGATTTCTCTTTAAACCTGTAATGGCTCCCTCCTTTATGCTCTCTCTCTCTCTCTCTCTCTCTCTCTCTCTCTCTCTCTCTCTCTCTCTCTCTCTCTCTCTCTCTCTGTCTTCTCGAGGATATTCCTTGCCTGACTCAATTTTCCTCATCCCATGAGCTTTCCTGTCCTCCCCTTTTATTCCTACTAGTTCCCTGTCCACTCACTGCCCTCACCAACTTCCCATATGCTCAGGAGATCTTGTCCGTTTCCCTTCTGTGAGGGACTCTACATGAATCTCTTAGAATACTCCTTGTATTCTAGTTTCTCTGAAGGTGTGAACTATAGGTTGGTGATCCTTAGCTCTAAGTCTAAAATCCATATATGAGTGAGTACATACCATGTTCCTCTTTTTTCTGACTGGGTTACCCCACTCAGATTGGCTTCTTCAAGTACCATCCATTTTCCTGTAAATTTCAAGATTTTTTTTTGTTTTTATTTATTTATTTTACAAAAAATAGTATTTCATTGTATAAATGGGCCACAACTCCTTTATCCATTCTTCAGGTGAGGGACATCTAGATTGCTTCTGGATTCTTGCTATTACAAATGCTGCTATGAATATGCTTGTGGTCATGTCTTTGTTGCATGGATTATGGATCATTTGAGTATATACTTAGAAGGGGATTGCTGGGTCTTGTGGTAGACTGATTCCCATTTTCCTGAGAAACTGCCATACTGATCTCCAAAAGTTCTGTACAACTTTGCACTCCCACCAGCAGTGGAAGAGTGTTTCCCTTTCTCCAAATACTCTCCAGAAAAAGTTGTCATTGCTGTCTACAATTTTAGCCATTATGGCAGAAGTAAGATTGTATCCCAAAGTTATGTTGATTTACATTTCCCTAATAGTTAATGTTTTCCACACTTTCTTAAGTGTCTTTTAGCCTTTTTTTTTTATTTCCTCTATTGAGAGTTGTTCATTCATTTCTGTACCCTATTTTAATAGGGTTATTTGATGTTTTGGTGACTAGTTTCATGAGTTCTTTGTATATTTTGGAGATACGCCCTCTGTCAGAAGTAAGATTGGTGAAGAACTTTTCCCAGTCTGTGGGCTGCTGTTTGGTCTTGTCAACTGTGTCCTTTGCCTTACAGAGGCTTCTCTATTTCAGGAGGTTTCATTTATTAATTGTCAATCTCTGTGTCTGTGCTAATGGAGTTATGTTCAGGAAGCAGTCTCCTGTATAGATTTGTTCACGGCTACCTCCCAATTTATCTTCCAACAGGTTCAATGTGGCTGAATTTATGTTGAGGTCTTTATTCCATTTGGACTTGAGTTTTGTGCATAATAGACATGGGTCTAACTGTAGTCTTTTACACACCATCATCCAGTTATGCCAGAACCATTTATTGTAGATAATTTCCTCTTCCCATTACATACTTTTAGCTGTTATGTCAAAATTCGGGTGTTCATCGATGTATGGGTTAATATCAGGATTTTTTATTTGATTCCATTGGTCTACTTGTCTATTTTTGTACCAATACCAGGATGTTTTTAGGACTATAATTCAGTTTTAGAGCTTAAAGTCGGGGATGGTGATGCCTCCTGAAGTTCCTTTATTGTACAGGGTTGTTTTTGGCTATCCTGGGTCTTTTGTTTTTCCATATAAAGTTGATTATCATCTTTCATGGTCAGTGAAGAATTGTGCTTGGATTTTAATGGGTATTGCATTGAATCTGGAGATTGTCTTTAGCAAGATTTCCATTTTTACTATGAGAGATCTTTCCATTTTCTGCTACCTTCTTTAATTTTTTTCTTTAAAGACACAAGGTTCTTGCTATATAGGTCTTTCAATATTTTGGTAAGCGTTACCCCAAGATACTGTTGTTTGTGGCTATGTTAAAGGGTGATGTTTCTCTGATTTCTTTCTCAGTCCCTTTGTTGTCGGAATAAAATTGGATACTGATTTTTTTTTTTTTTAGTTTATCTTGTATCCTGTTAGTTTGCTGAAGATGTTCATCAGCTGTAGGAGTTCCCTGGTTGATTTTTTTTTTTTGGGTTGCTTATGTAAACTATCATATTATCTGCAAATAGAGACAGTTTGACTTCTTTCTTTCCAATTTGTATCCACTTGATCTCCTTTTGTTGTCTTATAGCTTTAGCTAGAACTTTAAGTACAATATTGAAGAGATATGGAAAGGGAGGGCTGCCTTGTCTTGTTTCTGATTTTAGAGGAATCATCTTAAGCTTCCCTCCATTCAGTTTCATTTTGGCTGTTGGTTTACTGTATATTGCTTTTATTATGTTTATGTATTTTCCTATTATCCCTGATCTCTCCAAGAACTTTATCACTAAAGTATGTTGGATTTTGTTGAAGGATTTTTCAGCATCTAGGGAGATGACCCTGTGGTTTTTCTTTTTCAGTTTGTTTATATAGTGAATAGATTTTCATATGTTAAATCATCCCTGAAATGCAGGGATAGATCCTGTTTGGTCACAGTGGAAGATTTCTCTGATTCGATTTGACAGTATTTTACTGAGTATTTTGCATCAATGTTGATGAGTGATATTGTTCTGTAGTTTTCTTTCTTATTTGTGTCTTTTTGTGGCTTGTGTACCAAAGTCATTGTGGCCTCATAAAAAGAGTTTGGTAATGAAACTTCTTTTAATATCTTTAATATTGTGTGGAACAATTTGGGGAGTACTGGTATTACCTCTTCCTTGAATTTCTGCTAGAATCTAGAATTCTGCAATCAAGCTATCTATCTGGCCCTGGGGTTCTTTCTTTTCTTTCTTTCTTTCTTTTTTTTTGTTGTTGTTGTTGTTTGGAAGGCTTTTGATGCCTGCTTCTATGTCATTATGGGTTATGGTTCTATTTAAGTTATCTGTTAATTTTGGTAAGTGATAGTTATCCATAGTTGTTCATAAATTTGTCCATTTCCTTTGAATTTTCAAATTTTGTGGAGTACAGGTTTTCAAAGTATAACCTGAAATTGGTCTGGATTTCCTCTGTGTCCGTTGTTATGTTCCCCTTTTCCTTTCTGATTTTGTTAATTTGCATGTTCTCTGTCTGCTTTTTGTTTAGCTAGGATAAAGGTTTGTCTATCTCGTTTTTCTTGAAAAACCAACTCTTTGTTGCATTGATTGCTTGTATTGATTTCCTGGTTTCTAGTTTATTGATTGTAGCCCTCAAATTGATTATTTCCTGGCATCACTTCTCCAGGGTGAGTTTGCTTCTTTTTGTTCGAAGGCTTTCAGTTGTGCTGTGAATTCTCTAATGTGACTATCATCTGTTTTCTTCATATGGTTACTTAGTGCAATGAATTTCCCTCGAAGCTGTGCTTTCAACATGTCCCATGAGTTCGGGTATATTGTGTCCTCATTCTCGTTGGATTTTAGGATGTCATTAATTCTTTCTTTATTATTTCTTTGACCCAGGTATGGTGCAATTGAGCATTGTTCCGTTTCCATGAGTTGTAGGGTTTCTGTAATTTGTGTTTTTGTTGAATTCCAACTTTAAAGCATGATGCTCAGATAAGAAACAGGGGACTATACCAATATTTGTATCTCTCGAGGTTTGTTATATTGCCTACTATGCATTCAATTTTAGAAAAGTTTATGCTTGCATCTGTAGTTCCCGATTTTTTGCCCAGTTTTTCTATTTCCAGCATTCCTTCAGCTTGTGTTTCCTTATTGTCTCTGTTTCAGTTTTCAAATCATTAACTGTTTCCTTCACCTGTTTAATTGTTTTGTTTTTCTTGGCTTTCCATACTTTCTTTAAGAAATTTGCTCTTTTCTTCCCAATTTTTTTGTTTGTGGTTTCTTCTATTTCTCTTTAAGGGATTTTCTCGTATTGTCTTTTAAGGCTCCTACCATTTATTTTTATGAAGATAGTTTTTAAGCCACTCTTTTCTGCTTCATCTGCTTTGGGATGTTTATGTCTATTTGGTGTGAATTCCCTAGATTCTGGAGGTGTCATGCTTGTCCACTGTGTGCAGATGGTATCTCTCTTTCTCTCTCTCTCTATGTGGGCTTACATGGCAGAAGTTTGATGTCTATAGCTTTGGTTAGTTCAAGCTCTCTAGCAGGTCTCTCCTTAGGCAGGGCCCTGGTGATGGGAGTCAAAAGTCAGGCTCCAACAGAGGCCTGGCAATAGGGGTAAAGATCCAGCAGGCAGGGTCTTAGGATGGTCCTCCAGCAGAGGCCCAGTGATGGGGGTCAAAGATCCAGCAGGCAGAGACTCATCATGGCCCTGCAGTGATAGGCGGGTCTCTGGCTGGGGCCCGGAACTCCTTCAGAGCACTGGTAGTGGGGGTCAGAGATCAGGCAGGTGGGGTTTCAGGGTCATCCCATGTGAATAGTCGGGTCTAGGGGTCTAGTGTGTTCAGAGCAGCTCCAGGAAGTTCCCCTCCAGCAGAGGCCTGGCGATTGGGGTCAAAGATCTGGCAGGCAGGGACTCAGGATGGTCCCACTGGGATTGGCAAATCTCTGGCTGAGGCCCCGAACTCAGGCAGAGAACCTGAGGTGGGGATCAGAGATCAGGCAGCCAGGGATTCAGGGTGGTCCTGCTTGGATAGGCAGGTCTAATGTGCTCAGAGCAGCTCAAAGAAATTCCTCCATCTTTATCTTTTCTATTTGCTATACCCAAGAATTCCAGCTCTATATTGAATAAGAGAATGGAGATGCTGGTATCGCTTCTGAATTTAGATTAAATAATCTCAGTTTGTCTCATTTAATATAATGTTGGCTATATTTTTTGTATATAACATTTATTACTTTGAGATATGTTCCATCTATTCCTAAACTTTCCAGAACTTTTTTTTTTCTTTCTCATACAATTTACTCTCATTATAGTTTCTTTTCCCTCTATTCTTGCCAGTTCCTTGCCTCCTCCCTCTCATCCAGATTCACTCTCTTTCTGTCTCCTAATAAGAAAAACAGGTTTTAAGTTAATAAAATATAATGAAAACTAACACATTGTAATTAGAAAATTAAAAAAACATAAGGAAAAGGGTCTAATAGAATGTCCCATAAACAGAGCCCCACATATTTGCAGACTCAACAATTCTGTAAATAACACTAAATTGAAACTTATAATATATATATATATATATATATATATATATATATTTATGGGAAGGAGCTGATGCAGTCTGTATAGCTCTTGTGCATGCTGTTTCAGTATCTGTGAATTCATATGTGTTTTGCTCATGTTAATTTAGTGCGACTTGTTTTGGTGTTCTGCATCCCCTCTGGCTCTTACGTTCTTGCTGCCTCTTCTTCAGCAACTCTGAGAGGAGGGATTTGATACAGACATTCCATGTAGGGCTGAATGTTCCAACATCTCTTGCTCTTTACTTCTGTGATGATGACTGATGTATGAGTTGTTACTAGGGGCAATTTTATTTCTACATTTTGTTTGCTTGTTTTAAAGAACAGTAGTGTTTGGTTTTACCTAGGTCCCTGACCTATCTGGTTTCAGGATCTTAGTCACCAAAGCAGTGTCAGCTATGTGTTCCATTTCATGGGGTGGTCCTTAAATTAAATCAAGTATTTGTTGGTTATTTCCTCAAGATTTGTGCTACAGTTACAGTAACATCCCTTGAAAGCAGAACATAATTGTAGATCAAAGTGTTTGTGGCTGGGCTGGCATTTTCTTTTAGTAGCATGCAGAGTACCTTTCTGTACCAAAGACTCTAGAATACAACAATATAGTCTCCATGTAGGCACCAAGTCAGCTTCTCCATATTCAATTAGTTATTTGGTGTTGCCTTCAGCAATAGGGCTTGTTCTCAGTTTGTGAAGAGCAACATACTATCTTGGCAACAGTCTGAGTTGTTTTGGGATTCCTGTAGAACTGCTAAGCCAACAAACAAATTAAACGCAATCCAATCCCAGTACCAGAAGCTTCATTTAATGACAAGAAATGTCCATTTGTGGCTCTGTATCCTTGATTATTGACAATTTTATTTAGCTTACCTTCATCTATGTATATAATTTAGGAAACTTCTTCTACATTAAGTTTCTATACTACTCTTCAAATTATCTCAACTTTTAGTTATATCCCTGTATTCCCTCCCTCTTTCTATTACTCCTTCCTTATTTGTCACTTCCATTTCAGTTCCTCATCCAATCCATAAACTATTTATTCTCTCTCCCTATCATAATGATATACATATACATATGCCTCATCCCATACTCCTCTGTAATTAAACTCTATTATTCTATTCTGTGGATTGTGACTTGATTATCATTGACTTTGTAGCTAACATTATATGTAAGCAAATGCATACCACATGTTCCTCTCTGGGTCTGAGATGCCTCACTCAAGATGATTTTTTTTCTAGTTCCATCCATTTGTTTACAAATTCATGATTTTATTTTTTAACAGATAAGTAATAGTTCTTGTGATCATTTACCACATTTTTGTTATACATTCTTCTATTGAGGGACATCTAGCTTGTTTACAATTTCAGGTTATTATGGATAGAGCAGAAATGAACAATTTTGAGCAAGTGTCTCTGTGGTGGGATGATGTGCTTTCTGGTTATATGCCCAAGAGTTGTGATGTGAATAAGAATGCCCCATATAATCTCATAAACTTGCATATTTGGTTTCAAGTAGATTAAATGCTTTGAAAGATTAGGATGTTCGGCTTCATTAGAATATATTTGGCATTTGTTATTGTACTTGTGCCACTGGAAATGTGCTTCACATTTTTAAAAGTCTATGCATGGCTCAGTCTCACTCTCTCTGCCTCATAAGTCCCACACCATCCATGTTTATGACCAGAATCTTGTGCAGATATTGTACAGGTAACCACAGCTTCAGGGAGCTGATTAGTCCAATAAATATACCATACTGAAAAGTTATTTTTTTGTAGGACATTTATACTACTACTGCCTCTCATCTTCTTCCAGGCCTCTCTTTTATGCTTCTTCCTAAGCCTTGGAAAGAGTGATTGAATGTCACCTTTGGGTCTGAACATTTATCAGTAACTTGTTTTCATCAATCACCAGTTTGTGCTCTTATGAGTTTCTGTACTCACTAATGCACAATGCAAGAAGAACATTCTTTCCCCAAAGCTGAGACTACCACTAGTCCATGGATAAATGTAAATATTTAGAAAGCAATTTAACAATACATCATTTTAACAAAACATCAGTGATACAGGCTTTTGGCCAAGTTTACAGTATCAAGCATGTATTAATAGATCAGACTTATAATTCGTAAAGAAGGCAGATAGTTGTTACCACTATATCAGTAATGACAGTGTTGTACCAGCAGGCTCTGCTTGCCTGACATGTCACTGTATTATATGCAGGGGAAAAGCTAAGTAGACTATGGATGACTTTTCTTCCCCAGCAACCTGCTTCATACCTTTCAACCCTGTGGAAGCCAAAGTGTTAGGGAAGAAATTCCCACCTTGATTTTTCTATTACATGTAACTAAATATGTGATTTTCTGATAAAAGTCTATTATAGTTAAAGGATGTGATATGTTATTAACATCATGCTGTGTGTATGAGCAAGGTGGAGAGAAAGTAGTTTGACAAGTGCCCCATGAATGTTTCTGAGTTTACTGATTTTTTTCTGACATATAAATAGCATGTATATAATTATAACAGTTGATACTTTCTAATTCAATGTATATGCCTAATGTATAACTAATTCCAGATATTGCCCGGAACTATGAATGTATTTTGTTGTCCATATTGTCAATGTCTAATCTATGGATAACAACAGAAATATAGTAAGAGGCTAGTGATCCAGATTCTATGCTGTATTATTAAAAACATTAGTGATATGTCTTCCAGGTTCTACCTTCAGAAAGCACAGCTATTAGGAAGCACAAAATCAGGATGAACACTAAATGATTTCTGATTACTTTAAAATAAACCAAAAGCAAGTTTACAAATTTTGGTAATATTACATTTTCCTTGATATCTTTGTATTTACAGTAAATATTAACAAGTAAATAGGCCCCAGTCTAAGGCCAAATGCTAACCATCAATAAAAGATTAATATTTCAGAGGCTACCATTCAATACAGGAAAATCCAGAAGACATTGTAACATGGAAAGAGGAAAATTTCATGTGGTTTCATCAGTAGACAGAACTCCAAGCAAATATTACTGCTAAATAGAGAATTAACCTTTCTCAGAGATGTGGTCCCTTATTGGCTCTCCATTGAAGATTGGTCAGTCTGAAAACACATACACACAAACAAAAATAGACTCAGGAGGTTATATTTATATATCTGTACACATATATGCACACACATATATGTGTATGCAACAATAATAAAGGAAAAGAAGCTATCAAGTTGAGAAGGGAATGAAAGCGGCTGGAAAAAAAAAAAGGCACCATCAAAGTGCTGAATGGAGGAAGTGAGAGAAAGTGTTGTAAGTATATTTTAACCAAAATATAACTGAAAAGTAAAAGAAAATGAAAACTGACTTTGGCTATGAATCATATTGAGGTTTTTTTAATTAACACAAAAGCTTCTGAAACATAGAAGAATTTTCTATTACATGATTCACTGACTAATTTGACTCTATTGTTAGTCAAGGTTCTGAGAAACAAACAACAAGAATGAATTGAACAAGCAAAAGGGTTTTAAAAATACTACTCATTGAGCAAAATAGAGTATAGGGTGCCAGAAAAAGCATTCAACTACATTGCAGATCTAGACATAAAGAAGACAAGGAAAGAAAAATGCTACATGGCTATGTATTAAAATACTGAACAGATAGTTCTAAGAGGAGAATCTTCATTGTTACATCCAGCTATCACAAAATTGCTGAATCGCAGAGTCTACTCTGCCTCAGTATTCCTGCTGTTCTTCATCAGTGTCTAAGAGGAGCCTGGACCAAGAAATTCTTCAGTGAAGAAAATAATAGATTCAAAGCATAGAAGCAAGAGGCAAGGATCAACTTCAAGTTCAGGAGCACTCACATAGCCAAAAACATTTGTATTGATACCTCTGAATCTATTTTATACTCATCATTCAGCTGAACACTGACTAGACATAATTATATAAGTGTTACAGAGTAATTTTTCCTACCCTCTGGAAAATATATACACAGAGGACCTGGTGAAGACCCATGTAGGCATTGTGCTTGCTGCTTCAGTCTCTGTGGGCTCATATGTATCTTGCCTATCTGATTCAGAGGGTCTTGTTCTCCGGGTGTGTAAGGCGTACAGGTTTTTCTGCCTGCCGCTGCTGGTCTTGTCCCGCCGCCACGCCACCAGCCCCAAATAATACACAGAGACTCTGTATTTGATACAATACTGTTGGCCTGGTTACTTGTTTCTTATTGGCTAGCTCTGTCTTAATTATTAACCCATTTCTGCTGATCTATGTATTTCTCTTACCGGGGAGCCGGCGGCATACTGCTTTCTTCAGACTCTCCATCTTGGCTCCTCCTTCCTACTTCCTATTTCCTCCTTGTCTCCTAGTCCCTCCTATCTTCCTTTCCTATTGGCCAACAGTGCTTTATTATTAACCAGTATGAGAAACATATACAGAATGACATCTCCCATCACGGGTGTCCTTAATCCCCTCTGGCTCTTATAATCTTAATGAGTTATTAGAATCAAGCATCTCTTATTTATGCCACAAGAACATTTCTTTACAGCAAAACAAGTAGAGTGAGATGTCTGATATACAGAGAAGAGGGTATCAGTTGTACCCTAAACACAGTAACAATTTCATAGTGAAAGTAAGCACACTCAAGCAATACCAATAAACAACATGAAAAAAGTGTAAAATAACACAAGCTTTGTATTGTGCCATTAGAAAGTTAAGCAATTCATCTAGGTACTGAAGTGGAATGGCCTTCTATATGACTGAAAACTGCCAATAGAAGCAGGACAGTTTTAAGTTTCCTACTTCCCTGAAAAGTCTGCCACACTCTAGGCCTATAGGCTGAAGATGGATGCCCCAACATTATAGAAAGACTATGGGTGACTGTCCTGGCAGACAGATATACCTCTCATTTCTAGAGTTTTGGAAGTTGTTTACAATGCACTTCCTGATTACTTAGGTAATATCCTTCTGGAATCTTTGATGGTGTTGGACACTAGGTACTTGTAATAATGGTTTTCCTTATTTATAATAAAAGATAAATTAGATATGAAATTTTAGACTCACAAAGATAGATGATAGACTACTTTTCTTCATTTTTTCCACATACAAATAGACTAAATATTAAAACTGTAGTTATTGATTGAGAACTGTTCCATTATATATGATTTTACTACTTTAAAGCTAAAACTTTACATTTTAATTAGACAGAAAAGGGGAGTTGATATTGGGTATTTTTATGTATGCTGTGAATATGTTTTATTACCATTGGTTAATAAAGAAAGTGATTTGGCCAATATCCAGACAGAATAGAGCCAGTCAGGAAATACAAACAAAGATACAAAGAAAAAATAGGCAGAGTCAGAGAGATGCCATGTAGCCACCTGTGAAGCAAGAAGTGAGGTAATAAGCCACAAGCCTAATAGTCAGTAATATGCCTGAGCCATAGGAAAAACAATTATAATTAATATTAAGCCTCCGAATGGTTATCTGGGAACTGGGAGGTGGGAGGCAAACCTCCATTTATACAGTATGTAAAGGGAAGTTTCACTGATAAGGCTTCTTGTAGGAGGCAGAACATAGAAAGTCACTTTACGATGTAGGAAGAGTGTAAACAGATAAAAATACAGACTTAGCATGTTTCAGCTTTATAGGAGGTTAGCTCTTAGTTGTTTTGTTCTGGAAAAGAGCATAAAGATGTGAATTGAAGATGGTCATAACATTACCTAATCTTTCTTTAAGGTTCATGCCTGTGAACTATGAATGTGAATATATTTGTGTTTATATACATGTGTGTTTGTGTGTATGTGTGTCCCTGCTTTGGTTCAGTGTAGAATATGGTGAAAAGTCCTTGAACATTTATTTTAAAAAGGCTTTTATGGGCTGAAATGTTCAGAGTTGATTAGCAAGAATTCTTTATTCCACATGGCAGAGAGTATCTTTGTGGTGAAACTGACTGACGAGAGAAAAAAAAGCCCTCAAAATGGCATTGCTACATTTCTGAGAGCAAACAAAGAACAAGTTAAACCACGGTATTAACTATAAACAATACAGAAATAATCCATGTTATATTTAAGATTAATAATTGACAGGGTCTGAGGACTAACTAGATAGAAGACATTAGGCTTTACTTTCTTTTGGTCAATGGTACTTTAGTATCAATGCAAATGGCCTTTCCATCATGATAAGAAATTTTGTTCCAGGGATACCTGAAACCCTCTTCTAGACTCTATGAGCACTTCACACATGTGGTGGACTTAAAATATAAATTCATGTGGGGAACCCCAGAGCAAAGTTAGCATCTTAACAGCCATCCTTTCTACTACTCTCTTAGATGCTAATATATTGGTAATTTTCCATTCTCCTATGACTGTTCTCTTATTAGGCATATGATGCAGCCTGACCCTGCAGCTTATCAAGCATACAACAAACTATCTTTGAAGCAAAATAGATGCAACCTGTTTGGAAGGACATTCTGCCTCCCTCACATCCTCTGTTTGGTCCATTCCCTCATTTCTCCACTACTTAAACCCTGTGGTTATATTCATTAAATGAGACTTGATCAGAATACTGTCTTGTCTCCATCTCCCGTGTCTCTTGTCCCCCCATTTTCACTCCCTCCCTCAGGGTCCCCTTTGACTGACCCTACGGGTCAAGGCAAATGCAGGCAAAATTCTTTTATACATTAAATATAAAAATAAAATAAAATATAAAAGATACTGTGCCCACGCCTTCCTTTATTTCCATAGCATGCTTCATCCAACTTTTTCCCAGCATAATATTTTAAGAGTGATTTTTTAAGTTTGCATTTTTGCCAAATGTCATTGTTGTCTTACATAGTCAATTCTATATTACATTTATCTGGTTTCTGTTGATATTTATTTTTGTATAAAGCTGTATCCAACACCATTCATGTTCACCAAAATAGTCTCCAGAAGCAATTTTTGCATGTTTTTTTTCTCCTATAAACCATTATATTGCTTTATAACTTACTAGAAGTCTGTTTTAGTCATTTGCCTGTAATATTGTCAGGGATCAGAATTCTATTTTATTCTTTATTGTTTCTTAGCACATGGTGAGTACTTAATTAATATTTAATAAAAAGAGAACACATTTTCCAGACCTCCCTGTACTTGACATTTGCCTACCTAATATTTATTGAAATGCTCTTTTTTCAGCTTCCATGAAGTTTTCACTTCTGACAGTTTATTCTACAGTTTTGGACAATATTCTCTAGTCTTTTCCAAAAGTCTGTAATTCTGTACTAGATCATTAAATTTTATTATATTTAGGGGCCTGCTTCTTTTATTTGCTCCTTTCAATGTTGAATATTCTGAAACAGTCTGTCCTAGTACACTGAGTTTTATTAGGATTCATATAATAATTATTCCCAAGTATGTACCTCTATGCCATTTTTAAAAAATCTCATTAGATATAATTCTTACTTAACTATAATGGTGGAAGTAGGAACAAAAGAGTATTTTGTCTCTGGAATTGATTACCCTTACTTTCATGTGGCAATTATAAAAGAAATAAAAGCAAACCTTTTTTTGTTTGTTTTTTTTTTTTGATATATGGTTAAAAAAACACTTTTAGGTATTGTCATCACAAGTTCCCTACATAATCTGTACCAAATCCTTGACTACCCTTGAGGACGAATAATCATATTGCTCTTCTTTTAGTATTCTCATATGTCTCCTAATATCTATGCTAGAGTATTTCAAGACTATCTTATACTAAAAAAGCCTAAATTTGTTTCAGAACTCTGAAATGAATACAATACCTTCTCATGTGTTCTTCATTTTAATGAAATATACTGGTACGCATCAAGTTACTCAGACCAGAAAATTAATCTAAATATAACTAGATATTTTTGTCTTACATCATCACATTTGAACACTTATGGAGCTAATTCTCATTCAAACTAAAGAAATTGTCTCCTTAGAAATTGTCTCCTTATATCCACTCTTACTGAAATATAATCTATAAGCTTCCTGATGCCTCAAGGAAAATTTGATGTCCTATAATTTATCCATATTCAGCACAGAACAAACTAAATCACTCTGGCCACAACTCCCTCTGTCCTGTGCATAACTTTCTGTCTATGTTGGACTTTCCATAGAATTTCTTTTCCATATTTTATGCTTGTCTTATAACACATGGCATCCAAGTTACTTAGTCAGATTATGTAAACACAGTACACAAGCATGGCTGGTACTGATCACATTTACCATTTTTTAAATTCTACTAATCTTAAAAGCTATTAAACTGCCTGTACTAAATATTATTTTAATAATGTAATGTTAATATACGCAAGATATCAAAAGGAATACCAAGAAAGGACATGAATGTTCCATGAAATGTTTTTCAACTGAAAAATAAATGTTTAATTGTAGAGAGCAATAATCTTAACACAGTTGGAGAGATAATAGAAAATGATCCTTGAGGAGATAGGATGGTATCTAAACATATTAAACTGCTGATTTAGACATATCACTATGAGATGTAGCACACACCCCTAAAGCTCAACACACTTCAAATGGGATCTATCACTTGTGTCAAGCCAGAAGAATCCCAGCTAAAACCATTTTTAAACTCCAAAATAGTCACTGCCAGTAAATGAAAACATTATCAATCTGTCTAAAATGAATGGATACTCATAATTTCCCAATTTTCTTGGTCTCTATATTTAATACATTAAATTTCCTCCTTACATTTACCTTTATTTATCTCTAGACACAATGAGAATCTGTGATCAGTGACAAGATTCACTACCATCTTTTCCTTATTATATCTTCTGAATGTAGGAGTAAGCTTGAAATACAGTAAAGATTAAGTATCTAAGGAATAAACGAGTGAAGGAAAATGTGATCATATTCATGTCAATAAACATCAGCAATGAAATTGGGCATTTTCATAATTTATGTGGTCATCAGAATAATTAATATTTACTGATTTATTGGTAGACACATACATATCCATACAAACACAATTAAGGAAAAGAGGGGGAATAAGAAAGGAGAATGAAGAAGGTTAGGCGATGAGAGCAGAAGACCTGAAATCCAAGCAGTCAAATTTCTAAGGCAATTTTTAATACATCATGCACAGATTACAATCATTTAATTATCCTCCTGGCAGTAGGCTGCAATGAATGCCACTAAGTCCCTTCAAAACAGGCAGTGTATTTTTCAACCTCTAAGTTGATGAGTGTATCCACAACAAATCCTATACTTTGCTTGTATTCAGGAGTTTGTTTTTCAAAAGTGTTACTAGAGAGTTCAGATTCTACTCAAATTATCATTATCAACTTTACATCCCTGATTTTTATTAGGCACTAGCCTAATCCCAGTCACAATATAATTATTTTCATTTTCAAAAATTCCAAACAATTTTCCATAGATATGTCTCAACAAGAAAACATGTAGAGGTCCTGCAGTGAGCCTCAAATTCAATACCCAAGCACCGACATCAGGCAGCTCAAAATTGCCTGTAACTCAAGCTCTAGGTAATTATCTGGCTTTTCCTGTACTCCAAGCACACCTTCACTCAAAATGCAAAAATAGACACTTTTAAAGAAAGTTAAAAATATTTTGTTAAAAGAATAAAAAGAAGTTTAACATATAGCATTCATTTGATTTCTCTTAATTTAGTCTCCCAAATAAGAAACCAGATATTGGTCAACCTGAAGGTAGAACTAGGAAGAATAATGCTATTTAGATAAGCAAATACATGTAAGCAGTGTCTAGTAAATGATTACAATGAATATCCTTTAAGAAGTATGTTATATTTATTTTACCAGTCAGACTCTGTGAATCTTAAAAATGAAGGTACTTTTCCAGTACCACATAGTTTCTATAGACTACATTCAGATAACCAGTCTATATTTGTAGTCACCATAATCTATACTAGCTATCTGAAAGCTGAACAAAGTTACAATCACTTTCTTCCATATTTTCCCAGCAAAATCAATTGAGTGAGCATTGACTTGTATGCTGACAACCATATAGCCATGTTTCAAGATCATAGTCCACATATATCCTGCATCATGTACCTTATGCACATAAAAATACAGAAAGAGATGGGGGAAGAAAGGAGAGACAGAGGAAGGGAGGGAGAGAGAGAGAGGGAGAGCGAGATCATGTACATAATTTTGAAGGACATTTACAATTCCCTTTCTTCAAATGAAGGTGAATAAAGGTTAACTATGTTGCCAAAGATAGTATGTGGTGAAGCTAAGATCTTGAGGGTATCTTGTAAAAGTACGAGGCTGATGTGAGTTAAAAGAAATGTGTGGTGTGCCTCCACTTACACTTCACTGTAGAAGTTTAAATTGTTTCTACATTCTCTTGGATCAGTTTTTTCAAATCTATGTTTGTAATATGGCATTTATCTAATTTTGACTGCATTCTGAAGCAAGCATAGCCTTAGACCTAATTATAATAAGTAAAGGCTTCAAGTAAAGACATACTGTTCTAAAAACTTGTTTTTATTGATGGTGGATATGCTTTAATATTTATGTGTATGCATATGTGAAAGCATATGAATGATGTTTCAGGGTTATATTCTTTTATAAATTTTTATAACCTTTTTCATTTATGAAGTAATAAGTTCATTTACATACATGTGTGTAGACTCTATGTATTTCCTTCTGTAAACATAACCATTTATTTTCGTTCCAGAAATGCAGGTTACAATCCAAAGTCATGTCAGTAGAAAAACATTTAACTGGCCAGAATAGATGCAGAAAATGTTAAAGGAAATGCACTGCAAAAAGAGACAGAGACAGAGTTGAAGCAGGTATATTCTCAGAAAGATTCACTTCCTGAAATAGACTGGAAACTCTTTTACAACATATAAAAGGAAGTTGCTTGTTTTTATTCATGTGCAATTCTGAGAATTTGATTTTGTATAGATAAGCAAAGATCTCACTATGGTGTTAAATAATAAAATGTAAAGAAAAAATTATCTTCTTATGTATGACCATTTGGGGTAAGGTGGTACTGGTCAGTAATAACAGACTCAGATTATTTATATGAAACTGTTCAAGTCACTGGGGTCACATATGTTATTGATAAGGGTAAAACTATGCATTGGTTTTCTTGCATCTATAATTTCATCCTAGTTTTGATATTTGCATGTAAATATATTCACATACATACATAAGTAGTATGGTCATTCATTCTCCTTCATTTCACCATTCCATTCCTTCTTTCATCAAAATTTCAAAACACACATGTCAGAATCCAAGAATTTGAGGTCCTCATTCTGAGTGAATGTATTATTCTGATAATAATCATTTGATTCTGTCAGCAAATGCTAATCACCTAACCTGACTGTGCTACTCTATTGTTATGTGGACAGTGAAAGATCTGGGAAGGAGAGATAGAAGGTACCCAAATGTATCCCTGGATCAGATAGTTCTCACCACTAGGATCTAGAGTTTTTGAATCAAGGAAGTGACATGTTTGGAACCCTTAGGTGAAAATTGCATGTTCCTTGTTATCTCAAAATTGTGTCACTGCTGGAGTTAATTACCTAAAGAGCCCTGCACAGAATCCATGTAGTTGTGTCATGCTTCTCTTCTAAACTAGAACAGTACAATTAGAACATAAAATAACTCACTAGATTTACTCTAATGTGCTTGCCTCTCAGATTTACTAGTGACATGAAAACTAATAGCAGGGTCGATACAAAGTATCTATGGCAATTATCATGCTAGTTCTTTCCTCCTATATTCTTCTCGTGTAACATTTTAATGCATTTCTGCTCAAGTCAATTCAATTTATCAGTAGGCAAGAGGCATGAAACAGGGTTGATTTGCTTTGGATATATTTACAAGTAAACTGGAAAACTCAATTTTCAAGTTAAGTTTTCAATCAGGTACACATGGGAAGGACAATAACTGATTTAAGGAATGCCAGTATTTACCAATGTTTAATATGATGTAAATACAAGGTGAAAAACACTTGCTTCTCTTCTTTCTTATCCATTACAAATTCATTTTAAGTTTTGGATCTATAATAGAATAATCCATTACTGCTACAGGTTCATAAAATGAGAACACATGGGGGATATTTTGAAGTGCAACTGTGCAGTCACAGTACAGATGTCCTTGAAGACTTAAGGTACTAAGTGGGTTTTGTTCCATGTTACATGAAAATCTATTCCTAGTTTATGTGCTTCTACCTGTCATCTTTCTAAAATTTGTGTGTGTGGATATACCTTGAGTATAGGCTGCAGGCTGATTCTCTATTCTAACCTCTCTTTTAATACTTAACCTTCTCCTACATTACAAAATAAATGCTCTATTTTAAAATTGTCCCTCATGTCATAGCAAAAGGTAGTACATAGAGGACAGAACAAAGCATTAAGATGATACACATTGAAATTATATTAGTAACTTTTGAGAATGTGAATCAGATTTTCACTGGGTTATATGTTCCTTATAATTCTTGAGACTTCTATACTTTCTGTCAACCAAATGAAAGGGAACCCTAAGTGATGTAAGAGATAATTAACCTTTATCATATTAGCTATCCAACCTTATAAAGTACAAAAAAACATACAAATTGTCAAAAATGTACAGGTGAACCCTGAAGGAAGTACCTGAATAACTAATGAACTTAATTCTAGAAAAAAAATTTTCTTTCCCTAAGGAAATCTAGACTTATTGAAATAACTATTTATTCCCAATTTATTAAAACTACATTTCACATGAGTATATTTTATTCAAATGTATAATTCATTTTATATCCAATTGTATGTTGTTAAATAATGTAAAATGACTCTATATTAAATGACATTCTTAAAAGAAAGTATACATACTAAGTTTTTAAATAAACATATAATATATATTCCATTATAAATTATAAGTTTGGATGAAATACAGTTTGATATCAATAAAGAACTTACTAATAAAATAGATTATATGACTTAAAAACCCTACAATTGAATGTATTATGATTTTAAGACAAGAAGAAAAAATTTCAAATATTTGACAATTTAAATTTTATTCATGTAATTTTAATGGACAATAGAGTATATCCAACTTTATTTATATGGAGATATTTCATACATTGTAAAGGATAATATAATATTTTCTTTGATTAAAAATTACTGTTTAGAGTATGCTCTAAATTATGTCCCTGTGTCCATTTAAATGAACATTGAAAATTTAAGCAATCAATATTAAGTGCAGCAAAGGAATTTCTATAAAATAATTTCATTCTAATTAACTCATATTTAAGATCATCACCTATCTAGTTTAAGGTAACAAGTCTAAATTTTCTACATGCCAGTGAACCTCTATGCAGTTAGAAAGGTAGTCAGCACTAAAGGCCTGGTTGTGTGATGCTTCGTGACCCTGCTGTGGCCAGAATCCTAAGTGAGTACTTTGAAGGTTAATTTCATTAAAACTTTATATGTTTTAATTAATACTGTATTACAGTGTTTGATCCACACTATTTCGATTCAATAGTTTTTATATGATTGTAATAATGCAAACTTCCTTCAAACACAGTCTTAAAAGGAGCAGCAACACTGTATGGAAGATAGATGTGCTTAGCAAAGGTAAGATCTCCCTTTCCCCCTCATCACTCTCTAACTCTAGCAGAGCCCTACAAGTACCTTCATTGGGAAACAGTTTTCAAATTACTGATATAGTACACCTCCTTAATTTATTGGTTGATGTGGTTTGCAGACAATGAATAGCTTAGCTGTTCTCAAACTCCTGTTACCTATTGCAAACACTTTATATTTCAAAGAAAATGTAGCATATTTTCATTGTACATAACAATACGTTTCATTATGCTGTGTTTGTAGAGGTACTTTGTCTTTGCTCCTCATCACTCTCTGTTCTCCCCTTACTTCTACCCCAAAATCATTTTGATGTACTGTTAAAATGACTTTTTACTGGTAATGATTTAAAAACCAGAAGTCTCATTTCTGCCCCTTAATACAGTGAATCCTTCAGATTAATTTTATTAGCAGAGAATTACATCATATCCTATCTCTAATTTAATACCAAAGCACTAACGAAATCTGCATCTCTGTATCATAAAACATGAAAAAGATGAATTGCATAGATCAATATGGGCACTCAAGGTAGCTAATTGCACTGCCTTAAAGTTCCTCTTGTTAACTGGATCTATATCTAGAAAATGCTATCACAAGTCTTGATATATATGATGTCTTTCTTGTCTTTGAACACTGCTGTTTTTTTTTTTTCTTCTTGTCATAATCTTCCAACCTACCTGTCTTGATTCCCCACAAGAACTCTTGCACTGACTTTTTATATGTGTGAGCTGTGCATGACTCTCCCTGCCCCTCATCAACTGCAGCACTTGGGAGAGTGACTCCTACCCTTGCCTGGGCAAGAGAGTTGGGCTGGCCCTGAAGGTGTAGGTGTGAGAAAATTGACCCTGAGGATGAGAAAGTAGGAATACTGGCCGGCCCTTGTCCTTCATTGAAAGGTGTGAACTAGCCAGAGAGCTCAGCCTAGTGGTGAATACAGGGTTGTGATTGCAGGCTGATCAATCCTCTGACTACCCAGGTCCAAAATCATGATTATATATGATGGCCCACTCCAACATGCAACCAATCTGGAATCTGCTGGAGGACTGGCATGGAAGTAGGGTCAGTCCTATGTTCCTAGGGCTCTAGCATCTCCACAATATAGGGCATCAAAAGGGTATTCAGAAAGAGTACCAATGATGGCCCTGCATTGAGTTTGTAGAAGAAACCAGGGGCCTCAAACCAGAATGATGATACTTTTTGATGAAGATCTGCCTCCATGTAAAAATGTACCAACAAATGTGTTTGCTGCATGACATATCACGTTGCTTCTTCCATGATGAGATTGTCCCTGTTATTATATTTTCCCCTTTCTCTTAAATTTTGTTTTGTTATATTTGTGGTGATATGGGTGGGATCAGGGGGCATGATATGAATGACACAAAAAATAAATGGGAAGAAAGTTTTGAAAAATATTTTAGGGCACTGGTATGTTATGTGTGTTTTTCCCTGCCAGTTGGTTTGGTCCCCAAGCAGCACCAGCCCCAAATAACACATAGAGATGCTGTATTAGATATAAAGCTGTTTAGCCTGTTACTCGTATTTATTTTTGGCTAATTCTGTCATAAATATAAATCCATTTCTATTAATCTAAGTATACCCACGTGGTCTTATCTTACCGAAGATAGGGCCTGGACCTCTGTTCTCTCAAGTCCCTACATGCTGAATCCTTCCTACTTCTTTCTCTCTCCTCCTAGTCTCCCAGTTCTGCCTAGTTTACTTTCGTATTAGCCAACAGTGCTTTATTCATTATCCAATAGAAGAAACATATTTACAGAATGACATCTCCCATCACTGGTAGTATAGAACTTGTGGGAGCAATCATATAATGTATGATTTGATTTAAAATTCACTCCAAGAGAATGTACCCATAACAAACATGGCTTGAGTAATCAAGAATCAGAGACTACATATCTCAGAGACCTAAGAAAAAAACAAAAATAAATGGACAAATAATAAAGCATGAAAAATAAAACAATAAAATGTTTCTTAATGATATTCTGCTATACTCATAATCCAGTCATCCTCTGAGAGAATTTATTTAGCAGCAGATAGGAACAGATGCAGAGACCCATAGCCAGACATTAAGCAGAAAGAGAATCCAAATTGGAGGTCTCCATCAAATATCTCTTTACAGAGTTCAGTGAATCCAGTTGAAGTAGAAGCTGAAGATTGTAGAAGCCAGAGGGGATGGAGGACACCAGGATCCCAAGGTCCTCTAAGTCAAATAAGAAAGGCTACAGAGACTGAACCAGCAAGCACAGTGCCTACATGGTTAGCACCAGTTCTTCTCTGAATGCAGTATCATTATTAGCTTAGTATTTTTATGGGACTTCAGACTGTGACTTTTATGCCAGGTTTTGGAATACTTTTTCTTCTGTTGCACTGACATGTCCAACTATGGCATGAAAATTTTTCTTTATTTTATTACATTGTATATTACCATGTTTGATTGTTATCTCTTGGAAGCCTGTGGGGGGGGAGGTGTAGAGAGATACTGGGAGGAGTGGAGGGAGGGGAAATTATAATCAGTTTATGTTGTATAATAAAAAGTCTGTTTAAAAATAAAAATAAGATGGGTTCTTATAAATTCTTCATGATAAAAATGAGAGCCAAGTGAAAAGGATCATTTGATAGGCTGTTTAGTACAATTAAGTGCAACTGATTTCAAAAATAAGACTCAAAAGAAAACCTTCATAATCACTACTATGATAAGCTAAATGTCATCTGTCTTGCTTGCTAGCTCTCACAAACAGAAATAAGTCTAATGATAATAGAAATACTCCATCTTCCTTACAAGTGAAACTTGAATGTTACAGGCAATGAAACGTGTTTCAAAATGTATAGTGTATTTTCAGCCTAGCAGCAGTATTTGAATACAGTTCACAAAAATACTTTAGATTAAGGCAGAATAAAACAGGAACCTGTCAATGGCAATGCTGAGAAGCTGTGAAAATTAAATTTTATCATGAGCAATGAAATTTAGAATAGTTTCATGAAGTTTAATAAGTTTCTTCTATCATTTGTTATTAAACTTTCTTCCAAGATGTTAATTACTTAAAAATATGCTCACCTCACCCCCTTTTTACCATCTTAAAATTCAGGAAACTAATACTGTATTCATGAATAAGCAAAAAAGGTCTACCTTTAGACTTGAGATTATAATCAGTTTCTATTCCTAAAACACCTACTGAAAAGTTCTTAAAACATATTTAATATGTGCTGAAAAAACTCTTTTGCCTTAGATATTATCCAGCAAAAATTCAAAACAGCTCCCAAAACTATTGGCAAAGTCAACAACAGACAGAGAATGAAAACTGAGGGTCAAATTGGAAAATTGCTACCTTCAGCTAAACCATTTCTTTCATGAACAGCAATGAGCTGCTTTAGTAACATTCAGTATTTAAAGTGGCAAAAGAGCTACTGTGCTAATAAAGCTAAAGCATAGCCCTCAGATGCTTGGATACAGTCTATTACCTCAGCAAAGGAGTTGTCAAATAGAAGGACCATTTAACCTTACCTGTTTGAGAAGAGCCATAATGGGCTCTATATAAATGAATTCAAATACATGGAGCTAACTTACAAATGGTTGTGATCATACAAAGTTTAGGAAGTCAATGACTTGACACAAGCTAAAGTAATCTGAAAAGAAGAAACTCGATTGAGAAAATGTCTCCACAACATACTGTTGTAGAGCATTTTTTAAATACTTGAGACAGGGATTCTTCCTCACCTTCTCTGCACAAATATATTTTTATTCCATGGAAATATACCTGTTAGCAGTTGATGTTAATAAACATCCTGAATAAGAAAACCAATGTTTTAGCCTGATGACAAATCCATCTCTACATGTCAGGGAAATGCTTTTCAAAATCTTGCACATTAGATATTTACATTACATGTTTTACTCTTATAAACATAATATAAATATTCATTATGGTTATGAAGTAGCAATAAAGTAATTTTATTGTTGGGTGTCATCACAACATGATGATCTGTATTATAGGGTCATGGCACTAGGAAAGTTGGGAACTTCTCTAGTACAAGCAGCAAACTGTACCTGCTGTAAGGAGCAAGGCGAATTTTCTCAGTGAACTATATAAAAAAGGCATAGCTGATGGGAGATGTCACTCTGTAAATGTGTTTCTCTTATTGATTAATGAATAAATCACTGTTGGCCAATAGGAAAACAAGACAGGCAGGACTAGGAGACAAGGAAGATTCAGAGAAAGGTTGGAGGAGATTCAACATGTAGGACCAAGAGAGCAGAAACTGGACCCTCTCTCTGGTAAGAAAAGACAACGTAGAAACATTACATTAATAAAAATGGGTTAATATTTAAGACAGAGGTAGCCAATAAGAAATGCTAGAAACTGTACAACAGCTTTATATCTAATGCAGCATCTCTGTGTGTTATTTGGGGCTGACGTGGCTTTGGGAACAGGCTGTTGAGAAAATTACTTGTAACAAAATGGAGTCTGCAACATGGCTACTAAGAAAGTCCACTTAAAATTTAACAAGTGCTTAAAAAGGGGTTTTAGGAACAAAAGACCAGAAACAAGCAAGGCTTCTTGTTAACAGCATTTTTCTCAGTTGGACTCTGTTTTCTTAGAGACAAGTAGAGACTTGCGAGGCTCCTTTAAGGGAGGTTTCCTGAACAGCTTAGTGGCAAAAAAACTGCAAGGCTTTTAAGAAGCCCTGCTGACTGGACACCCAAACTGATGGCTAGGAATCCACCATGGGACTGACTCAGACCCCCTGAATATGGGTCTCAGCCAGAAGGACTGAGCAGTCTAAGGGACCTCAGACAGTGGAACCAGGATGTATTCCTGGTGCACAAAAGGATCTTGGGGACACATCCCCCATGGAGGGATACTGCCTTAACCAAGAGACAGGAGAGAAGTCCTAGTCCCTACTTCAAATGACTTGACAGATCTACATGACCCCACCTGGAGAGCATTGCCCTACATGTGGAATTAGGTTGGGGGGATGGCAGGGGAGGGTGGTCAGGGTGCATGTGAGGGGGCAGAGAGGGCAAATGGGAGGGAGGGAATGGGAACTGGGATCGACATGTAAAATAATAAAATAAATAAATAAATAAAATATGGGAGAAAGTAGGTGAGTGAAGAATTGCAGCAATTCACAAAGGCAAAAAGAGAAATAAATACACACACACAAACACATTGGACACAAAACTGATGACATGCTAAGAAACAACCATGGTCACAGAGCTTCCACGCAACAAGAATAAATAGCTTACTCTGGACTCCTGGATAATTACTGTGAAATAATCAGGAGGGCATCCTAAAGATGCCTTTGTCCACAGACACCAGGAAGAATTCTAGAGAAAAAAAAGCATTCATATTCCCCCACTCCCAAAAAAAGAAGCCCTGTTAACTGTTAACAACTAAATGGTGTGTACAAGAGTTAGCAAACTTGAGAGAGAGAGAAAAAAAAAACAGGATAAAGTAGTTTTAGAAAGGAAAATAGAAAGAGAGTAACTGGGTGTGGTGTCACACGCCTTTAATTCCAGCACTCAGGAGGCAGAGGCAAACAGATCTCTGTGATTTCAAAGTGACCTGGTATACAGAGTTAATTCCATGATAGAAATAAAGTAATAAAAAAGCCAAGTGAAGATTGACAGCCCACAAAAGGCTCAATTGCTAAGGAAGGAACAACAATTGATAAATCACACTTGATTAACAATGCTGCTGAATTAACCCAATTTACATATTTTAAAAATTCTTTGACTTCAAAATTTAAGACTAAGGGTAGGTTGGTTACTGGGGAAATGAATTTCTATTTTTGTTTCCACAGAAAATAAAAAGTTGTGGAATCCTTCCAGACTAACATTGTGTGATCAAGCAACACCCCCTGAAACAGTGTCCCAGTGTCAAAACAGCTAGGACAAGGCAGCCTTGCAGACCACTACAGCTAGGATTTCTGTGTCTTCTTAGGATCCACATGACAGTGCCCCCTACCAGCAGGAAGCAGTTTCGAAAGAACGATGACTGAATTCCCAAATATTGTTTTTAAATTAACCTATAGCCCCTAATGAAATATAAGCAGTCCTCAGAATTCAATAACAAAATAGATAGGAAAAAAAAAAACAGGTACAGATGGGTTCAGTGCAGAATTCTACTAGAAATTCAAAGAATAGCTAATACCAATACTCCTCAAATGATTCCACATAATAGGAACAGAAGGTTCATTGCCAACTCTGTTTATAAGGCTACAATTACCTTGGTACCCACACCACGCAAAAACACAACTACAGACCAATATCCCTCATGAACATTGAAGCAAAAATACTCAATAAAATACTGGCAAATAAAATCCAAGAACACATGAGAGAAATCATCCACCATCACCAAGTAGACTTCATCACAGGGATGCAGGGATGGTTCAACATATGAAAATATATCAATGCAAACAAACTGAAAAAGAAAAACAATGTATGCTCATCTCAGTTGATGCTGAAAAAGCCATGTACAAAATTCAACACCCCTTCATGATAAAGGTCTTGGATAGATCTGGGATAACAGAAACACACCTAACCATAATAAAACTAATATATAGTAAACCAACAGCCTACATCAAAGCAAATAGAGAGAAACTCAACATGAGTCCTCTAAATTCAGGAACAAGAGAAGGTTGTCCACTCTCTCCATATCTCTTCAATATTGTACTTGATGTTCTAGCAAGAACAATATGACAATAAAAGGAGATCAAGGTGATACAATTTGGAAAAGAACAAGTCAAACTTTTACTATTTGCAGATGGCATGGTAGTTTACATAAGTGACCAGAAAAACTCTACCAAGGAACTCCCACAGCCAGTAAAGTGGCAGGATACACGATTAACTAAAAAAATAAAAATAAAAATCAATAGCCTTATATATACAAAGGATAAATTGGCTGAGAAAGAACTTAGAGGAACACCACCCTTTACAATAACCACAAACAACATGAAATATCTTGGGGGTGATAACAACCAAACAAGTGAAAACCTGTATAGGGAAAACTTTGAGTCTTTCAAAAAGAAATTAAAGAAGATACCAGAAAATGGAAAGATCTCCCATGCTCATAGACAGGCAGGATCAACATAGTAATAATGGTAATCTTGCCAAAAGCAATCTACAGATTCAAAGCAATCCCCATCAAAATCCCAGAACAATTCTTCACAGAACTTGAAAGAAAAATATTCAACTTTATATGGAAAATCAAAAGACCCAGGAGAGCCAAAACAACTCTGTAAAATAAAGGGACTTTCAGAGGTATCAATTTCCCTGACTTCAAGCTCTAATATAGAACTATAGTCCTGAAAACAGTTTTGGATTGTCACAAAAATAGACAGGTAGACAAATGGAATTGAAAACATTGATATTAACCTACACACCTACAAACATCTGATTCTTGACAAAACAGCTAAAATTATACAAAGGAAAAAACAAAACATCATCAACAAATGCTGCTGGCAAAACTGGATGCTGATACATAGAAGACTGCAGATAGATCCATATCTATCACCATCCACCAAAGTTAAGACCAAATGGACCAAAGTCCTCAACATAAATCCAGACACACTGAACCTCTTAACAGAGTAAGTTGGAGGCACCCTTGAAAGAATTGGTATATGAGAGTGCTTCCTGAACACCAGTAGCACAGACACTGAGATCAACAATTAATAAATGGAACCTCCTGAAATTGACAATCTATAAGGCAAAGGACACAGTTATCAAGACAAAACAGCAGTGCACAGACTAGGAAAAGACCTTCCCTAACCCCACATCTGACAGAGGGTGATCTTCAAAATATACAAAGAACTCAAGCATGTCATCCTTTTATGTGCACTGATGCACCACCCAATCTGTACAGGTCATCTGAAGAACATCACAGCTGAGGAGAGTTAAGGATGCATCAGTTGTATCTTGCCCAAGAGAGTGTTCCACAGTACTAAATTCCTTCCTCCAACTTTTAGATACTTCTTGATCCCTCTTCTGTAATGTTTCCTCAGTCTGGGGTAGGGAGATAATATAGATATCCCACTCAACAACATTCCC
Source organism: Phodopus roborovskii (assembly GCF_943737965.1). NCBI lineage: Eukaryota > Metazoa > Chordata > Mammalia > Rodentia > Cricetidae > Phodopus > Phodopus roborovskii. The sequence continues at coordinate 1,279,375 of NW_026125729.1, forward strand.
AGAACTTTAGACATTCAGCATGGATTTTCTAGATATATCTGAACTACTGCTAGTTCAATTTGCATTACAAATTAATGCATATTATGGATTAGACAAATCAGAAATATTGAACAGAGATAGGTGACATGATGATTACAAATATATATAAAAGGGTATTCACAATCATACAATATGATGATATGTACTCATCACAAAATGTACTTTGCAGTTTAAATTTCCTCTTGTCTAGAGACATGTAGTACTTTTCCTTTCTGATACTTCTGGGAAGTGGCAGCAAGCAACTGCTCCCAGTCAGCCATACAAACAAAAGGAGACATTAAAGATAATGAACTGTGTAGCTAAATTACACAAGTATGTGAGGTAGATTAGCTACATTTTCAAAAATAGTTCCATCTTCAAGTGATAATTCCATACGATAACAAAGAGAAATAAATTGCGATTCTAGAAACTAGACAATGATTTATTGCTACAGAGTACAAATAGTTTATATATTACATCAGATCATGGGGATACTCAGGTAGAAATCTAAAGAATAACTACCATGCCTTGTCCAACTTGCTATGTCAAGGTTTTTCTACAACTGTATTTAAAATGATCATCTAGGCTATGAAACCATGTACAAGTTCTTCTAATCATATCAAAGTTTTGTTTTACCTTTTTTTTAATACAGCTTCATTACACATAATATTTTTCTTTTCAATTGAAAATATTAGGAAACATTATTGTTATAATTGATGCAGTAGAAGAAGGGGGTAGATGAGAATGAGAAAAAAAAAGAAGTAAAATTCATTGCATCAGTATATAAAACTACCAAGCATTAAAATAATATAAAATAAGATTTTACAACTATCTCTTCCCAGATAGATCCTAAAGTACTATGAAGAGAGCCCAACTTCATTAATACTGAGAAAGAAAACATATCCTGTATTCACTACTACATATTTTTCCTTGACAAAAATACCGACTTTCTGATTAAAAGTGAAAGGTGGGCAATATTGAAAATATGTGTAACAAGCAAGTATATGTACACAGATACTTGTTTTAAGGAAGAAGCTGTCCTTGGCAGAGAAAGACATTTTGGAGGAAAAGTAAATTAACATAACTTGTATCCAAAATGTACATTCTTAGAGCAAGGAAAAATCACGTGCATTTCACTAGTGAGCAATGACCATGTCCTTTCAGAAAATATGGAAAAATTAAGTTTCAAAATGGCATACATGGATCACTAGGAATGTACTTCTTGATTAGTTCATGAAAATTATCTATTAAAGCTTGGATGCTTATATTACATTTAAATAAGTGTGCCCAAGTCACAGCTTTTGTTCACATCTAATTTTGATACTTGATTCAGAGTAATCAGCTAATTTTTAATATGATATGAACACTTTTATTTATCTACCTTTTACAATATAGGGAATATTGGAAATATCCTGGAACTCAAATTTCTGAACCTTAAAATATTATCTAGGATGGAGCATACATAGCTTTAGAAAGCAAAATAATTGCCAATTATGGTCCCCAATTTGTATTTTCTAGATAGGGAAACAGCTCAAAGAAAAGCAGAATTTTGACACACTATTATAGAGAAGGATGACTAAATATGACTATATCATATATATTTCAAAGGGCAAGAATAAAGTGTCTTGTGTAGTTTCATTATAATATCAGAAGAAATGTTTGAAGAAATATATTTACCAGATTAAAATATATAGGTATAGTGAAACATCATATTGTACTACATAAATATATAGAAATATTTTATTTGTTATAAGTTAAGAAGAGTATCACATGAGAGAAAATTGACATGTGTCAGGGTTCAAACAGTGGGCATTTTATGTGGTGTTAACATTTTGATGCCAATTGATTTCAAGCTCAGGGATTTAGATTATTTCCTCATATGTTTTTCTCTAAACTATCTGATTTTCTCATTGATTAACTTTCAAGATTTCCGACAAAGCCATGGCTAAATATGGCATTTTTGAAATTTGCTCTTCTGTTATTTTTAATGTAATTTTATCTTCTGTACTCTTATGCATAATAAAGCTCTCTATTATAAAGAATGATGTAGTAGACACATTTTCTCCCTACTCCTTGGTAATGCCTCATTTGTCACTTTGTGTTCACATATGTAAGATTGGTATAAGTACTAAATTAAGTCTTAAGTAACTAAGCAAATCACATCTCTTCTTAAATCTGCTCTTACTAAGGTCATTTGCTAAGACAAGTTATGTCTTATATTCATTGGCTCTTGTGAAGTATACTCAAATTCTAAAATTTTGACAATTTCCTGAGAATTTCTCTAGGACCATGTTTCTCCCTAACGCTATAATGGCTCCATCTACCAAGATATCTCTTTCATTGCTTTCCCCTTCCATATTACCACCAACAGGAATCCATAAGGATGAATCCAGATAAGACATTTATAAATAGTGGAGAGGTTGTCTGAATGTGCCTTTCTCTTTTATCCGATTAGTGACTCCCCTAATTGTTATCATAGGATCTACATCCAGTAAATAATGGAAGCAGATGCAGTGACCCACTGCTAAGCACTGGTCTGAGCTTCTGCAGTTCAGTTTAAGAGAGAAGAAAGATGGATCATATGAGCAAGAAGTGTCAAGAGCATGAGGGGGAACACTAAAGATGCAGCTGAACAGAGCTAGTGAGAGTTCACTGACTATATAGACTGGCAGCTGGGTAACCAACATGGGATGGAACTAGACATTCTGAATAGAAGTGATAGTTGTGTGGCTTGATCTGGTGTGGGTTAGAGCTAGCAGTGGCACCAGGACCTATCCCAGGAGCATGAACTGGCTTTTTGGAACTCCTTCCCTATGTTGGGATACCTTGTTCAGCATTGATATGGGGGGGGGATAGTCTTGGACCTGACTCAATTTGGTATACCAGAATTGGCTGACTCCCCATGGAATGGTTTATGCCCTCCAAGGAGTAAATGATTGGTGAAAAGGGAGCAGGTGGGAGCTGGAGAAAAGGAGGGTGGGGGAAGTGGAGTTTGTATGTAAAATTAAAAATATTTTTAAATAAATTTTTTGACAGTTTCAGTCTGTGAATGTTTCCAACCTTTATTTCTAGAGGCCAAACACATGCACGCTCACACACACACACACACACACACACACACCACAAACACACATCACACACATGTGTATTTGCCTTTCAGTAATATTTCCTTGCAGAAAAATTGCAGTATTCAGTTTGTATTCCCAAGAGTTCATCCACTCCAGTGAAATAAATTTAAAAAAAAATCACATATTATGGGTACACCAGATGGTCTCCCCTATAGTTTCTCATTCTTAAGAGTCCCCTGAGAGGTGTAGATTATCCCATACTCTTATTGAAGGAAAAAAACTGAGCTGACGGGATTTTGAAAGGAGCTCTCTAGAGATACTCAAATACTACACAACAAAACATGCCTGAGTTTTCAAGCTGAGATTTGAGGCAGGTCTCCAAGATGCCTATCAGACACTGACACTAGAGTTTTATTTATTTGTTTGTTTATTTATTAATTTATTTGTGTGTGTGTGTGTTCAAGCTATATTTCTTTGAAAGCTTTTAACACAGAAACAGTATATTGTGCTCACATCATGCATCATTTCATTGAATGTTGCTCACCCACCAAATCAGTCTGTTGTCCTTATCTTGAATATCTCATTATGCCTCACTGGAATTTCAAAATATTATTGGTTGCAGCATAGGATTGGAATAAAAATACTTTATGATGTAAATCTGTGTTCTTCTATGTTTCTCCCAGAAATGGTGTAGATAAAGATGTGAAAAGGTTAGAAAAATATGAAGCTTCATTGTAAAATCTAGCATTTGTAGAGTCAAACAATGATTACTCACAATTATTAATTAAAAGGTGATATTTTGATCTATGTGACTTAGTAACTCACAATATTTGTCCATCACTTCACTTCATTTCCATGATAATATAATAGAAATTCATGATTGTTATAAACTTTGGTACTTTTTTACTTTTTACGTTTCTGTGCAATAGTTCTGCAAACCTATTGCTCTTATCTGGCACTTTGAAAAGCATATTCTTTATCTCCACATTCTCTAAGTCAGCTCAACTTTTACTTTTAAATGTAAATACAATCATGCAATATTTTGTCTGCCTTATTTCACTGAATATAATGCCTTCTAGATACATCCATATTATCAAAATTGATAGTGTATTTTTATGTCTATTTAGTATGGTTTAATAAAGCAATAGAACAGGATATCAAAATGCAGTTATCCACTGCCATAGAGGCCACATGGTGGTGGTACCCACCTTTAATCCCAGGACTCAGGAGATCGAGGCAGACAGGTCTCTGTTAACTCAAGGCCACACTGCGTTACAAGAAATTGATCCAGTCCTAAAATAAGAACAGAGCTCTCACCTCTGATCCCCAGTGGTGCTAGGGATAACATACTTTTAATCCCAGCAGTAGGGTCATGGAGACAGGCATGATATGGCTGGAGAAAGGAACATAAGGAAGGAGGATACAGGAACTAAAAAACTACAGTCTGAGGTTTGGTGGAGAGCATTGCATTCTGAAGATTTGTGGAGACAGGATCACCCATCTCAGTCTGAGTCAGGTAAGTGCTAGTGTCTCACTGCTTTAGTTTCCTGATCTTCAGCTTGCTTTATTAGATCATAAAATATATCATGACATCTTTGTGTATATATACATGTGCATAAATATTTTAATTTACAAGATCATCTATATTTTAATTGATTTTGGCAACAATGGTAGGATTTATTTCTTTTAATAGGTTTGTATATACATCATATTTTTTGTTTGCTTGTTTTATTTATCCACTTATCAGTCAGTGAACACATAGTTTACTTCCAGAACTTGGCAAAAGAGAACAATGGTATAATATGAGGAATAAAATATCTCTTTACAGGATCTACAAGGATAACCCCAACTAACAATCTAAGCAATATTGGAGAGGCTACCCTGATAATGGATAATGAGTTTCATGATTACCTTATATGTCATCTTAGAGCCTTCATCTAGAAGCAGACACCCACAGCTACACTGAACTGAACTCTTGGAATCTCGTTGCAGACAAGGAGGAGTGACGAGAAAAGGGGTCAAGACAAAGCTAGAGAAAACCACATAAAACAGTTGACCTGAGCAAGGGGAAGCTCATGGACCCCAGTCTGATAGTTGAGAAAGAAGCATAGGACAAACTCAGGCTCCCTGAATGTGGTGTTAGTTGGAAGGACTGGGAAGTCTATGGGGCCTCTGGTAGTGGATCAGTATTTATCCCTAGTATACAAAAGGACTTTAGGAGCCCAATCCACATAGAGGAATATTCCCTCAGCCTAGACATGGGGGAGGGCCTAGGCCCTGCCCCAAATGATACCTCCATGGAAGGCCTCACCCTCCCTGGGGCTCAGAAAGGGGATGGGATGTGGACTGGTGGGGAGAACTGGAGGGTGCAGGAACTGGGATTGACATGTCAAACAAACTTGTTCCAATTTTAAATAAAAAGTATATGTCTTTAACATACTGATGCAATTCTCTTTGGGTATATACTAAGAAAGTCAGCATATTGTAACTTAGGGGTTAATTCTACCTTTAATTTTCTGATGAAATTCCATAATATTTACCTTGATTCACAACTGCACCATTTCCCAATTTCCTATAACTTTACAATAACAATACATGTGCAAGAATTTCCTTTTTATAAACCCTGTGAGCAACATTTCCATCACCTCTTCTTTCATAGTAACTGCATTTAGGTATGCATAGTGATGGATACCAATGGATTTGATATTCTTATCCCTGATGATTAGTTATGGTAAGCATTTTTTATTGCATCTGTTGGCTATTTTTAACATTTTTTTTGAGAAGTTCCTTTGAAAAGTCTTTTTGGAGCCTTTGAGAATTATGAAACCAAATTATTTTAATTAACTTGTTATCAACTAAAGAGTTTTGAATACAGCTTCATTGTTGAACATTAAAAAATATTAATATAAAGTAGTAAATATGAGTGCATGCATTAGACTATACAGGTGTTCAAATTATGCTTTGAAAAGTGGCTTCTAAGAAAGTGCTCAAAATCCTTAGCTATCTGGGAAAATGCAAATAAAAACAACTTTGAGATACCATCTCAGTCCTGCCAGAATGGCTACAATTAGAAACACCAATGACAACTTATGCTGGAGGGGATGTGTAGAAAGGAAAACACTCCTCCACTGCTGGTGAGAGAGTAAACTTGTACTGCCATTTTGGAGATCAGTATGGAGTTCCTCAGGAAAATGGGAATTAGTTTACCACAGGACCCAGCAATCCCACATCTATGCAACAAAGACATGTGCTCAACTATGTTCATAGCAGCATTATTTGTAATAGCGAGTACCTGGAAGCAACCTAGATGCCCCTCAATTGAATAATGGATAAAGAAAATGTGGCACATCTGCAAAATGGTATACTAGTCTGCGAAAAAAACAAAAAACAAAAAAAAAAAAATGAAATCTTGAAATTTGCAGGCAAGTGGATGGAACTGGAAGAAACCATCCTGAATGAGGTAACCCAGTCACAAAAAGAGGAACATGGTATGTACTTGCCCATATATGGATTTTAGACCTAGAGCAAAGGATCACCAGCCTATAATTCACACTGCCCGAGGAACTAGGATACAAGGTGGATTCTAAGAGATTCATACAAGGTCCCTCACAGAAGGGGGAAAGAACAAGTTCTCCAGAGCACATTGGAAGTGGGGAGGCAGTAAGGGGAGAAGGAACTAGGAGAAAGAGAAGGGGAGGAGAGGAAGCACGTGGGACTGGGAAGATTGAGTCAGGGGAGGACCCTGAATATGGGTCTCAGCTAGAAGGACTGAGTACTCTCAGGGATCTCTTGTCTAAGAGAAGAGAGGGAGAGAGAAAGAGAGAGAGAGAGAGAGAGAGAGAGAGAGAGAGAGAGAGAGAGAGAACATAAAATCGGTAGCCATTATTGGTTTGAAGAGAAAACTGAACTTAAAGAAAGATGTAAAGACCTACAAGACTGATTCCAACTAACAATTTGAGCAACCTTAAGGCAACCTTAAATGCCCTTCCCTGATAATGAGATCAACAACCAATTTATCCACCATCATGGAGCCCTCATCTAGTAACTGTTTGGAAACAGAAGCAAACACCCAAAACTAAACCCTGAGTTGAACTAGAATCCAGATGCAGAGAGAGAGGATAAGAAGATCACGTTGCAGAAACACATAGAGGCATCTGACCTGAACAAGGAGGAGCTAACCATGCCCCCAGATTGATAGCTCGGAATCCAGCATTGGACTGACTCAGACTCCCTGAATATGGGTCTCAGCTAGAAGGACTGAGCAGTCTAATGGACCTCAGACAGTGGAGCCAGGATGCACAAAAGGACCTTGCAGGCACATCCCCCATGGAGGGAGACTCCCTTAACCTAGAGACAGGAGAGAAGTCCTAGTCCCTACTTCAAATGTCTTTACAGATTTAGATGACCCCTCCTGGATGACATTACCGTACATGTGTTTTGGGGGGATTTGGGAGGTGAGGGTGTTCAGGGAGCATGTGAGGGGGAAGAGAAGGAAAGAGGGAGGGAGGGAGGGAAGAAGTGAGGGAGAGAGAGGGAACTGGGATTGATAGATAAAATAAAAAAAAACTGGCTTCTAAACTTAAAAATATTGCCAAACATATTTAGTATATGGATTAGACTTTTAAATCTTAAAACATTTTATTATTATTTTATTAATTATTTATTAATTTATACATATTTTATCATATTCACCACATGCAATTTCCTCCAAGTTACATCCCTATTCCCTACACACAACTTCAAGTTCTCAGCCCCATTAACATTGCAGAATTTCCATTATTTATGAATATCTACAATACATTTCTCATAAAATTCAACTATTTCATTTGTTTAGTGTTTCTGAGTTCATGCTTATATTGTTCTTTTTGCTCTAGAATGTCATTTGTCTCTAAGAAATAGGGGAAGATAGTTTATTCAGTTTTGTTTCCTGTACCAATGGTTTGGGATATATATATATATATATATATATATATATATAGTCAATGTTCTTCTATGGAAAAGTGGGATGTATTTAGTACATGAAAAACTACAATTTATTAACAAAATCATCTGATCCAAGAAAGCACAATGAATAGTAATTTGTACATACATTTCCCAATGAAAGGCATAGCAATTTAGTGACTTTCTCTATGTGATCCATAAGTAAAAGCAGATGCACTGTATAATATTGCTTAACTTAATCTCTGTGCCACATGATGGAGTAAGTTCGGATTTCTTTACCCTTTCTATCACAATGTGTTTTAATTTTTCTTGTTTGGCTATTTAACCAATAGAATTTCAGTTTAAAACATTAAAAAATAAAAAATATTTAGGAATATCTTATATCATTTTCTTTCTTTTTTTTTTTTCTTTTTCTCTTTCTTTCTTTCTTTCTTGTTTTGTTTCGAGACAGGGCATCCTGGAACTTTCTCTGTAGACCAGGCAGGCCTCGAACTCACAGAGATCCTCCTGCATCTGCCCCCCCACATGCTCCGATTAATGGCCTGCGCCACTGACAGCCAGTATCTTATATAATTTTCACCATAAAATATGAGTGTAGTAGTCATATATCACATATAAACAAAGATTAACAAGTATATTAAAATAATTTTAATCATGGGAAACATTTACAGTTTCATATGCATAAAATACCTTTGGAAATAGAAATTTTTAGATGCTTAGCCTTCATATCTTGGTTGGACCTTGACATCTAATCAAGGATTCAGATACATGAGTTCAATCCCAAAAGCAGTGATTTTATATGTGGTAGATATTCAGGAAACATTCTCTAGGATCATACAGACAAGTGAGTACCTTCTTTAAGGACATTAGATGCAACATCAATTTAAAGAGAGTTAATAAATATTATTTGATTAAAGAGGGAGAAGATATTAGAGACTAAGTGAATAGTTGGATAAAATTCAATCATAGTGGCTTTAAACCCATTTGGGAATGATACTCTTGAGGAGCCAGTATCCACTTAATTGCTTGTACTTCTGTGGTCCTCTTATAGGTCTTGCCACACTTCTCTTAATTACTGTAATTAAATTTATAAAAAAGTTTCTTCCTAATAAAACTAACTGTACCTCAATGACTAAATAAATAGTACACAGATTTAGAAGTAGAATTGATTTGGGTGACCTTGTCATTGTTTTCTGGATTTTATCTCATTTACTGATGATGATCACCTTAGTAACACAGTTGAAAATTTTAACATGTCATTAGTAAAAATAGAAAGCATTAGAATAAGGGGTCTAAAAGGATATATCAAAAATTGTCATATAAATCAGTTTTTTTCTCATGTAGATCTTATCTACAAGAGCTCATAAGTCAGATATAAGTATATCTAGGATGGAGGAAAAATGAAAATCATACCACATGTTCAATAAAACACACTCACTTGTCATACTGAAAATTATGATATAAGCAATATCCAAGCACATCTTAAAATCACACTAGTAGTTTGAGGTGTTAGCCTCAAATAAGTTGAATGACTAATGGTAAAGTTATCTTTTGTTCTGACCATAATCTATTTCTTGATTTAATAAGGCACCATTAGCAAAAGCCTGGCCGATCACAAAGTAAAGGGACACAAAGCAAAGACTTGTAGTGAGTCAAAATCTATATAAGCAAGAATTGAACTGCCAATCCTACCTTTCTACTTGAATTCTAGAATTCCTCCAACTACATGCACACTCCATAGGTAATTTAATATGATATAATGCACACACACACACACACACACACACACACAAACACACTTGCACATAAGCAATAGAAAAGAATTTAATACAGGCTTAATGATAATGGTTAACCTAGAAACCATTTGTGGACAAATCAAAAGCTTGGTGCCAAATGTGGGTGGGCCCCTCATCAGCTTGTAGGTAAAAGTTATTACATGAAGCCATCAAAGAATATAGGCTATTGCCATTCATCTTCATTGCCCACAGGTACTTGATGGAAAAACCGTATTGCTGAAGATTAATGTATTAATTCCAGCACATGAAAGAAATCAAGTTGATGAAGACAAGGAAGCAACTTTCCTTCTAGCCAGCTTTCATTATCCTGGATGGTGCTATATAATGTGCTCTGGAAACACCCATCCATGGTCAGCTATGAACCTTGAAAAGTGCCATTATAACAGGTAAGAAAAATCATGCCAATTGATACAATGTTATGGGGAAACCAGCCACAATTTTATTGGTTCCAGGCCTACTTAACAGTAATAAATACATGTCTCATTCTTCAAATGTGACTAATCACACAAGGTTGGGAGGTTTTAGGTCCCAGGAGTCAAATTGCTACTATTACTTTGCTAAGTGGACAAATAAAATTATCCTATAAATCTGAATCTCTCTACCTATAGATAAGTGCAGCTCCCAGACTTCATCAGAGAGGTTTCTTTGTGAAATAGATGGTGTTTCATGTAGAACTCCACAGCCATTAAAAGAGCAAAGATAAATGACTGAGAAGTCCCCAGTCACAAGTATCTATATCTCACTTCCTTCACAAGGTTCAGGGATCATTGCAAATTGGGGAAGACAGGTTGTAAAGGCATGTAGTACAGTTCTTGTTTGATCATGCCAATTCTAAACACTCCTACATGCATCTTATCTCCCTACTTCCTCCTGTTCCTTTTCTGTTGCTTAATAAAACTCAACTCCAATTTGTACTGTTTATACGCTTTTATGTATAGACAGAAATATACCAAATAACTTTGGAAATTAGTCCACGTAAAGTAGGGTCTTAAGAAGAGAGTAAAACTATTGTCAGAACTATAAGAACTGGATGTTTTGGCATATACCTGTAAGCCCAGCAATTGGAAGTTAGAGGCATGAGGATTTTGAAGTTTAAGGTCATCTCTGAGTACACACACAGTTCAAACCAGCCTGGGATACATGAGATCTTGTCACAAAAATGTAATAAATAGTAAACATATGTTATGTAGCACTTTCAAGAAGTGCCTGTTCAAAAATCATCTATTCCTCACTTAATACTAATAGTCTTGTAGGTATTACAAGCTTGATATTCATATGTACAACAGGTACATGATGCAGAGTTTATTTTCCAAAACTCAGAGATAAGAGTTAACCATTTGAATAGTTGCACAATAAATATGTACATTCTGTGAGATATCAACAACACTCCTGCTACTTTTATTTTAGGGAGTTTCTTTAACATCCACACACTTTATAGTTCAATGGTCCTAATTATATCACGAGGTCTACAAAGAAAACTGTTTCAAGCACTGATTTTGGCATGATTTCTAGTCTACACTGTTTGGTTGCTTTACTCTCTCTGAACATGATCTACTTTGACTGTATACCAATATAATCAACTGCCTCTATGCACACTGGTAGACCTCTATGCACACTGGTAGCTATAAGCATATCTGATTTTCTTTAAAAGTATTTCCCTGAAAATTACTATTGACTTAGCTAAAAGGATCATGTTAACCCTTGCCCTTTTCATCACCTGTGCAGCTTACCTAAGGCATAGAATTCTAATTTAGTCTATGAGTAATAGAAACTATTCTAATGGGAACACCATTTCCTTTAATACTTTCTTTTATGCTTTGAAATCAATGTGGAGGGGAGCAAATAATAAAGCTTTATAGTGGTGAGGATAAAATTCACTACAGACAAAGACTGCATTCTTAAAGCAGGGCGATGGAGGCAATTTTCTTTAAAAGCAATAATTTTCTACTAACAACTATGGGAGGAAGCTGTTTCTTGTTATTGTTGTTGTTACCTTGTCTTCATTGCCAATCTATTCATTCATAATTGCAACTACTTAAATAAAATTAAATACAGAGGAGCTCTGGAGAATCTTCAGATTTCAGTCCAAAAGACAGCTCTGAATATATGTAATGATTTTGTAGTTTAAGGTCACCCTGTAATCTCTATTTGTATATCTACTGAAAAGCCAGAATCAGACCATTGATGGGCTTCGACTAGAGCAAAATCTCTTTACACAATGTGTCATCACTCATAGGAGATGGTGCAATCTGTTCCAGAATGTCAGAAAAACCACAGAAGGAAAAGAAAGAAGAGAAAATTACCAAGTGCTTACCAGATCAAAGACTAAAATCTAGATGCCCACCTGCTTGTAAATTAGGGACAAGTATATTATGTAACTTATTTCATAATAATGAATTGTAGGAGAGATCAAAATCAAAATGATATGATGTAGATATGAGGAAGGAATAGTATTGTTTTTCATCTTGTTTTCAATAGATTGTGTGGGTAACAGATCATCGCTGAAGAAGTTCTATTACGGTAAGCTTAGCTATTTTAACATATACATGATGGAGAAGACCTGCTGCATTTCATGTTGTTTTAAGATTATTAAAGGGTACAAAATATGAATTATAAATATTTAATAAGATACTACTCCATGGGCAAATTTGTTTATTTTTACTGCCTTTTACACATGCTTAAATATTAATTTGAAGTTATATTTTCTCTTACATATTATAAAATAAAATTTCATAATACCACATGAAAGTTTTGTCAGAGGATATATGTTTTTTCCCTAATGTATTAAGTTGTGCTTACCCTTGTAAACTGTATCAGTACAAACAATAGTGCATTTGGGGGGGGATTTTATTATTTATCTTTTAACATAAGATTAGTCAAAAATATACCAGTATAAAATACCATAAAACTTACTCATCTAAATATAGATCCTATTTGAATATATTGCTGAATATATTATCAATGGATGAGGACTCATATTATAAACATGAGACTATTAAAATGAATATTTAGAGTAGTAAACAAGAACACTTACTTTTTTATTGTCATTGCTTTAAGAACTGGTAGTTCACTATGAGGAGAATTTCTACGTTACAAGCAGTATTCCCACCAGCCTGGTCCCACAGCCGTGTCAGCTCCAAATAACACACAGAGATTCTGTATCAGATACAATGCTGTTGGCATGTTACTAGCGTTTCTTATTGGCTAGCTTTGTCTTAAATATTAATCCATTTCTATCAATCTAAGTATTTCCACATGGTCTTATCTTCTGAGAGAGAGGTTTCAGCCCTTCTTCTCCTTCAAGTTTCTACATGTTGAATCTCCTCTTACCTCTCCCTGAGACCTCCTTGTCTCTTAGTCCTTACTATTTTGCTTTCGTATTTGCCAACAGTGCTTTATTCATTAACCAACAAGAGAATTTTCAGAATGATGTCTCCTACCATCTCCTCTTTTCTATATAAAATAAAAAAGAAGGGTTTTAACTTTAACATAGTAAAATATACCACAAAACAGTCATCAAATAAGAACCACAGTTAACAATATATAATCCATTAACATTTAGCAAGAGTTAAAGAAAATATTTCATCATCTATCATATCATTGTGACTCTGAAGTCTTATATGTAACTTATCTATAATTCTAAGAAAAACTATAACCATAACTATCTGTCTTCAACTCCATCAAAAACCACAGAAGGATAATATATAATCTCTAGAAATAACAGACACAACTCACTGCCTGGTCAGTCACCCAAAGTTCTTTTGCAATGTTCTTTCGTTAGCCTATAAGCCAGCAAAGCAGGAAACTAAACTGTCCACCTGTATTGGCAGTTTGTCAGTCACTTTTCTGTGTCCTGTAGACTGTCTGGCAGACTCTTCTATGAAACAGGAACTCTGTAGCACTGTCCATCTTGTTTCAGCAGTTACATTTCTGTAGGTTCTGCATGTCCATTTTATACAGCATAAAATAAACAGTACAGACAAGAGCAGTATCTTGCCCAAATAGCTCGTCTTGCCATACTGTAAGTAAACTGAAGAAACTCCAGTTTCTTCAATGTCCACCCTTTTTGTGCTTCCCCTAGTAACATGTATCAGTACACACCATAGTGCATTTGGGGAATTTTAGTATTTGCCTTTTAACATAAAATTAGTCAAAAATATATCAATACAAGATAACATTTAAATATTGATCCTGTTTCAATATATTGCTGAATATATTATAAATGAATGAAGACTGATATTATAAATATGTTATGAATATTGACTATCAAAATGAATAGAGTAGAAAGCAAGAACACTTATTTTTTTATTGTCATTGCTTTAAGAACTGGTATTTCACTATGAGGAGACATTTAACTTTCTTTAAAACCTTCAATAAGTAACTTATCCTCTGTGGACTTCAGTTTTCTAATTTGAAGAGAAGAGAAAAGCTGATATATGAAATGTAGTGATCCTTGCAGCCATATTCCATGATATCTTTAATGTTGATTATAAAATGCTAACACAGACCATTTCCAGATGCTGCTAAATAAGGTAAGGAATACTTACTAGTGTTAAAAATACATCTAAAATTATTTGTCATTAAGTATTTAATTTGTACTTCTACAATCAATAAAAGTGCCATCTATGAAAAAAGAAGATGTTTGTATAAAAATCCACAATACAAAGGAATGCATTTTCTTATGGAAACTGGCAAAGATTCATGTGAAGCAATGCAGAAATTTCTTTCTGACAAAGGCAATGGAGCAAAGACTATCTAGAATACTTTGTAATTAATCCTCTGTGTTTTCTGTATTTAATAATTATTACCATACCCTTAGTAGGTTTATGTTTTATTGTCTTTCTGTTTTTTGATTAAGTGAATTTCTTCTCTGAATGTTTAAACAACTATGCTATGCATTTTTATCACTCTAATTCCTTCCCCATCATTATAAATCTCCAACCACAGATTTTTCTATTATTATGTCTTTTGTTTTATGTTCCATGTGGGTTTAACCGTGCCTACCTGTGTATCCATATATGTATAACTATACATTGGAGTCTAATTTACTCACCAGTGGGCATACAGCTGAAGACAATGGCTGCCTTCTGTAAGTACACATCAGTAGGTAATAGTTCTCCAGAGAAATCTAGGACCCCATGAAACCTCTCTTACCCATGACTGACTTTTGAAAAGCCAGGTGTTGTACTGGACCTGTTCAGTGGTTGCAACCAATGTAGGTTCACTATTGAAATGTTTGTATCTAGAACAAGAAATTTTGAAGTCCTTCTGCTTCTCTTCAATGTCTTATCCCCTTTCCATCATCTCCTTTGCAATGTGCCCTAAGCCTTAAAGATGGTAGTATAAATGTCTCAATTGAATGTTCTCAGCACCTTAAGAACCCATGAGTCTTGGCATTTACTACCTTTCACTGCAAATAGAAGCTTCTTTGACTAAAACTAAAAATAGAATTTCAATGACCCGTTTAAAATATTTAGGCTGTGAAAGTGAGGTGATATATATATATATATATATATATATATATATATATATATATATATATAGTGTGTGTGTGTGTGTGTGTGTGTCTGCTACTAAAATCTAAAACATTTTCAATAACTTCAGGCAATAGAAAATTGACATTAAAACTCTGAGACTCCATGTTAGCTGAATCAAAAATTTAAATGAAAGAAAGGAGAATCTTTACACACTATCAATGTGTGTATAAATCAGTTTAGCAATTTAGAGATCAGGCTGAAAGTCCCTCAAAAACTAGAAGTAGAGCTAGCACACAGAGGCATTTTCTGTATTGAGGTTCCTTCTACTCAGATGACTAGTCTCTGTCATTTTGACATGAAACTAGCCAACACACAAAAATAGAATAAAACCAATAAAAATTTCAGACACAAATTATATGCATAAAGGATTAGACAAATGAAAATGCTAGAAGTACATCATTGCACATTGTTGTGCTACCTATTTTATCAGGTTTGTGTGTAGACTCTCTATTGTGACTAGCAAGAGGGCAATGTAAGCCTCAGTATGAATGTGATAAAGGAAATCTGATTAATTTACATCATCACAAAAGCTCTTGGGCGGAAATACAAATCCTGAAGTATAAGTTCAAATTACTATACCTATTTGTAATTTGCATATAATACCAAAATATGTTCAGATATAGTCATAGCCACATAACAGCACTTTGGTCAACATGGAACCACATATACAAAATAGTCTCCTAATTTCATAATGCAGCTGAAAATTCTGATCACCTAAAGAAGTAATTTCCATTTGATATCTTTGTACAATATAATAATTACCTGTTCATAGTGAACTTCATGTGAAGAAAATTTTTCTACACTGGTATTTAATAAAGTAGTAACAACTACATACACACACACACACACACACACACACACACACACACACACACATATATATATATATATATATATCATAATACTCCATAATGAAAATAAATGGCTATGCCAGTTATATATGCATTTATTGTATTATACTTTTGTATTATACATTTTTACTCTTAATTTAGAATGTACACCTTATACTTATAAAAACCTTTCTCTTACCTGGGCAGTGTTTCTGCAGCTCCATGATGGTGGATAAGGCTACCATAAATGCCCTTCCCGGATAGTGAGATCAACAATTAACTTATCCACCATCATGGAGCCCTCATCTAGTACCTGTTAGAAACAGAAGCAAACACCCACAACTAAACACTGAGCCGAACTGGAATCCCGTTTCAGAGAGGGAGAACAAGACCAGGCTGCAGAAACACATAGAGACAGACAGCTGACCTGAACAAAGAGGAGCTAATTGGCTCCCAGACTGACAGCTGGGAATCCAGCATGGGACTGACTCAGACCCCCTGAACATGGGTCTCAGCTAGAAGGCCTGAGCAGTCTAACGGACCTCAGACAGTGGAACCAGAATGTATTTCTGGTACTCAAAAGGACTTTTGGGGCACATCCCCCATGGAGGGATACTCCCTTAACCTAGAGACAGGAGAGAAGTCCTAGTCTCTACTCCAAATGACTTGTCATATTTTGATGACCACTCCTGGAGGGCATCACCCTACAAATGGAGGGGGTGGGTGTTCGGGGGCATAAGAGGGTGGGAGAGAGGGAAGAGCGAGACAGTTAAGGAGGGAGAGGGAACTGGGATTGATTTGTAAAATAAAAAAAATTAATATAAAAATATAAATTTGTCATAAAAATTCAAGGAATTATTTGTTTTCATTATGGGCATCAAGATAAGGAAAGATTTTTTTTCCTCTGACATGCAGATATATAGTGCTTCTTTTGCTATGTTGGATATTCTGATTAAAGTCGAATCTGATTTCACAACCATTTTAGAAATACACTAGAGTTTCTTTCCTTTATATAAACAACCCAGGTATATGTGATTGCTTCTAAGGGTACATAAAAGATGAGTGAATGTAGGAAGGTAATAACAGTATGGTTTTGTGGGTTCCAGTAAAAGAATGAATAATTTTAGTATTTATACATTTTTTATCTTCTAATATCTCAAACAGATCAAACCATCAATTTTGTTTATTTCACAATTGCAGATAATCAGTGTGATGCTTCATATACCATACAATGACACAATTTCTATGTAGAAATTAAAAGAACTATCGTCTTCACCAGTGTTTATGATAGAGAGTATACAATATTAGTTTCTCCCTTTACTATATTTATTTATACATCTATTATGTGTATGTATCAATGACATTATTATCTATCTGCAACTTTAACTTTATCAGAAACCTAAATTCAACTCTCTATTATATCTTTCACCTATAGAAATTTTAGTGATTTTCCTTAACTATATTCCTTTCACGTCAGTAGGCTATGCAAAATTTAATAGCTATACTCATCAACTGGAAGCATAACTAAGATTACATCATTCCATAATGACTACAATTTCGTAGTGACTTATCAGTAAGGGACCACATCATCTGTCCTTCATAGACTTCTTTTTGATTGTTCTCCTCACTATATAGTATCTATTATCTAAACTAGTCTACAGTGTATGGACCAATTTTTAGCTCTGTGCCTCTTCTTACTACCCCTTATCAAGTTATTCTCTTCTTATATCACCTCATAACAAAATTTCATTTATTCCTCACAATTTCATATCCAAGTCCAGCCACTAAATTTTATGTTAATATTAGGAAAATATAATGGTATAATAACGAGTAACTATTATTAGTAGTAGCCCTGCAAATTAAAATTAATTCTACAAGAACTATATGATAGAACATAGCTTTAAACAAAAGGGCTTCCATGGGAATTAACAAAGATGTATATTTACCTTCAACTCTATTATTAGAACAATTTCTTTGGGAAATTATTTACTCAATCACTATATAATCTTGAGAGATACCAATTACACAAGGTCATTTAGGATATTATATAAATAATGATGTAATCTAAATTCAATGTTTGACATATCTCTGCTTGATAGCTTTTTTTCTAAATGCTTTTCCAATAGTATTCCACTGAACTTTATAATATACCATTCCTGTTAAAAGCTTTGTTGTCAGTCTATTTTAATTCCTTGGTAAGTCATATGTCTTCTTTTGCTTCCTTTCTTTGACTTTTATGTCTCATTTCCCTAACAAATGACAAGTTGTAAATTGCTTTCAATTAGTTCTCCTCAGTCTATTCTGTGCATATTGATTCTTTACCTTTATGTATTTCACCCATTCTGGAAAACTCAAGATATTACTTGTTTTGTGTGCTTTTAGTATGTTTTCCATTATTAATTACAGTTAGACATTTACTGGATATTCTATCATTTAACCTGCTATATTAAAATCCTTTTCTTTCTGTACAGTGTACTTTGAAAAATTTCCAGAACTTCATTCCAAATGAATTAACTTTCTCTTTTTCTGTGTCTAGTCTACCACCTATACAGTTTAAAGCCAGGCATAGTAGCACCTACTTCTAATCCTAAAATGCAGAATGTGAATATGTAAGTTAAGAAGTCAAGGTCATCCTTGAACACATAGAATTCAGGGTCAACCTGTGACATTGTTCCAATAATCAAATCAAATCTATTCCTAGTATTATGTATTATCTAAGTATTTAGGCATTGGATTTGTTTCATAGATTACATTCTATTATATAAACACTCATGATCACAGTAGTAGTTTGAAACAAAATGGCCTCCAATGGAAATGGCACTATTAGGAGCTGTGTCTTTGTAGGAGTATTTGTGGCCTTGTGGAAGAAGTTTGTCACTGTGGGAATGGGCTTGAAGGTCTCCCACATTCAAGCTATGTGCAGTGTCACAGTTCACTTCCTCTTGCCTACAGACCAAGATGTAAAACTCAGTTCCTTCTCCAGTACCATGTCTGCCTGCATGCCGCCATGTTGTACCATGATGGTAAGGCACTAAAACTGTAAGCCACCCTCAATAAATGATTTTCTTTGTAACAGTTGCTGTAGTCATAGTGTCTCTTCACAGTATTTGAGCAATCATTTTGAACATTCTCTTACTAGTCCCATAGTTATGAATTTATTGAAACATGTATATTAGAGAAAAAATTTGTAATTCTTTTGATGTATATACATACTGTCTTTATATACTTATGTATGTTTCAAATTTTCAGTTTAAATGAGATGAATCTTAAGTCATGAAAACCTCTAGACATGGATTAGAAATGTGTTTATTCACAGACAGTCCCCTGATCATTTGTACTTAGAGCCTATAAATTCTCCTGAGATGGTGTTATTTAGTCTCTCATATATTCCCAAGGTCAACACTATCAACTCTTTCATCTTAACATCGAGACAAGGCTTAGGTCTTCTAAAGTCAACATTATTTGTAATTTTAACTCAAAACTTCCTTCTTTTGCTACTTATTTTCCTGTCACTCTCTCCACAAGCAGATCTAGGTGTAAGTACAATTAATGTGAAAGTGACTTGAAATGATTCCTCATGTAACAACTAAAAATTAGCATAAAAGTATTTTGATATACAGTTAATCAGTTTGTAGTACTCTTTGCTTTGGGAAATGTTCCCTCCACACAAGTATTGGAAGGCTAGTGGTCATATAAGATTTTATTAGTGCATATAATGGTTGACATGTATTGACATTTAGATTTCTCAGTATACACAGATGTATAAATTCAAAAATATAAGCTCAAATCCTTATAAAAACTAAGATTATATATGTATTCATATACATCTAAGAAAGGAAAAGATCCTGCTGGTACTGTCACACTAAAAGTTCAGAATCTCTGTATGTGATCTTAGATATCACAAACTATACCTGATCAGTTAAGAAAACAAGGAAGAACTTAGATTTGGGTATATAGAGAAGCAGATCCAGATCTTGGAGAATTGAAAATAAAATGTGAATATGATCAAAATACATTGTACAGAATAAAATAATAAAAAAAACTTTGAGATAACCATAAAAAACAAAGATGGTGGTATATGTCTCTAATCCCAGGACTCAGGGAGTAGAAACAAGAGTATTTAGGTCTCTCACTGGTCATTCCAGCCAACTGTTAAACTCCAGCTATAGTGTGAGACAATATCTAAAAAAGAAAAGTGGAGAATGATGAAGGAATGTGGTCAATATGTCAAACTCTTGTTTACACACACACACACACACACACACACACACACAGAAAATACCTCTTTATTATAGTTTAGCCATATAAAGCCTTCTTGTTTATCTGAATTGAAGTGCATTTGTAAAGATAATACCAAAATTTGTCTCAATGTGTCACATTGACTGACTTCTACTTCCGAGAAAGGCTTAGTGAAAATACTACTAAAGCATAAAAGAGAAAAATTAATAGGCAAGTAGTAGAGAAAACAAGCAGTAGAGTGAAAAAAATATAAAAGCTGACACAACGGTGAATGAATATGTAGCTGTTGGAGAACCACAGCATTTTGAGATGGCAAAACCATTTTATTAGCTTTCATAGCGGTATCTAGAAGGTAACTAGGCATCTGAGGAGCAAAACAGTGTAATGGATGGGGCTAAAGAGAACTGCATCAAGGTACAATAGCATATGCCAGTCCAAAAGAGGTTCTGCTTTCAGTTTGAAAAGTCAATGAAAGGAAGCAAATACTATTAGTGTCTGTGACTGTTCAAAGACTGACTTCAAGGTCATAGGTGAAGTTGAATTTAGTTGCTGTGAATCAGACAGAGGCTGACAAATCTTTGCTTCCAAAAAAAATATTTCAGGTCAAGTCTGACTTGCAGATCTACAAAGTTGCAAAGGAACTCTGAATTGAATTATACACAGTCAGATTTACAATAGGCCTTATCTGAGACTTCATCTTAGCTGTTTTTTTAATTATTATTATTATTCTGATTTGCTGCTAGAGAAGAAAGAGGAATGCAATCCAGGTTCTCACTTGATCTTCATTGTCAACTGCAAGATGCACAGAGAATTTTTACCTCACCAGTGGGTCCCTAATAATGCCTCCCTTCATTTACCCTTCACTAACAGTACTTCAGGGAGCACTCATTGCTCCTGAGTTATAACAGAAGTCCAGTATGTTTCTTCTGGTGTGATCTTTGCAGAGTGTTGTATGTGTGCCTTTTTCTCTATCAAATTGCAGTTCATATTGCTTATTTCTCTGTGCTTCCAATTGAGACTGTTATGCAAAACTCTCAAAGAACTGATAAAAGAAATACCTAGGAATAAACTACACCTAAGAAGAAAAAATATCTCATTGAAATTTTTAAGGCACTGCAAAAAAATGCATATGGCACTAAGGAAACCAGTGTTCACAGATGTATCAAGTAAAATGAGCTGAATAAAAATTTCAAAAATAGAGTTTGTAGCCACAGCCCTCAAGCGGACTCCAGTGATACCTCAGCACCAACCAGAAGCTTGTTTGGCTCCGGAGGCGTTAATATGAACACTATTATGGTCTCTTTGTTATGAAGAAGCATGGTTCTGCCTAGAGTCATAAGTAACTGTGTAGGACAAGGAACTGACATTCAGGCCTGGGACAGTTTGCCCAGACATCAAAGAGAAAACAAAGGAGCACCCAGGACCTTGCCAGGCCAGGCACATTGGGCACTGTTATGGTGAGAAATGAATTGTGCTTGTTGTATAGCAGAGAGAAAGAGACAGAATTGTTCATGTCCTCTGAGCAAAAGCATATATGACGAGGCAAAAGAGGTGAGGAATGGCCTGAAGTGGATGGCTCCATAGTCACTCAGGGCTATGGCAATTTCTGGGCCTCTGCCGCTGTTGGGGTCTATGTCTGGGTTCATGACTCTGATAGAGCCATGATCTCTGTTGATAGCCATGGTTCCTGATAACATCAAAGTAGAGAGACTAAGGCTGTAAATTATTGGCCCTAACCCTCTCACCGGCTGTAACACTAGAGAGAACTGGTCCATCCCCTCACAAGCTGAAACACTAAGGATAGAGAATCCTGCATCCAATCTGGGCAGCACAATAGAGCTGACCCTCTTCGCAGAGGAATGAGTAAGGGTGTAAAAGTAGGAAAGAAGATCATACCCCTCTCTCATATCATGTGGTGGCATGGGTGAGGGAAAGGGGCCCTCCTCTCCCAGCCCCTCTACCTGCAGCAGATGAGGGACCTGACCCAACCCCCCACCGAGTGCAGCACTCTACAACACAGTCCCTGCATGTATCGCCTAATAGCTGAGTAGAGAAAACAGGGTCACAGGTAAGCCAGCTCTGAGTGCCCAAGAGGGGCATAACTGGTACTGCCTCTCTCATCTGAAGTGTGGTGATGGAAGCAAGGGAAAATGCCCTGCTCCCTCTCCCATATCACATCCAGTTGACAAGGGAGCTGACCCTACACTTACATAACACTTAGAAAAGTACAACCTGCATTTCGTATGGGTAGCAGAGCAAAGTTGCTCCTTTGACTGGGGTGGGAAGTGAAGGGCTGAGGCGGTGGAGTCAGAGACATGAGTTGGACTGTACCAAGAACATGAGAATGGGAGATCTGTCTCCGACCCTTGTCTGCTATATGATGGTTTGGGGAGGAGAGATAGCCTTCTGTTGTGGCAATTGAGAGAACTGGCCCTGAGGTTGTAGGAGTGGAAGAGCTGTCTATGTCCTCACCAGCTGTAGCACGTTTTAGAGCAGCCCTTACAACTCACCTGAGCAACACAGTAGAGTTGGCCCTGATGGTCCAGTATTGGATAACTCACCCTGAGGTCTTAAAATCAGGAGACTTGCCCTCTCCCCTCTCCTCCTTGCTCATTGCTACAAGGGGAGAACTAGTTGAGGCAATGCTGGAGTATTCACCCTGGTGGTGAAGAATGGGACGAGATAGCAGGATAACAAACCCTGTAACTACCCAGACCCATAACCAGGGTTATGAGCTGGCCCATCCCAACATCCATCCATCCATTATATGCTAAAACACATGAAAGAGCTGGTTCTGCATATGGAAAGATGCAGGATCTCCAAAACACAGGGCAACAACAAGAAATCCAAAAGGAGTCCCACTGAGGGCCCACTCATAAATAGTGTAGCAGAAACCAGAGGCCTCAGAGTGGGCCAATTTCTCTTTGCATGAGCACTTGCCAGTAAAACTACATGGACAGCTGGGTGATGGTTGCACGTCTTTAATCCCAGCACTGGGAAGTCAGAGGCAGGTGGATCTCTGAGTTTGAGACCAGCTTAGTGTACAAAGAGCTAGTTCCAGGAGAGCCTCCAAAGCCACTGAGAAACCCTGTCTCAGAAAAACAAATATATATACGCAAAAGGGCTTACTTTGTGATTCACTGTGTCACACTACAGCTTCCATGATGAGATTTTTTTCTTTTCTTTTTGCTTTTATTCTCTTAAATTTTATTCTATTTTTGGGGGTGGGGAAGGCAGTGAAATGAATGGGATAGAGATGCAACCAAAATAAATAACAAGATAGCAAAAATATAAAAAACAACATAAATAAGATTGAAAATGAGTTAAAGGTTATACAGAGTTGAGTAAGTATAACTTCTGTGATTTGGGAGAGCTGGTCTATCTTTAGGTCCACATGTAGCATTTTAATAATTGGCCTAACATCTTTTACTTACTAAGCAAATACATTTTCAGATATACAAACTGGAAAACAGACTTCAAACCAAAACTAATCAGAAGAGATAGGGAAGGACATTACAGACTCTTTAAGGGAAATATCCACCAAGAGGATATTACAATTCTAAACCTTTGAGCATCAACACAAGAGCATCCAAGTTCATGAAAGAAACACTACTATAGCTAAAATCGCATATTGACCCTAAACAGAGTGAGGGTGGGCAACTACATTACCTGACTCTCACCAATCAATCAGACAAAAACTAAAAGGAGAAATTCTGGCATTAAGTGATGTGATAAATTGAAAGGACCTAACAGACCTCTACTGAACATTCTACCATAGTGCTAAAAAATATACTTTCTTCTCAGCAGCTCATTTTATACAAAACTGACTACATATTAAGATACAAACCAAGGCTCAACAGATATAAGAAAATAAAATAGCAGCCAGCTACAACCAGCTCGGATTAAATCTGGATGTATGCAAACTCACTGAAGCTTAACAATTCATTACTGAATATTAATCAGGGAAGTCAAAATTCAAGACAGTAATGACAAACTTTAAAATTAATTAAAATGAATAGGCAATATACCTAAACATATGGGACACAATGAAGGTTGTTATATGAGGCAAGTTCATAGTACTAAGTGCCTATACAAAGGAAGAATAACATGGAATAATTCCATATTAATAATCTAAGGACTAACTTTAAAGCTACATAAACAGAGGAAGAGATAATTCCCAAGAATGAGATATGAAGAAATATACAAACTCAAGTCTGAAATCAATGAAATAGAAAAAAAAAGTGTTATGAAGAATCAATGAAACAAAGAGTTGATTCTTTAAGAATGGTTTAAGAAGAACCAATTCATATGATGAGAGTTGTAAAGGGAGATATTACAATAGACAAAGAAGATATCTGGATAATCATAAAAGCAAACTTTAAACTTTATTCTATCAAACTGCAAAAACAAAGAAAATGGATGAATTTATTTATTGATTGATATCAATATACATGAGTTTAATGTAAAGATTTCATAATTCCTAGTTATATAGAAGCATATAATAAATAGTCTCCCAAGCAAACAAAGTCCATGGTCAAATGAATTTGACACAGATTTCAGTCAGACTTTCAAAGAACAACTAATGTCAGTACTCATCAAATTTTCTTTAAAATAGAAACTGAAGAAGCATTATTTCCTAACTGTCTTCATAATGCCTTTATGGACCTGATTCTAAAACTACACAAAGACCCTATTCACCTCCAAAAAGAAAGAATGAAAGAAAACAAAATTACACATCTGGAGCCATTCCCTATGAGGGGATGCTGTGCTCAGTGTTAACACAGTGGGTCTTGGTCCTGCCCCTACTTAATGAGGTAGATTTTGTAAACACCCCATTGGAGCCCTTACATGGAATTTTAAAAAAAATAAATAAAATTAAAAAAATACACATAAATATACTTTACAAACATAGATGCAAAATTTCTTAACAAATTGCTTGCAAACTGAATTCAGCAATGCACCAAATTATCCACCCTGTTCAACTTGGCTTCACCCTAGAGGATCAGACATGGCTCAACTTGTATAAATGAATTTACCAACCCACCATATAAACTTACTAAAATACAAAATTGTGGGTGCCCATAAAGATGGCTTCACTCCATTTTGGCACAAGGGCAGAGAGTTCAAAGCTGTCAGCAAGTCATAAGACCTAAAGGTCAAAGGTGTGGCTACAGAAGGATGCTTTGACTGTCTTAGTCTAAATAACAACAGACCTGAGTCTGAGCTGTGGCTGTTCCTGACAAGGCTAAGGAAGAAGTTAAATCGAAGCTGTGGCTACTCCTGACCTCAAGGTGAGGGAACAAGAAGTTGGAGCTAAGGTGTGGTTACTGAACCCTTAGAATAACTGAGGAAGAAAATTCTGTTTGCTTCATATACATGATACTGTGTTCCCCCTTTTGGTTAAGGTATATAAGAGTGGTGAAAAGTAAACTCGTGGCATTTCAGTATTGACTGATTTTCATCCTGACCTTTATTCTGTCTCTCTGTCTTTCTTTATTGTCTATAGCTAGCCTTTCCCTCATCCACACTCCCCCACTCGATTACGAATTTGGGGCTGCTCAGCTGGTTCTGACTGCAGCCCCAAAGACTACTCCCAATACAATATCCACATGATTTTACTAGATAAAAAAAAGTCATTTAACAAAGTCAACATTCTTTTATGATAAATGTCCTGAACAACTCTTTTATGTGTTTCCTTCTAGGCAGTCAATCATGTCAAGATGAAGTTGAATATCTTCTTCCCAGCAACTGGCTCTCAGAAACTCACTGAAGTTGGCAATGAACTCAATCTTCATTCTTTCTATGAAATGTACGTGATTATAGAAGTAGCTACTTATGCCCTGGGAGAAAAGTGGAAGGGTCGTGTGATCTGAATCAGTTGTGATAATGACAAGAATTCACAGTGAAGCAAGGTGCCTTGACCCAAAGTACAGTGTGCTTTCTTCTAAATAACAGGCATTCTTGTTATAGAAGGAGAACTGGAAAAGGAAGTAAAAGTCTATGGATTCCAATCTGAGTGTTCTCAACATGGTTATTGTGGAAATTAAAAATTAAATAAATAAAAAAGAACAATTAAATGAGAAGCATATACATGGACTAATAGTCACCACTTTGTCTGTACAGTTGGAGCCTAAAAGAGCCAGGAGAATCAGGCTTTCAATTTCTCTAAAGAAGATTATGTCTACTAATATGCTGCCAGAAAGTCTTCAAACAAAGACCAACTTGACCAAAACACCCCAGATTCTGTGTGTTGTTACTCTACATTCATGAAGTACAGATTTCAATATATTGCTCTCAATATATGATTCACTTAGAAAAGTAATGAAGAAGCTACAGAAACACTAAATTTGGGTCAAAAGAATGTAGAAAACCAAAGGAAATTGTCAGAGACAGATTGCAAAGAGGCATTGTCTCTCACTGGGAGTTTCTACTTTTATGTCTAAGTCCCATTTAAAATAAGTCTTTAAGAATAACAAAAAAATGATCAGAGGTTGGGAATATATTTTTGAGTTCCTAGTGATAGAAAAGATATATTTCACAATAACAAAGACATAAAGCCCATCATCCAAAATGGAGAGACACTCACTGCATGTTCACTAAAATCAGAAACAAGGCAAGGATGTCTATTCTTGATATTTACTCATTATAGTACTTGAAGACTTAGCTAGAGCAATAGGAAACTCAAGGAGATTGAGGGAATACATTAAAATATGCAGACAAATCTCCTAGCACTCATCAAGTCAAAGGTTAAGAAACTCATGAGTCAATATCTGAGGCATGCTGGAGACATTTGCCCACTTCTACAAACCTCAACTACATCATGTTTCCACTGATTTATTACTATAAAAGCCTCAGTAGACAATCCCTTGTTGGAACATGGTTTTGAAGTCATTTAAATAGATGTTCTCAGGCAACTTATATTTCCCCTACTGCAGTTAAATCTGTGATTTTAGATTGAAGTGCAACAGAAATATATATTGTAACAGTGGCTATGTTACCAAAAACAATGACAGATTCAATGAAATCCCTACTAAAATTCTAATAACAGTCTTCACAGAAATAGACAAAAATGTATAAAGAAATAATTCATATAGAACAATGACAAAAACTATGAAAACACAACAACAAACCAGAATTGCCATAGTAATCCTAAGAAGAGCAATGCTGAGTTATCAACATGTTTCCAAGGGCTCCAAATGGCTCTGGTGCTTTCAGGTTCTTTGCGGTTTGTTTTTTTTTTTTTTTTTTTTTTTTTTTCAGGGTATTGAGGTAGCACATGTAGACTGCAAGGCAGCAAGGACATTATTTTCAGAACCAAAATGACAGTAGAGATAAAAACTTTAAGAAAGTAGAGGGCTTCATGAGTTAGAGGACCCAGAGCACTAGTAATGGTTTAAAGTTTCCTGTTCTGGAGTCCAGATGGAAAAGGAGTTTTATATAAGCCAAACTTTGGGAATCCAGTTACAGAGAGGGAACAATGATAAGAAAAGGAGCCAAGACCTGGCTACAGACACCCACAGAGACAGCTGACCTGAACAAGGGAGAGCTTATGGACCCCCCAGGCAGATAGCTGGGAAACCAGCATTGGACTGACTCAGAACCCCCAGAAATTAGGTCTCAGAAGGCCTGAGCAGTTTAAGGGACATTTGACAGTGGAACCAGGATGTATCCCTGGTGCAAGAAAGGCATATAAACAAATGAACCACATCCATGCAATAAAGACATCTGTTCAACTATGGTCATAGCAGCATTATTGGTAATAGCAAGAAACTGGAAGCAATCTAGATGCCCCTCAACTGAAGAATAGATAAAGAAGATGTGGCACAATTATACAATTGAATACTACTCAGCATAAAAAAAATGAATCTTGGAATTTGCAGGCAAATGGATTGAACTTGAAGAAACTATCCTACATGAGGTAACCCAGTAACCAAAAGAGGAACCTGGTATGTACTCACTCATATGTGGATTTGAGACATATAGCAAAGGATCACCAGCCTATAGTTCACTCTGCCAGAGAAACTAGGATACAAGAAAGATTCTATGAGATTCCTACAAGGTCAATCACAAAAGGGGAAAGGAATAAGATCTCCTGAGCATATTGCGAGTGTGGGGGGCAGTGAGTAGAAAGGTAGGGGTAAAGAGAAGGGGAGGAGAGGAAAGCATGTGAGAATAAGAAGATTGAGTCAGTGGAGGAATAGATTAAAAGAAAAGAGACAGAGAGAGAGAGAGAGAGAGAGAGAGAGAGAGAGAGAGAGAGAGAGAGAGAGAGAGAAAGCACAAAACAGGGAGCCATTATGGGTTTGCAGAGAAAACTGACACTAGAGAAATGTTCAGAGACCTCCAAGACTGATCCCAATTTGAGCAACAGTGGAAAGGCAACCATAAATGTCCTTCCCTGATAATGAGATTGATGACTAACTTATCCACAATCAGAGAGCCCTCACTTAGTAGCTGATGGAAAAAGAAGCAGACACCAACAGCTAAACACTGAACTGAATTGGAATCCAGATGCAGAAAGGGAAGACAAGACCAGGCTGCAGAAACCCACAGAAACAGCTGACCTGAACAAGAAGGAACTAATGGGCCTCCAGACTGATGATAGCTGGGAAATCAGCATTGGACTGACTCAGGCCCCCTGAACATGGGTATCAGTTAGAAGGACTGGGCAGTCTAAGGAATCTCTGACAGTGGAACCAGGATGTATCCCTGGTTCACAAAAGCACTTTAGGAGCACATTCCCCTTGTAGGGATACTCCATAACTTAGAGGCAGGAGGGAAGTCCTAGCCCTTACTCCAAATGACAGATTTTGTTGACCCCTCCTGGAAGGCACCACCCTCCCCGTGGAGTCTGTGGGGAGGTGGGATGGGAGGGTGGTCAGGGGTATGGGAGGGAGGGAGAAAGGGAGTGTGGGAGGAAGGTAGAGGTAACTGGGATCTATATGTGAAATAAGAAAACTAAAGAAATAAAACTAAAAAAGCCATGGAAAAATATTACTTTGGGAGCACATTCCCCATGGAAGGATTCTCCCTTAGCCTAGAGGCAGGAGGGAGGGCCTAGACTCTACTCCAAATGACTTGACAGATGATTCCCTCCTGGAAGATATCACCCTTCCTGTGGAGTTGGGGTGGTAATGAGATGGGAGGGATTTGGGAGGCATGGAAAGAAGGGAGGGAGTGAGAGGAAAGTGGGATCGATATGTAAAATAAGAAAAAATAATAATCATACAAAAGAAAGTCTCCAGTT
Source organism: Phodopus roborovskii (assembly GCF_943737965.1). Classification (NCBI taxonomy): domain Eukaryota; kingdom Metazoa; phylum Chordata; class Mammalia; order Rodentia; family Cricetidae; genus Phodopus; species Phodopus roborovskii. The sequence continues at coordinate 1,309,051 of NW_026125729.1, forward strand.
ATGTAGTCTTTTCTCTACTGCTCATATTTCTTCCCATGATGCAACTGATACAACTCATATGCATTTGTCATCTTACACAGGCAATAAATAGTGTATGATAGGATGTGTGCCTTAAAATTCAAAAGATAGTATTTACCTAAATATGCATGTACACAAAACCAGTTTAGAACAGGTTAGCCCTCTTTCTCCCTCTCAAACTCATCATTATCTAAAATTATTATTCAAAGGAGGATCACACACATAGAGATGGTACAAATCACAGTGAGCTAGAGATCCCTACATTATAAATAATGAGGATACTCCCCCCACAAATATGCCCACATGTCAATCTGATTTAGGCAAATATTCAATTCTGGCTCCTCTGTTAAATGACACTAAGCTGTGTCAAAATTACAATTAAATCTAACTGGGACATTCACTTAGTGCCTCTAGATAATTTATATGCATGGCATGATTAGAAGCCAAAGGAACCAAGTGGCTAACAGAAGATTGAAAAAAAATCATAAATAAACAAAGAGCATGTGGTTATACTTATTTGAAAGTGCCTGTGTGACACCCAGTATTGTTTTTAATGAATACACTACAATAAAATTAGAGAAAGCAAAAAAGAGAAAAATTTAAATTAGAATAGAGAAGAAAGAATATGAGGAAGAAAAAGGATATGCAGAAGTGGAGACTTGAGGAAGTCCATTAAGTCTCTCTGATGATGTTTAAGTCAAAAGCTGACACTTGCATTTAGCAGATGAGTTTCTCTGATGTTTATAGGAGAGATTCTACAATAAGGTTCTTATTGGAACAGGAGTCTAGAGGTAGAATAATACTGGCTGTAATGACTTCAGACCTACATACAAAAGGCATTCATCACTGGTAACTGGAGAGTGTTCAGACACCAAGAAATCTAAAACTCAGGGAAAAAAGAATCCTCTAAATCAAAAGTAGGCAAAATAATTTCCTTGGGTATAATCCAGCCAGCCAGCCATTGCATACAATGTTGTATGGAAATTCTCATTGGCAGTGGTTCCTTTTTTGCTATTATTAAAGAACTGAGTACTTGCCACAGGATATCCATGTCTTACAAAACTGACAAGTATTTACAAGTCCTAAAACAAATTTTCTGACCCATGTTCTAGAGTAATCAAAGCCTAAAATCAAGCCCCAAGAGAAATATGTGCGAATGCCAGACTGATACTTAAAAGCAAACCAATATAAAACCAACCAAATTCAGTTCCTTTCAGACTTCCAATGTAAATATTAAGAAGCACACTATTTTAAGATAAAAAAGTTAAGAATTAAAGTTTGAATTAAATATTTGAAACTAAACCCTGTGGCAAGCTAATCCCCACATCAAACATGACTTTTGCTAAACAAATTACAAATCTGTGGTGCTATGAGAATGGGAATATTTCATCCCAAATTCTTATGTAAATGATTTCAGGTACTAATAATAAAAACAAATCCTAAGAGGACACATTTTCTATTTTCAGTCATTAAAAATAGAAAAGAAATTCACCTCAATTTTTACTCTGTTATGTGAAAGCGTTTCTCAAAAATAAAGGAAACTCAATGTATAAGAAGAGCAATAAATTGTTAATTTATTAGCATATATTTAGACAAAGAATATTATATTAGCATAATTAATATACTTAAAGGTCTAAAGTAAAAAGTGGGCAATTTCAATGGAGAAATTGAAGCTCTAAGGACAGAATGGAAAAGTAAAAGTTGAAAGACAACACCACCACTAAATTAAACTTCACTGAGGGAACAATTGGGAAATTCTGAAGTATGCAGAGACTAAAGCTTTACCATAACCTTAGGTTTTTAGAATAAGGAAAATGTGGGTTTTTAATAACATATATCAGAAAACAAATACACACAAATCAACTGTGATTCATATTCTACAGTAATGACAAACTGGAATTCTCATTTAATGATAATTGGGGATGCATGGAGGTGCAGCTAAATGGAACAGCCTGCCCATCATGTACAAGGCTCTTTGTTCAGTCATCTTCAGCAGTACAAAAATAAATAAATAATTAAAAATATAAAATTAGGAACTGGAGAAAGCAGTCAATAGTGAAAAGAGTATATTGCTCTTGTAGAGCCTCGAGTTCAATTGCCAACATCCACTCCTGACTCACAATCGCCTCATAACTCTAGCTTCAGGAGCTGAAACTTCTCTTCAGACCTCTGGACAATTGCACATATGTATATATATGACACCATATAAACACAAAATTATACAATCTAAAATAAAAGTAAAACTTTAAAACATAAAACATAAAAGAGTAATAATAAAGATATAATTAACGCAGGTGTCCATTTTTACAAATATTAACCAACCTTACATGCTGAGAAATGAGCAATAAGAACAAAAATAACCTATATAAGTTATCTCTGATTAGATTATTTCTTTATGTGTAATGTCACTATAATGTTAGCAACAACTTTAAAATAAATCTAAGCAAGCTGATTATCAAATTTATATATAAATTCAAAGACGTGTTAAACCAGAATTACAGAGATCGAATCATGTGGAGTTGTTAAAATCACAGACTTTCAAATCAGAACTATGAAAATTCAGTAAAAGGTCCATACGAACATAATTGAATTAAAATCATCAAACCATTTATTTATGTGGAAGTATGTTTCAAATATGTCTACCAATTACAATAGTAATAAAAAATGTCTACTTTAGTATTTGGGTTGTACTACTTTTAATGGTAGGAATAATCCTTTTTTGTTGTTTTATGTTTTTGTTTTATATTAATTTATTTTCCTTATTTTTATTTCACATATTGATCCCACATCTCTCTCCCTCCTTACCTCCCTCCCTCCCTTTTTCCTTCTCTCTCACCCTCTGATGCCTCTCAACCACCACCCCCCAATCCCTCTCCACACCACATATAGGGTGATGCCCTCCAGGAGAGGTCATCTAAATCTGTCATTTGGAGTAGGGATTGAACTTCTCTCCAGTCTCTAGGTTAAGGGAGTATCCCTCAATGGAGGATGTGCCCCAAAGTCCTTTTGTGCACCAGGAATGCATCCTGGTTCCACTGTCTGAGGTCCCTTAGACTGCTCAGGCCTTCTAACTGAGACCCATGTTCCAGGGGTCTGAGTCAGTCCAATGCCGTATTCCCAGCTATCAGTCTGGGAGCCCATTAGGACCTCCTTGTTCAGGTCAGCTCTCTAAGTGTTCCTGAAGCCTGGTTTTGTCCTCCCTCTCTGCATCTGGATTCCCATTCGGCTCAGTGTTTAGTTGTGGATGTTTGATTCTGTTTCCATCACTTACTAGATGAGAGCTCCATGATGGTAGATAAGTTAGGCGTTGATCTCATCAGAGAAGGGCATTTATGGTAGACTTTCCACTGTTGCTCGCATTGTTAGTTGGGATCAGACTTGTAGGTCTATGGACATTTATGAAGTTTCATTCAGTTTTCTCTTCAAACCTATAATGGCTCCATCTTTTATGGTCTCTCTCTCTCTCTCTTTTCTGTCTTCTATTCCTCTTCTGGCTCAATCTTCCTAGTCCCATGTGCTTTCCTCTCCTCACCTTCTATTTCTTCTAGATCCCTCTCCACTCACAGCCCTCCTCCACTCCCTGTGTACTCTGGAGATTTTGTCCTTGCCCTTTCTGTGAGGCACCTTACATGAATCTCATAGACTCCTCTTTGTATCCTTGTTCTTCTGGTGGTGTTGATTATAGGCTAGTGATCCTTTTCTCTATGTCTAAAATCCATTTATGAGCGAGTACATACCACGTTCCTCTTTTTGTGACTGGGATACCACATTCAGGAAGATTTCTTCAACTTCCAACCACTTGCCTGAGAATATCAAGATTCCCTTGGTTTTTTTTTTTTTTTTGGTTTTTGTTTTTTTTTTTTTTTTTTTTTTCCTGCAGAAGAGTATTCCATTGTGTAAATGTGCCACATCTTCTTTAATCATTCTTCAGTTGATGGACATCTACATTGCTTCCAGGTTCTTGCTACTACAAATAACGCTGCTATGAACATAGTCTGATGTATTCTTGGATTTGGTTTGCCCGTATTCTCGAGTATTTTTACATCAATGTTCATGAGAGATATTAGTTTGTAGTTTTCTTCCTTAGTTATATCTTTGTATGGCTTGGGTACCAAGATGATTGTTGCCTCATAAAGAGTTTGGTAATGAACCTTCTGTTTCTATTGTGTGGAACAATTTGAGAAGTATTGGTAATTAGCTCCTCCTTCAATTTCTGGTAGAATTCTGCACTGAAGACATCTTTCCCTGGGTTTTTTTGATGACTGCTTCTATTTTGTTAGGAGTTATAGGTCTATTTAAGTTGTTTGTCTGTTCTTGATTTAATTTTGGTAAGTGATAGTTATCTAGAACTTTGTCCATTTCCTTTGAATTTTCAAATTTTATGGAGTACAGGTTTTCAAAGTATGACCTGAAAATTGTCTGGATTTCTTCTGTGTCCATCTCCCTTTTCATTTCTGATTTTGTGAATTTGCATGTTCTCTCTCTGATTTTTGGTTAGTTTTCATAAAGGTTTGTCTATCTTGTTGACTTTCTAGAAAAACCAACTCCTTGTTGCATTGATTTTTTTGTATTGGTTTCCTGGTTTCTACTTTATTGATTTCAGTCCTGAAATTGATGATTTCCTGGCGTCTACTCCTCCGGGGTGAGTTTGCTTCTTTTTTTTTTCCTTAGGCTATCATGTTTCTGTTAATTCTTTAATGTGAATACCCTCTGTTTTCTTCATATGGGCATTTATTGCAATGAACTTCCCTCGTAGTACTGCTTTCAAGTCGTCCCATGAATTTAGATGCGTTGTGTCCTCATTCTTGGTGAATTTTAGGAAGTCCTTAATTTCTTTCTTTATTTCTTCTTTGACCCAGGTATGGTGTATTTGCTCATTGTTCAGTTTCCATTAGTTTGTAGGGTTTCTGCGATTTGTGTTTTGTTGAATTTCAACTTTATAATATGGTGGTCTGATCAGACACGGGCTATTCCAAATTTTTGTATCTGTTGAGTTTGTTATGTCACCTTGATGTGGTGGATTTTAGAGAAGGTTCCCTGTGGAGCAGAGAAGAAGGTATATTCTTTGGTGTTTGGATGAATGTTATACAGTTGTCTGTTAATCCCAATTGAAACATAACTTCTGTTAATTGTTTTGTTTCTTTGTTAAGTTTCTGACTTTTGGTCCTGTCTAGCAGTGAGATTGGGGTGTTGAAGTCTCCCACTATTATTGTATGATGTTTTATGTGAGATGTGAGTTTCAGTAATGTTTCTTTTATGAATGTGGATGCCTTTGTATTTGGGGCATAGGTGTTCAGAATTGAGACTTTCTACTGATGGATTTTTCCTGCGATGAATATGAAATGACTGTCTTCATCTCTTTTTATTAATCTTTGTTTGAAGTCTAACTTGTTAGATGTTAGGATGGACACCCCTCCTTGCTTCTTGGGTTCATTTGATTGGAAGATATTTCCCAGCCCTTTAACCTGAGGTAATGTCTCTCTTTGAAGCTTAGGTGTGTTTCTTGTATGCAGCAGATGGATGGATTCTGTCTTCGTATCCATTCTGTTAGTCTGTGTCTTTTTATAGGCATGTTAAAATGTTTAATGTTGAGGGAAAGTAGGGGCCATTGATTATTAATGCTTGTTTCTTTTAGATTTTTTGTTGGCGGTGCTATTGTGAATATATTTGCCCTACTTTTCACTTGGGATCTGTGGAAGTGTTATTATCTGTTACCTGTGTCTTTTTGAGTGTAGTTAACTTCCTTGGGTTGGAGTTTTCCTTCCAGAAGTTTCTGTAGGGCTGGCTTTATAGATATGTACTGTGAAAATATGGCTTTGTCATTAAATATCTTGTTTTCTCCTGCTATAGTGATTGAAAGTTTTCCTGGGTATAGTATACTTGACTGGCATCCGTGGACTCTTAGTACTTGTGGAACATCTATCCAGGACCTTCTGGCCTTGAGAGTGTCCACGGAGATGTCAGGTTTAATTTTGATAGGACTGCCTTTATATGTTACCTGGCCTTTTTCCTTCACTGCTCTTAATATTCTTTCTTTATTCTGTATGTTAGGTGTTTTGATTATTATGTGTCGAGGGGTCTTTTTCCCTTAGTCCATTCTATTTAGTGTTCGGTATGCTTCTTGTACTTTCATGGGCATGTCCTTCTTCAGATTGGGAACATTTTCTTCAATGATTTTGTTGAATATGTTTTCTGCACCTTTGAGCTGGGCTTCTTTGCCTTCCTCTATGCTTATTATTCTTAGGTTTGGCCTTTCATGGTGTCCCCCATTCCCTGAATATTTTTGTTAAGATTTGTTGTATTTACCATATTCTCTGGTTCATGAATCTATTTCCTCTAGTTTATCTTCTGTGCCTGAGATTCTCTCTTGAATTCTGTTGGTTATGCTTGTGTCTGTAGTACTGATCATTTGCCAAGTTTTTATATTTCCAGGATTCCTTCAGTTTTTTGTTTTCTTTATTTTCTCTATTTCAGTTTTCATGTCTGGAACTGTTTTCCTTCACCTGTTTAATGGTTTTTTTCTTGGCTATCCATACTTTCTTTAAGAGATTTGTTAATTTCTTCCAAATTTTTCTTTGTTTTTTTCTTCCATTTCTTTAAGGGATTTCTCACATAGTCTTTGAGAGCCTCTATTATTTTTATGAAGATATGTTTTAAGTCATTCTCTTCTGCTTCATCTGCTTTGGGGTGTTCTGGTCTAGCTGGTGTAGAGGCCCTAAATTCTAATGGTGTTATGCTTGTCTTTCTATTGTTAGGGGTTTTCTTGTGTTGCTGTATTCCCATTTCTTCTTCCAGTAGGTACAGGTGGGGTTTCTCTCTTCTCTCTATGGTACTCCCCAGGTGGGCTTAGGTGGGTCAGATGTTTGATGTCTTTAGCTCTGGGTGGTCCACTTTCTCTAGGAGGTCTCTTCTCAGGCACTGGCTCAGTGATGCAGGTCAACAATCAGGCTCCAGCACAGGCCAGGTGAAGGTTGGGATTAGGATGTTCCTGAGGGTATAGCCAGACCTAGAGTGGGGTGGTACTCTCCAGCTGAGGCCCCCTAGCAGAGGCCAGGTGATGGGGGTCAAGGATCCAGCAGGCCAGGACTCAGGATGGCTACAATGGGATAGGCAGATCTCTGGGAGGGGACCAGAACACCAGCAGAGTATTGGCATTGGGGGTCACAGATCAGGTAGGCGGGGATTCCGGGTGGTCCTACATGGATAGGCAGGTCTAGTTTCCTCAGAATAGCTCCAGGAATTTTCCCAAAAGTGACAGGATTGTTGGATCCTACCTCTGCCCCAGTGCTCAGCCAGACTTGTGGGACAGTGGGCAGGGTATGGCACAGTATAGGGGTAGGGAAAGCTGTTGGTGGGGGTAGGTGGGGGTGTACCGGAGCACCAGAGTGCTCTAGCTGGGGACAGGACACAGGAGAACGAGATTCAGGGCCAATCCTGGGTGTTCCCAGGGAAGCATGTGTGTATGTGTGTGTGTGGGGGGGGGATTCAAACCGAATTGGTCACAGACTCACCTCTAGCAGAGGCCCAGAGATGGGCTGTCAAAGATCCCAGCACAGGCTGGGACTCAGGATGTTCCAGTGTGGATAGGCAGATCTAGAGTGGGCCGGGCACTCTCCAGCTGAGGCCTCTCTAGCAGAGGCTAGGCAATCAAGGATCCAATAGGCATGGACTTAGGATGGCTCCCAGGAATAATCTTTTATTCTTTCCACTCTCTGTCCTAAGATTACTTCTTATTGATTTATAACTAATTCTACATTAATACCAAAACCTCCATGATATTCATAGCTGTTTCCTTTACCATGTCGATAATAGCAGATACCTAGATGGTTTCCTCTATTATCATTTGGTGGCCCATTTTTGGTCCTTAGTTTAGGTGACAACGTAGTTTAGAAACTGATTTGCAAGGAAGCTTGAGGATAGTTTTCTTTAAGTTTAAGAGGAAAACAAAGAGCAGATAAGCTGCAAATCTTGGCATCTACCAAGAGTATGGAGAGGCTTGGAGAAGAATGAGAAAATAATAGTCATACTTTTGGAGTTAGGGTCCAAGAAAGCAAGAAAGTTTAGCAATGCAGTTTGGCAAGCTACTAAATAGTAGAACCAGAGGGAGTGCTACAGAGAAAAACTGAGAAAGCCCAGTGTTGAGGAATGCATGCTTAGGATTTTGGTCCTTATATGAGAGGAAACACCGTTGAAAGAGGGAAAAGTGGAAATTTTGCTTAATCAGGTTAACATGAAAAAAAAAACCATCATTAGATGAACATCTGGATAGGATAAGTACATTATCATACTAAGAGAAAAATCACTCATCTATTTTGAATGGCTTTAGACAGATCAGCAATCTCGAGGTCTCTTTTCCAGGTAATTTATCACCTTGATTATGAGTATGCCATATTTTATGCTTTGTAGTAAATCAGAATATCACTTAGAGGAATTGATTTAACTTTGATCAGGACATCTAACTAATGAGTGTCAAATACTATATTTACCTTTTTAGTGTTAATAGCAATCAGGACAAGTGAGGTCTAGAGCTAACCATGAGAGATAGGTCCATGCTTTGTGTGATAGATAGGGTTATTCATTTCTATCTAGCTACCTATTATCCTCTCAAGCATCAAGGACCTAAAGTCCTTAAGGAGATGTGAAGGTGAGGAATAGTAGATAAAACCCATGTCCACCATGACAATTCCAAGGTCCAATTTTAGAAATTTGACCTAAAGAGAGTCCTGTCTGGACTAGAGCTTCAGTCACACTGTAGTATTGATCTTCTAGACAAGGTTATTCATTTAAGAATAGAAACATAAAATGGGATGGGATGAGATTAGGTGGGTGCAACAGGGGAGGAGGATGGGAGGGTGAGGGAACTGGGATTGGCTTGTTTCAAATTTAAATAAAATTTATACAAAAAAGAAATATGTTTGAATCATACTGTTGGTCACTCTACATTAATCAAAAATAAAAACTCAGTGAAGCATATAGGCCGAAAGGAGTATTTTTTTTAACCATAAGCATACTTAGCACATATATGTGCAATTATATTCTTCTTAGTAAGTCTGTTCCTTATATATGGGAAAGATATATTGGAGGAGACAATATGATAGATGAAGAATAGTATAATCAAAGTTTGATTATTCTGAGAGACAGACCAAAAGAAAAAAAAAAAAGAATAGAAACATAAGAAGCAAGATTTCATTTCTGACACAACTAAACTTGCATCGTCAAAAACCAGGAATACTTTTAGCTCCTTGATTTGGACAAATACACTTATAGAGCTGCTGCTTTCAGGGTCCCTGTCCCTAAAATGTGTCTTGAAAGTTTCACAGATTCATCATCATATCAATGGTACAATGACACTCTAAATGGTGTCCTCAATTGAGTTTCTCTTTAAGCAGACTGAATGATAGATATTCTTGTGCAAGTGATTGCCAAACAAGCCCTTTCACAGCACAAGGGATAAAGAACTAAGTAAAAGAGGGAACATGAAGTTATTAAGCTATAGTTTTTGTTGTCAGAGTCAGAGCATGCTTCACAAAAGTAGTCTCAACTTAAAGAATATGTTGTCTGTGGATGTTAACTTTGATTTGGCTTCTTTGTAAACTAACAGCAATCCATTACCAAAACTCATCTCACAGAAACTAAAGGATAGAATGAATCTGATTTTGTAGGACATCTGAAAAAAGCAGTAATTCCATCCTCTGTTACTGTGACCATCTTGATGTTACATCAATATTTAAATATTAACTGAGCCATTAAATGATATAATCAAATTATGTAGTATTATAGAATATCTGTTCTTCAAACCTTCACAAAATGATATTAATAAAACTGAAAGAATACATTAAATAGTTAAAATTACAGAAAGAAACTATTTCAGAATTTGGATAAAATAAATTTAACTAGCATGTATTTTCCATGCACTCACTCTTTTAAATAACTAAGTAAATTTTGAAGTGAAACAATAATTTTAAAAAATGAGTCATGATTTATTTCATTTTGTAGAAAATTCAAGGAAATGGGATTATTTCATAGATACATGAAAACAAGACTTAACAATTTTTTTTGTTTACTAGGTGGAAATTAGGGAAATTTAAACACAAGTATTTTAATACATTTAGTAAACAAATGATAAAGTAGACAAAAATAGAAACCAAATAGTACTGGAGAGATTGCTAATTGGTTAAGAGCACTGACTGCTCTTCCAGAAGACCATGGTTCAATTCGCAAAATTCAAATGGTAGTTCACAACCACCCATAATTCTAGTTCTAGGAATCTAATGTCCTCTTCTGCTCTCCACATGAACCAGACATGCAAAGACATGTAGACATAATGTAAAAATATTAATGATATCCACATTTTTCAAATAACTAGGATGATAAAGAGAAAAAAAAGCATTAAACATCAAACAATATATGTATTTTCCATGTCTTAGCCTTTCATTATTAAGGAAATGTGTGGAATTATTACTTGATATTTGTGAAGTACAGGAGGAAACTAAATATTGGACTATGAGTTCTGTCACTTTAAAACATGGGTTTCAGATGACCACTACAAAAGAAGAATGAGAAAAATTTAAATTATTCCCTGTGGGTTGATGGGATTGTCTGATGTAACAGAAGATTCAAGCTTGGATTTCAACTTTAAATAATGCTGGGTAGTTGAGATATGTCTTTTCTAATAATTCAGTTATTTAAACGTCTAATTTAATATGGTTTTATGTTTACAAATATTTATAGTTCATATGGAGATTGGTGTGGAATGTAACTGTGTACACTGAAGTTTCACCAGATGTTCTGAATACAGAAGACATTTTGTAATTTCTTTCCTGTTCATATGGAGGTTGATTATATCCATATGAGGGACCTTTGGGGATTCCTTTAAGTCAGAAATAAATGTATGCACTATCCAAACCAATGTTATACTTGTGGTAGCTGTAAAACCCTGGGGTTTTAGTCGATCTAGAATGAATAAAGTCCAGTACAATTTACTAATCCTTTTATCTATGAAAATAAAAGTTCCTTGAAGAAGTGGTGACATAAAGCTTGAAGAAACAACATAAATGAATATAGAAAAGTTATATAATAACAATGTATCAAAGTAATAAAAATATTATTAATCTTTTTCATATCTGTAGTGTCAAAATACTTAAGATGAATTGAGTGAAAGAAAATTATAAAAAGTCAAAGAACACGAAGAAAGGATTAACTACAGAATTAATTATATATTCTTCAAAATCTAATAATTATTTTAAAAATATGGATTAAATATAAAGAAAAGAGTGATGGGTACATGCTATATTAGCATTGATGGAATTTTCAGGAAGTCAACACCTAAGTAGAATACAATAAAAAATAAAGGTAAGCATACATATGCAACCAAAATACATTACAGGAAAATTTAAAAAATAAGAAATACCATTTAATTAAGGAAAGAGCAATTTAAATATTAAAATAGTGAGGAACACTGATAAAAATTCAAACATATTGTTATTGTAAATTTTAAGAAAAATGTAATAGCAGAAAACTTGTTTTATATTCACTTCATGTTTAAATGACAAATAATACACACACACACACACACACACACACACACAAAGTACAATGTAATTATTTTAGAAATTCAGTCACATTACTTAACATAGCCACCATCCCAAGGATTTATAATTTTTTCTTTTCAGAATAGTTTTGAAATTTACAATGCATTCTTACAAACTAGACCATTGAATCTTATTCCTTTTATAATGCTAAAATCTTGTGTGCTCTTAATACAGGCATTTTCTTTCTTTACTCTGTAGTAACCACATGCTTGCTTTCTCTTTATTTAACCATAATGTTTCTAAATTCATCATCTAAATATGATCATTCAGCATTATTCTTTCTGTCATAAAAAAATAACAGATTTCTTTCCTTTTCTATGGCTCCACAGCTCTACATTATGTATATTACCCAATATTGTTTTATCCTTTCTTTATTTTGATTGGCATCAGTTTGCTTCCTTATCTTTACTAACGCAAGTAATTGTGAATTAAACATGAATTGGAGATGTTTCTGCAACATATAAATGTCAGTTCCTTTGGATTTATAGTAAGATTTGGCATTCATATGACATACAATCACAAGATTAACTGTATTGGTACAACATCAACAACAAAAGAAAATAGATATCAGAATATTTGGTTCACAGGGAACATACTGTATTGTTAAGGATATGGACTGAAATTAAAGGATGAAATGCACCTATTGCATTCATACTAAAAAAGAACAATGGTCTAACTTACACTTATTATCAGAAAAAAATCAGACTGCTATTGCAGAATCTATCACATGACTAATTGACTTTGGAATGCCCAGACCTAGATGGGGCACATAGCATTCCTCCTCCAAGGCATTGGGATATGGCATTGGGTGAGGGGCAGGAAAACTTATAAGTGCCAGAAAAGTATTAGAAATAGTATAGAATAAGGCCTTTGGGCTATGATTTGACTGTTGCCCTAATAGCTGTCAGCAATTAGAATTGTCTGAAGGAGCAAAAACAAATTTGGGCCCATTAAGTTCTCATTTTGGAGAGGAGAGTTCTTGAGGCTCTTTCTAAAAAGATTTTGTGAGTAAATGGTTGTTAGTACATGGTGCATGTTCTTCACTTCAGTGATTTAAATATTGCTAATTTGTTTATGCTTTTGTAAACAACTTCTCTCCTGCATTCATGTAGGCAACTCTAATTATCCTCAGGGAATCACAAAAAAAAAAAAAAAAAAAAAAAAAAAAAAACATGAAATTAGAATGAGGAGTGATTGGGAAAAGAAAGAGTATTAGCAGGTCTGGGAGAATAACACAAGTGAGTCATGGAAGAGCAAATGTGATAAAAATAACACATTATATTAAATGTATAAAATATTATGGAACTCATTGCTATGTATATTTAATATTTTTAGGACTATAGCTCTATAATAGAGCTTGAAGTCGGGGATGGTGATGGCTCCTGAAGTTCCTTTATTGTACAGGGTTGTTTTGGCTATCTTGGGTCTTTTGTTTTTCCATATAATGTTGATTACCATCCTTTCAACGTCAGTGAAGAATTGTGGTTGGATTTTGATGGGAATTGCATTGAATCTTTAGACTGTTTTTGGCAGGATTGCCATTTTTACTATGTTGATCCTACATAGACACTTTCTTCATTTAACATAATATCTCTTCTATTTCCAGCATAACACTTGTTCTTGTTAAAGTCTGTAGGAACTTCTAAGTCCCTAACATCAATAGATGATTAATGTAGTCTATATAATTTGTTCTGGGAGCAATAATGAATATTGGTGGAAACCTCACAAGTTTTCTTCCAGTATTTTCCTTAATATATATCAGTTTTAATTTTCTTCCAGTTTCTTCAGTTATTACATTTCAAAATCTTTACTTGACATCTCTTTCTTTCACAAATCTTTAAATACTTTTTCCAATGTGATATTTTAAATCTCCTTCTATTCACTCTTTGCATTCTTGCTAATACATTTAATAATATCTTGATGTTTAAATTAGAGATTTAACATGTATGTAATGAACAGGTATGTTTTGAAGTGAAAAAATGAGTATGTATGGGAGAGGAAACAGAGCAAAGCATTTTTCAATATAGAAATTCTCCATGAGAGCTTACATTTATAGAACAATTATTATATACTGGGTTTCAAACTATAATGCTTTGACTATATTAATTTTTATTCCTAAATCACCTGTGATTGGTTATCACATATGTTTACAGGTGAACACATAGTCAAAGAGCAGTTAAATAACTCACCTATATTATGTAACAGTCAATTGGAGGGGTGGAGAGATGCATCAGAGTTCCAATATCCTAGTGACTCACTTGGTAGCTCTAACATTACAGCCAAGACATAGTGGTAAGAAGGGAAACTCTTCAGGCAGTGAAGACAATGAATGAAATTTGAAGATTTTAGAGCCAGTGTATCTTCCTCTCCTGCACAAATCCTCCAATTATCTGCTCCTTACGGCAAGTGTCTGCTCATTTTTAGATCCAGCTTTACATTTCTGTCCTCCACAATTACTTCAAGTTCAATTATGTTTCCATTGGAATTCAATAATAAAATTTTATAATATTTATTTTCATTCTTTACTAGTAATATTTAACTTTTGTTTTATGGCTACTATTGCTGTGCCAAACACCGTAATGAAGACAATTTATATATTAAGGAATGCAATTGGTGACAGTTTTAGAGTTTCAGAGAGTTAGTTCATGACCATTATGTTAGGAGTCTTGGAGGCATACAGGCAGGCACACCACTATAACAATACACTCATATATCTATTAGAGCAAATAAGTCAACCTGGGGCTTTCTACTTCAACTTTCACTATGCTATTATTGTTTCCTTATCAGTGAAAGTCATTTAAGAAACTACCCATCAGAAGTATTTTTTGACAATAGAATAGATATTTTATAAGTTAGGCTTCTTTTTTGTCCATTTAAAAAAAATAAATAATACTGTTGGCTAAGTGTTTCAAAATATTCATATATCTGACAAAGGAAAATAATTTTTACTTTTAAGATAAGAAAATAATTCAAACTGTGGATTAGTTTCATACTGAACACAATATATTTTTATTTTGGAGTAATTTTTTAAGGTTATGTGTCACTCAATGGATCAGTATATAGTGAAGATATTTAAAAAGAATGGTCAGTTTATTTATTTGTATATATGCAAGAAAGTATATATATATATATATATATATATATATATATATATATCTTATTTTTAGACAATAATGCTGCAAAAGAAATGGTGTAGGGTTCAATATTAGTTTTATTTTTATACCTAGCAAAATAAACTAAAAATATGTTTTGATTAAGTTTTTAATCACATCTCACAGAGATGATTACCTAATTATCATTCCCATAGACTTTGCAACTTTTAATTTAGCTTTATGTATTTTTAAGTGACAGCTGAAAGAACTTATACAGCTAGAATACTAATAATGAAATAAGAATAGGAACTGTCTTAAATAAAATGAAAAATAGAAAAAAAGTATTTGGCATTCTAGGATGGTGTAAATGAGTGGCAGAAATTTGATGCAAACATAACACTGTCTCCTTTTTCTCCAAACCCATTTTATAAGAAAATATGTTTCTGTTAACTCTGTGTTTCCAAGACTAGATTTGTCAATTAGGAAGTAGTCCAATTAAACAGGAGTGTTTTATGTGATTGTATGTCGAATAACAGAGAAAATAAATGACGATCAATTAAGTGAGAAAGAGTTCTTGTCAGGGAGCATGAACAAACTGTAAGCAATTTCTCTTCTTATGCACTGATGTGGGTATCAATTTACACTGTAAATCACATGCATTTAAAACTCCAAATCATGTTAAAACTGTTCCCAGATGTTTTCTTTATTCTTTCTGGTAGGCAGAAAAGGTATACTTTGAATTACACTAAGTTGTAACTACCTGGGCATAGTCATGATGCCTCCAGCCATTAAGTACATGATGTCCATTTGTTCTTCAAACATTTGTAGTTAATTAATTTTTCCATACCCACAGCATAGTCAACATGAAAGAATTCAAGAGCACATAGAAGTTGCCCTGCCTTGAGATTACTGCATACTGTTAGTTTTGTATCATTCACCATTTGATAGTTCAGTTGCAAGGGAAGGTATCTTGCTGAAATTAAATACTTTACACACATATTGATATTTGTAACTATTTCTTATTTTTTGACCTTTCATGAAAGAATGAGTTAAAAGAGAGTATAAGAAAACGACATGTTTTACTATTGTGGTAGAATGAGGCTAGGCAATGGGAGAAGCAGACAGTATTGATAGAGGAATAAGTGGCTTAAATATAGTGAATTTGTTCTTGGAAGTGTTCCCATGACTCAGTGAACTACTTTTCATAAAACTGTCTAATTCCATGTCTATTTACGTAATGGTTATATTCAAGGTAGTTAGTATAATAATATAATGTAGGCAATGTGAAGCTCTTGTCCATTTATCCTTAGCTATCTAATTCATAGAGACATATTCATGGAAACATACACATATGTGCATGCATACATAAATAGTCTGTTCTCTTCTGCTAATCAGCATATTCTGGTTCCTCTTCATGCCATTTCTATTATGGAAATAGTTATAATAAATGACAGAATTTTCATTTGGATAGATAGATCTTGAATCTTCTGTTTAAGCTGGTACAAAGGCACCAAATTAAGGCACTCCTATTATAGTTATTCAGAAAAAAAGATAATATGTTCCTTCAGAGGTTCTGAAAGTGTGATCCACAGATCAGAAGCAAAATATACCAGGGAGCTTGTCAGAAATGCAGTTTTGGCCCCACAGTAAATTCACTGAATAAACAACTTTAGAGATACTGTCCAAGAAAATTGAGTTACCAAAGTCCTCCTGGCAATTCCAAAGCATATTTGTTTGCAAATTGTTGACACAGTTTGTACATGAAAAATACCCCATAGGCTCATATGTTTCAATATTTATTCTTCATCTGGTGCTTCTATCTCTGGAAGTTATACAAATTTTAGGAAGTGTGACTCAACTGGAAAAATGAAGTAATAAGGATGTGCCTTTGAATGTGAAATCTTGTGCTTGATTCCTTGCCTTCTGCTGCTGTACTCATGAGGTGAAGAAATCCTGCTATGACCTATTCAGGCTACCATGGTGTTCATCTCAAGAATATGGAGCCACAGAATCATAAACTTGAAGCTTTCAAGCCATGAGTCAATAGAAACACATCCAGTATAAAGTTGTCTTCCCATATATTTTATTTCTATATGTGCAAAAGTTATTAAGGCAACTATCTTGATTAATAATCCTTTAATATAATAATAAAGTAAGTACATAAAATCATAAAGAATTAACATTGCTATGAATATATCCCTTCTTTCCTTTCTTTCTCTTTCTCTCTCTCCATCTCTCTGTCTCTGTCTATCTCTTTGTTGTTTTTTTTTTCCTGACAGGGTTACTCTATATTGCTTTGGAACTTGTCCTGGAACTAGCTCTGTAGACCAGGCTGGCCTCGATCTCACAGATATCTGCCTGCCTCTGCCTCCTGAGTGCTAGAATTAAAGGAGTGTGCCACCACTGCCAGGCTATCTCTCTCTCTCTCTCTCTTTCTCTCTCTCTGTCTCTCTCTCCCTCTCCCCCTTTCTCTCTCCCTCTCTTTCATTCTCTCTCTCTCTAATCCCCTCTTATAACCCCCAACCCACCTCCAATTCCATTCCTCTCAGTTAAAAGACCTGGGCAGTCTAAGGGACCTCTGACAATGGAACCAGGATGCATCAATGGTGCACAAAAGGACCTTGGGAGCACATTTCCTTCCCATCGTGGAATACTCCCTTAGCCTAGAGGCAGAGGGGAGGACCCAGAGGCAGGAGGGAGGACCTAGGATCCTATTCCAAATGACTTGGCAGATTTTGATGATCCCTCCTATAAGGCGCCTCTTCTTTTCTAATGATCACTTAGAGTAAAAAAAAAAATCTTAATGGTGCTAGCTTTGACTATATATAACATTTTCAGAGATGTAATACAAGAAAAAAAAAATGTGAATTTAGTCTTTCTAGTTGACCCTTGGATCAATGGAATGTAGCCACAGAAAATAGATTGTATAGACCAGTAGACCAGCAGGATTTCTTTCTACCACACACAGTCATGCTGTGTGGAACATACGAGTATTTTACATCACTATATATGACAGTGATTTTCAATGTGGTGTGTGGTGTTTTGAAAGACACTGCCTGCATAAACATCCATATTTGAACATTGGATCCATTGTTGGCTGCACTGTTGTGGAGGTTACAAGTAAGTAATAGTTTGCTGAAAGAAGTGTATCACTGGGAGAGAGCTTTGAGAGTTTATAGCCTCACCCCACTTCTAATATGCTTTCTCTGCTTTATGTTTACAGTTGAAGTGATCTCTCAGCTTCCTGCTTCTGTTACCATGTCTGACTCTTACACTAGTCTACCCTACCATGATGGAAACATATTTTATCCGAAATTATAAATCAAGTTGACACCTAAGAATAGCTATAATAAATACCTTATAAAATTCTGTTAAAGATTCCTACTAACTATCCTTTTTGACTTTTTATGTAATGTTTTCTATGATGTTCAATAAAAATTATTTAAATCCCTTTGTTAGGGACAGAAACAGTAACACACAGTGACAGACGCAGACACATAGGAACAGTTTCACAAGTCAGCTTTCAGGTAGGTTCAGATTCAGACTCAGAAAATAGAAACAAATGATGCAGCAGAGAATTCAAATCTAGGGTTGCTTCTTGGTTCAATCTTACTAAGTGGCATTGCTTTGATTTCTTTCCATAATGGGATGCCAACGAACTATTGGTAACTCTGAGTCTATTATAAAATGTTCAAAGTGCCTTTATATTAGGAGAAATTTCTCTTTCTTGAAATGGACTGGTATTCCTAGTTATATTAGAAAATAAATGTTAAAAGAGAAAAATCATAAGATTCTTGTAAAAAAGACATTAGGCTCAAAGTTAGTGTATTTGATTTATCTTTAGTTGATTTATACTTTCATGGAAAATAATGGAAAGTAATGAGGTGTGCTTATAAATTTTGACAGATAAGAAAAATCAAACATTTTAGATTTAATGCACTCTTTCCCTTTTCCTCCAACTAGGTCACCTAGGTAACTACATGGAAAGCAGAATATTATCCCATGCTTTCTGTGCAAAATATCTTATAAGATAAAATATAAACAAGTTTGGTGGTAGAACTATTTCACAAAGAAACTGAGGGGTTATTTGATACATTTTACTCATGCATTATATAGGATCATGCTAATTCATATATCACTCATGAGCTTTGAATGTTAGATGTATAAACATATTTATTGTATATATTACTCATAATGAGATAATTAAAAGTCTTTGAATAAATCAGTAGTGATGTAGAGAAGACAAAGCAAAGGTTTACTACTGCAGTATAGGTTTTTTGTCTCATCATTATGCTCTGAAAATGGCCAAATTCCAGTTTAAATTTTAATTCTCTTAACATTAAATTTGTATTGCTTTTATGAGGTTAGCTTTTTTCAAGACTTCACTTTTGACTTGTGACAATTATTCTCCGGGAAAATGGTTGGAAAATATTCAAAACACATGGGACACAATATTGAAGAATATATATAAAAATATATAATGCTGTGTAGATCATTTCTTCACATCCATCTTGAATATTATTTTCTATATGTTGATGGCTATAAGACTCAGCAAAGAAATATTGGTTTATTAAAGAAGAATATTCTTTTTTGGGTCATTTTCCAAATTTTAATTGCTTTCAAATAAAGTGCAGCACTTTCCTTCTAAAAGCAATTGCCACATAAACAAGAGAAAGAAATGACTATAATTGCCACATCTCTTTGAAAGCTTTCATAAAAATTCTTTAAAAGTTGTGTAATGTGTTATATTTTGTTCACTGTTTTTCTTTTTTGTTGTAATTTTACTTTACTTTGTTTCAAGAACTCTTCTGTGTTAGACATGAACTACATTTTCAGAAAAGCTATCATCACGAACTGACAGGTGTACTTAATAAGATGCTCTTTAGAGATATATTTTATCTTATTTTCCTGATATCAAAGTTAGGTATTCCCAAATTTAGCAGGGATTTTAGATTTGAAAAAGTAATGATCATCAACAATCTTGAACTCTAATGCATGGATAGCTGTTTGTGATAATACAATGTTTCTTTCTGTTTGGATTCTAGTTGGATTCCTATATGGATTTCATGTTAAAGACCATATAGTTTTAATGCTTTTCTTGAAATTAGGTTTCCTAGATTTGCCTTTGTTTGCTATCAATGGAGTTTATTCCTCCTGAAATAACAGTACTTTTTAACAAAACAGTCTCATCTGTAGAATTATCTCAGCTTCTCGATACCTGTTGTGTTAGTGCCATGAAAATCTACAATATTCCTAAACTTCTTTATATACTCAGTTTATTTGATGGTGAATCATGTATGAGAAGTAATTAGAATCAATGGTAATAATATTTGTATATATTTCTACATGCATGTAAGTCTTGAGTTTTCTCCTTAAGAAATTTATTTATCTAAAGCACATATCCAATTGTCCTGTGAGTTGCTTAAACATCATAATTTTCCTTCTTCAGTCAGTGACAGCCTTGATATTTCCTTAAATTAAGAGGAAAGAAGGTCAATACAGATGGATGAGAGAAAAAGGATAAATTTCTTTCTAAATCAAGAAGTAATATTTTTCATATTTACCACAAACTATATACAATACATTTAAATATATATGAATACATAAGCACAAGCATGGATGCACATGAGTGTGTATATGCTCATGCTTGCACACACACACACACACACGTTATACTGCTAATGATGATTTCTCCCACACAAAAAAAAAAAATCATAGACTAACAGAAACTCCCAGTACCAAGCATAAGAAACTTTCTTTAAATTGTTGGTCAGAGTAGTCCACATGAATCTCAAAACAATATAGACTTTTGATACAGCCTTTGGCTTTCTCTCAGAGGTTGAAGGAAAGCCCTTGTTGCTGAAGACAAAGGACATATAGGATAAAGGACTTGAGTGATTAGAGCAAGCTGGATCTAACCTGATAGGGGTCATCCACCAGAAAATATTTTGCAAGCTGACAAGAGAAGGAAGTGATTTATGATCTTATCCAAGTTTTAAAAAAAATCCCCACAAAACTATAACCACAATAATGATGACCATGGTAAGATATGTTTAAAAGTGCAATACGTGACCCTCACATTTTGTGGTAACTGTGTAATTGCAATTAAAGCTTACTCAATGATAGGGAAATCACAGCTTTATTAAAATTCTAGAAAATTTCCTGGTGCTAGTGAAGTCATAAACATTAGAAAAAAAATCTGTTAATACTACTTTGCTACAATGTCATGATTTATCACTACAGTCTAAACAGTTTTCCTATACCCACATACAAGTATAGCTATCACCCCTCGTCAAAGAAGCCTCTCTTAATACCAAATAGAGATTTCAAAGAAAATCACAAGAGCATGAAAAATAAAAATGAACTGATTGTGAGGACCCCAGTACCAGTGGCAACATCTACATCACAGCTCCTAAAGATGTGGTTCAGGGAGCATTAAGGAAGACACTGTGGAAATATTGTAAGAGCTACAGTACCAAGAAGCCGGGTGAAAACACTCTCCCCATAGCTTAATAATAATAACAATAATAAACATTGGAAATGTGGCAATATCAATAAGAAGGGAAAATTTTCACTAGACAGCTGTAGGCATCTGTTGAATGCAAGAGGAGAGAACTGCTCTCTCCCAAAGATGATTTCTCTTATAGATTGGCTAATACAGCATGACCAACTTTGATACCTTATAAACACAAACAACAAAAATGGACTCAGAAGATTATATATATATATATATATATATATATAATAGTATTAATATAAAAGAGATTTACAATTTCAGATTGGGAACATGGGAAGGATTACAGGAAGGGTATGTGATAGGGGCTAAACAGAAGAAAGGTAAGGGATAAAGTGTTATGAACTTAATTTTAAAATGTATTTTAAAAAGAAGGAAGGAAGCTGGATGATGGTAGTGTACATCTTTAATTCCAGCACAGGCAGGTGGATCTCTTTGATTTCAAAACCAGCCCAGTCTACAAATTTAGTGCCAGGACATCTAGAGCAACACAGAGAAACCCTGTCCACCAACAAAAGGAAATAAGAAAAAAAAAAGGAAGGATAAATAGGCAAAATGATAAATTTCACTATTTTCTATAAAAAAAATAAGTACTATTGGAAAAAATTGATAATCCTGAGTAATGGGATTATGGTTTACAAATAAAGTGCTATCGAAAGGACTATATAACAAAAGGCTAAATCCTCATTGCATTCTTTAAAGATGGGTTTTTGAAACAAGATTTAACCATGAAAATCAGCTTCCTAAATTAATTAATACAATGTAGATTAATTTTATGAAAGCACTTTTGCTAAGGAGAATAAATTTTGGAAGTTGTGTATAGTTGGAAGGTTTAGATTCTTTTGAAGATTAAGTGGAGGGTATATCTTGTCCTTGAACATTTCCTCATTCTCTAGTACCATATTCTAATTCACTATAAGGTAGATGTCCTCTTTTGCCACACAATTCTGTCACCATGATATTCAGCTTTATTTCAATGTTAAAGCAATAGACACAAGGAAGCAAGAATTGAAACCTCTGAAACTATGAACCAAAATAGGTGGGTTTTTTTTTTCATTTTAAAATGCTAGCCTCAGTTATTTGTAAACAAGAAAGATTATAACATATGACAATTCAAGGCCCTCCACATATAGAAAAATGTACCTTGTTTGACCACAACTTCTGTAATCAAGTAGGCATTCAAGCAACTGCTTATCATCAAAATAATGCAAACATGACAAGTATAACTACAATTAGCCTTCAGATTTCTCTCCAGAGAACCACCAGAACATGCCATTGCAGCATGTATAGATTATGAGAATAAAATTTTCCTAGTGTTACAAAAATAATTTATTTATAATGTAAAAAAACTCCAATAATAAAATAAAGAAAGAATTTTAAAATCTTACTTAAAAATTCCAAATCCAGATAGATTCAACAGAAAATTATACCAGACATTCACAAAACTTACAGGGATACCTCTCCAAGTATTTCATAAATTAGAAAAGTCAGTCATTCTCACAAACTGCTTTTGAAGCCCAAACTATCTCAATTTCAAAACCAGTCAAAATACAGTAACACAAAAATTAAAAACCAATCCCCCTGAGGAAGAAAGAAGCAAAATTCTTAATAAAACAGTTGCAAGCCAAATTTAAGAAAATATCATTTACCATAATCATTCAGGCTTCATTATAAATTTATAGTGATGGAAATCAACACATGTAACTCTTTGCATAAAGTGGTCTCAAGAATAAAAATCACATAATCATGACAAAAAAAAAGTGTTTGAAGGAAGCAAACCACTTCATTATAAAAATGCTGGAGAGACTAGTAATGAAGGAAATACAGATCAGCTTAATAAATCAAGCATTGTATACATGACAACTTTTGATGAAGGCCAAAATAATCAAATAAATAACTAAAAAGTAGGAAATGAAATTTGTTCATGTCATGGGTGGTATATGATTTTTAAAAAATTATACCTATCACTTCTAAGTATATTTCTGTGTTGTAAGAGTTGCTGTTAATACACAAAATAAGAAAACGGAGACAAAGTGGTTTGGAGTATCTAAATCATCACTCTTCCTGAATCCCACCTGGAGGTAGTAGAATCAAGTATATAAGTAAGTGATTCAATAGACTCAAAAATGTATATGTTTTCAGAGTTAACTTATTGATCAATAAATTAGCAGAAGAATCAGAGTCTAAAATAATTAACATGATCAATGAATTATCAAAGGTATCAGAATCTAAAAGAATATACATAAACCAAAGCATAGAAGGAGACAAGGGGAGAAATACAGGAGCTTTTCATCCCTTGACATAATCTTGTGAATTTATGGATGAATCTGTGTTAATGTTCATGATTTCCTATTCTTCATCCAGACAATCTTTTGTGTGTGTGTCAATTACTCAAAATCTTAGGTGAATATTGTTAGTGATTAGCCTTTGCAATTTCCTTTTTGAGTTTCAAAAGGACTCTGCAACCCATAATTACTCACCTACATCTGGAAGACAAGGCAGGAAATACTGGCTTCAATTATCCAAAGAAAACAGAGAGGTCAAGCAGTTCCTTGCAGTCCCTAAAGAAAGTAAATGATGGGATGAGTCAATACTTCTTTTTTTTTTCAACTATATATTTAGACATTGACTTTTGAAATTTTTCTCCTAACCCAATGACAGGGCTGGTAACTATTCTGAGTTGTATTATTCTGTGTATCACTTAGAAGAAGATGTTTTTGAAAATTAGAGTTTGAAGAAACATACAGACATAAGGGCAAAGCAATCTTTTTTCAGCTAGTGGAATGAGCTATAATATTCCTTGGAAGAGGGAAAGGCTGCAAAAGAACTTTGTAAAGCAGGCTTGCTAAAGACCAGCACAGGCAAACACAGACCAGAAGGCAAACAATGAGAATGGCATCTGAGGAATGTTTCACACCATAGGTGCTGTTCTTCAGCAGCTTGAAGCAACAGAAAGGACAGGTTTAGAAACAAAACTGGAGGGTACTATTGTGAAACTTGACTCAAATACCTCTTTCCCTATTTGTTCCTCTCTCCCTCTCCCTCCCTCCCTCTCTCCCTCCCTTCCATCCATCCATCCATCTATCTATCTCTATCTCTATTTCTCTGTGTGTGTGTGTATGCGCGCACGCGTGTGCGCACATACGCTGTTTTTTGTGTTTATGAAAAGAATTGTTATTGAAAAGGCAAAATAGATTCTGAAGATTCACTCATTAGGTCTTTTCACCATTTGATAAAACTAAATGAGCAAGCATGTAGAAAGGCTCCTGTACTCATTGATTTCTGAACTTATTTCAGTGTTGTGGCATTTGCTTATGACTCACTATGATGTCAAACAATTACACTACATTCAGAGACCAACTCATGTCAAATGGCATACAGAAGACAGGCACACATTTATTCAGTTTTCTAACATAAGCACTGAAATATATAATAAATTAGTTATTTTCTGTTGTTGGACAATGAAAACATAAAATCCAACAATTCAATTACTAATCTTATAAATGTTATTTTTCTCAATACTTTGTTTTTATATTTCTTATCTTCCATATTTCTACTACATCAGTCACAAGCAGTCCTCATAATCTTTTCTCTGGGACACATTCAACTCAACTTCTTAACTTTTGTAAAACTGCAGTCATGAATTATTTGAATGTTCTAAGCTTTGCTATTCTTCTTTAATAATTAAATCTGTTCTTTGACATTTTTATACATGTGTATAATACATTCTGATTACTCTCAATATCATCCTTGGAATTTTACCTCACCCCTGTCAAATAGCCCTCATCCCTTGAAAACCATTTCTCATAGTTTTGTTTTATTGGTGACATACTGAGTTTAACTTGAGCCATCTATGTAATTATGGGTTTGGAGGTTACTGGCTACATAACTACAGGCAATAATGTTCTCTCCTTGACTCTACTAATAGAAAAAGGCTTATCAATAATGTGTAAGTCTCCCTAGAGCCCTTCCTCAATCTGTGCCTGATTGTTGATTTGGTGGATAGATTGTTATAGAAATATGGTGTAAGCATCTCTAACTGCCATAATTTTCTGATTGCAAGGGCTACATATCCAGAAGAAATAATTTTACAGCTTATTCCATTTTTAAACATTGTGAATATTCATTCTCAATATTCCTGTTTCAAAATAGTGTTCAGATTATAATTTTAAAGATATTTGTGTGCTAGTACAGCTTCTAAATCACTACTGATAGCTAAATATTGATGGGAGATGCCATTCTATAAATATGTTTCTCTTATTGGTTAGTGAATAAAGCACTGTTGGCCAATAGGGAAGCAAGATAAGTAGGACTAGGAGACAAGAGGCATTCGGGAATAGGTAGGAGATTCAATGTGTAGGACACAGAGAGCAGAACACTGAATCCTCTCTCTAGTAAGAGTGGGAACATTTAGATTAATAGAAATCAGTTAATATTTAATATAGAGCTAGCCAATAAGAAATACTAGTAAGAGGACATAACATTAATATCTAATACAGTGTCTTTATGAGATACTTGGGACTGGTGTGGCTGTTGGACCAGGCTGGTGCGAAAACCTGCTAATAAAAACTATTCTCTCAAGAGTACATTACAAGGTGGAGAGAAGGCTCAGTAATTGAATACTAGTTGCTTAACTTGTTGCTTCTTGTGAAGGATCAGGGTTCATATTATAGCTCCTACTTGATGGCTCTCAGTTCTGTAGTGCAAGTTCCAAGAGATTCAGAAAATGCTTAATGCCCATACATAAATGTTGGCAATCATGTATACACATAAAAATTAAAAGTAAATTTCATGATTTTTCTTTCATAAGCAGGTCAACCAAATTTCTGTAGAGTGTGTGACTCCATAGAGAACCTCCAGGAACAATACCTCAGGAAAGATTAAGTTTATGTTTCTGGTTCACAAGGTTAGGTGGAAACCTGAGAATTGGAGATAATACATTGAAAATTCCTGGCACTCAGTAGGCACTGGGTACATGCTACCTATTGCACTAATTAATCCTCATTGCATATATATAAAGCTGAACAATGCAACCCTTTGAAGACTCCTTCTGTGCTATAAAATGTGATTCTTTTTTCAAAAGTATCAAAGGGAATTATAAGGATCATGGTTTATATCTATAAATAGATCCTATTATATAGTGTGAGCCATCCATGTGTTGGAACGCTTCCAGTAAATTTTAATAGAATACATTTGCCATGACATAATGAGATTCTGCATAAATTGTGCTTTTCTTTATGATTTAATTAGCCTTGGTCTTTTTCACTTCTTTGTTTTGAATGGTGACCTCTCAATCTCTACAGCATTTTATTATGAACACTTGGTAACAAACACTATGTATTCATATTGGTGACACCTTTTGACCCAGAATATTATAGCTTGTTTTCTTTTATTTGAGAATTATAAATGATAAGAAAAATTTTAGGCACTGGACTTTCAGTGTTTAAATTTTGTATTTAAGAATGAGAATTGTGTACAAACACCAAAACGTTTTTTTCTCCTATTTCTGATATTTAACCCAAATAATTAATTTTTTAATGGTGATTGGTTTCACTGTAATGTGACTGCTCATAAATCTAGAATTTCTGAATTTGAAAGTATTTCCCTTTTACATTGTAGAACAGCTCTTAACATACAAAGGCCCATGGGCTGTAACTCATCTATTATCTCTTTCAATAAGTATTATTTTACTGAACTGCAGCCATGTCTATTATTTTCAGTGGCTTTTGTCTTAAAATGACAGTGTTCATAGCTTTGAGACAAATCTAATTACATACAAAGCCAAATATATTTACTGTCTGGATCTTTATGGAGTTCGTTGGTTGCTGCATTAACCAATGTACACGTCACTCCATAAAAAGCAGCTGTTCATTACCATTATCTCTGAGTAATACTTTGCTACTTCAAGTAGCTCCTGTTACTAGTAGGTTTCTCCACCCACCGCTGGTCTTGCCCCACTGCTACACAAGCCCCAAAATAATATACAGTGAGACTCTGTATTTGATATAATGCTGTTGGCCAGTTACTTGTTTCTTATCGGCCAGCTCTGTCTTAATTATTAACCCACTTCTATTAATCCAAGTATTTCCACGTGGTGTCATCTTACAGGAGAGGGGCTGGAATTGTGCTCTCCCTGGTCTCTACATGCTGACTCCTCCTTACTACTTCCTCAAATCCTCCTTGTCTCCTAGTCCTGCCTATCTTGCTTTCCTGTTGTCCAACAGTGCTTTATTCATTAACCAGTATTAGAAACATATTTACAGAATGACATCTCCCATCAAGCTACAACCTAGAAAAAGTATACATTGCATTTTGCTTATAAGAAATTTTACTATGAAAACTACTCCATATTTTCCTGGAGAGTTTTGGTGCTTTGAAATACATACATTATACACTACTTACAAAATTATAAAGTTTTCCTTGAAAGAAACAAAGGCTTCTTAACCTATTACAGAAACCTGAACTTCACTATACTTTTCTCTTTACACTAGTTCTATTTTACTTTGAAATGTTGTACATATTTTAACAAAAAGACTCAACAAGCAGTTTGCAGATGAATTTAATGAGCCCATAAGGGAACATTTCAAACTTGGATTGTCTGTGATAAATAAAGCCAAATACTGATTTTACAATGAATTCTTACTTTTCCTGATAAATCAGGAGACTTTGGGGAAAGCTTAAAAGATGACTATAGAATAGTTGTTTTAATAGAAGTTAAAGGTTATATGCATCCTGACACGCAATATCTGTAATCACCTTTCATTTGCTTAGGTTCATATTTCTTATTAACTCAGATGCTATCTCCTGCTTCTAGCCTTGGAATGCAGTTCTTTTGTACAAAATAAATAAATTTATAACACTTTCTAATTTTGATAGTTCTTTTTCTTAGTGTGGATATATAATTCAAAATAGTGCTGCATATGCATACTCAAAAGTACTTTACTTTTTATAAAGTGATAAATATCATTTTTTCAGTGAAAATACAAATTAAGAAAACTGAAGGTACACAAACACAATTTAAAACAATTATGATATGTTATAGAAAAGAATATCCAGAATTTGATGCAACACACATGTTATAAGCAGGTACAAATAACAAGTATATGAATATTAAAGTTTCTTAACAAAGGCAAACAAACTTCTGATAAATCATCATCCCGTGTAATTGTCTTCTAAAATTTCATTTTATCTCTGTTTTCAATCTGGGTTAGAAGAAAACACAATGAAACTTTCTTTGAGGACATATAGCAGTCATTGCAGAGACTTATAAATTGTCAAAATACTAAGAAAAAGTAACTGAGTGCTCAACCATAAACAGGATACTGTGTCACCATTCATCCCACGCTACCCCCATATACACCTGCACATACAACCAAGGCTCAGGAGATGTAACAGGAGAAGAAGCAATAATGTGAGACATAGAGGAAGAGAGTTGAGGAGGAGAGCTGTGAAATGCTGTATTATACACCTGATTTGGTTACTACACTTGTGAACAAACTGCAGCTCTGATTAATCCTGTCAATATTTCACCATAAACAAGGTAACAACACTCATAAACTTACTCATTACTAGTGAATTATTAAAAGTTAATTGCTGCTGGGGAAAAGGAATCTGGGGTTTTTAAAGATGTGGCTAGTGGATCCCTGATACCTTTGAACATCTGTTCAGTGCTAATTGAACTTAGTGTATTATTTTTCAGAAATTATGAAAAAACATGACATTGAGAGAGATATCTGAAAGAGAGCTGGAGATTGAAATGGTCATAGACAAGATCATGTTTCATCACATATAGGAATAAAATTCTTAAAGAATCTAAGATCGATAAATGTACTGTGTCAATTAGAATTTTCACCTTCCCATGAAACAAAACTATTCACATATGGTTTTCTGAGGGTCAGTTAATATTCGACTATAGCATGTAGTCATTTAAAGGTAGGGAAAGTTAGGTATAATAATGTAGAAATGGCCCAAAATCAAACTACTAAGTGAAAGAAAAATTATATCCATCTAAAAAACACTCACAACATCAGAGTGTAGATTCTCAAGCATAACTTCATAAATGTGATAATTTATAAAACAGTACGAATTCAAAATGCAAGTCACACACTGAAGCCTTAAGTGTATTACTTCTAAACCACATCACCCACACATTCTAATTTAATGACACGATTGTAGGAAACATGCATTTTTAATGGCTCAGATGATCCAAATATTCTTTGTTTAGGCACAACTGGCACCAAAATCTCTTGAGAAGTTGAATGAGGTAGGCTCCTTTATCTCTAGAGAACTCTTCCAGCCTGAAGGTTCTGTGATTGATGTTTTATATAAAGCAGATATTTTATTTCATTAAAAGTAAAGAAAGTGTATCTATTAACATTCTACAATATCCCTCAGGCTGTCTTCCATTTTCAAAAATCATGAAATCAGCTATGTTTTCTAACTAAGTTCTCATCAGTTGAGGTTTAGTAGATGAAACATGGATTGTATCAGGACACATCAAAAGAGCTATTTCCCTTAAAGGGAAATAAAATTATTTTAGTTTTCAAAGTCATCCATTTTTGTCTTGTTAAAATATACAACATATTTGTACATATTTCACTACTCTTAGGAATTGAATCTTTTATGTTTATATGGCATGTGAAATTTTTCAAACACATCTAGCTACTTTGAGCTTTATAATAACCATATTAGTATTTTGAAAACAGTACTTGTGTATTATTTTTTAGTTTTCTACGCCAAAAGTTGTTTGTAAAACCATTTTTATCAAATAATGGTGTTGTTCACTATTCACTATGTTAATGAATGAAGTAGTTCTAGAAACTTTATTAGACAAAATTGTCTAAAAATATCTCTGCATTGAGCTGGAAATTTAAGATAAAGTAATTAAAATAGAAATCATCAGGGTGAGTGACACTGGGGAGATATATTTGGCAACTTGCGTTATTTTAATTACTTAAGTCCTAAAGAACCCAGAGTCTTCATTCAGAGGGCAAATAAATTGATGGTCAGAGAAGACTTGATTAAAAATTCTAGTTGTAGGAGAAATTTGTACTTGGGTGATAAGAAAATCCGTAGGCAGGGACAAATGTTAATGCCATTTATAATAACAGCTTGGAAGAATGCATGAAAGGGAGATAAAGTAGCCATAGCCATAGATATAGAATACTAGTCTTTTGCTAGCATAATAGTAGACTTATGGTAGCATACAGTATAAAAGTCCTTCCTGGATAGAACTTGTAATCTAATGGAAAGATAAATATGAATCTATAAGGGAAATACAGGTTTATAAGTAATCCAGAGGGAAAAAAAAACTAGACTGTATAGAAGAGTGGATTGAAATATTTATATATGGTTATTACTAATACAATGGTAGATATGGAGAAATCTGGACCAAGGAAGAGTTAACTAAACAAGATAAGGAAAAAACATATACATTTCACAAAGTGCTATTAACATATGTAAAGAATATAAACAAGGTGTACATACTTAGGAAGTGTTAAAAGGAACACAAATACTGGGAGAATGAGATGAAGAAAGTAGAGATAGTACAAGATGAAGAAAATGTTTATAACGTTAAAAAAGTGAAATTGTTTTTTAGTATAAATAAACTGTGGAGTTTTTCATGGTTTTAAACAAAACATTAACAGATGCAGACCTAACTTTAAAAATTAGCATTCTGTTTATTGTGTTCAAGACAGATAACAGAAGGGCAAACTTGAAATGAGCAAAGATGTGAGATATGAGAGAGGACACTGGTTTGGGACAGATTCTATTAACAGTCAGGTAGGATGCTGGTTACTGAATATTTTCAGAAAGGAGTGTTGACAGATTGTATATACCCTTTTCTTTGGGGAAGATAAGACAATACAGTAAATGGTGGTTCTAGGTATTTTCCTATCATTATAATGACAGTTACCTGTAAAGTAAGGAAGACACGGAGTAGCTTGTATATTTATAGTGGAGAGCAGAATTGAAATTCTATTAGATCAAACTGTGAAATGTTTATGGTTCATGATTTTCAGTTAATTATTCCTGGGAAATGTCTACTGCACAATATAGTGATATAAAACACACAAATGGGAAGGCCAATTAAGATTGGTGGAGGAAGTAACTGATGAAAGCAGTTACAGAGATCCACAGCAGAGCACTGGACTGAGATCTGAGAGTCCAGTTGAAGAGAGGGAGGAGGGAACACAAGAGCAAAGAGGGTAAAGATCATGATGGGGAAATCCACAGGGACAGCCCACCTGAGATTATGGGAGCTCACTGACTGTAGACCAAGAGCTGGGGAGAGTACATGGAACCTAACCATGCCATCTGCATGTGGGTGACAATTGTATACCTTGGTATGTTTGAAAGGACACTGCCAGTTGGACCAGGATCTATCCTTGGTGCATGAGTTGGCTTTTTGAAGCCTTTTCCTTATGGTGGGATGCTTTACTCAGCCTTGATGCTGGGGAGAGGGGCTTGGTTTTGCCTCAGTTTGATGTGCTATGATTTGTTGACTTCCCAAGGGAGGCCTTACCTTTTCTGAGAAATGGATAGGAGAATAGGTCTTGGGATGGGGGAAGGTAGGGTCGAACTGGAGAAGGGTAGAGAGCAGGATCTGTTGTTGGTATGTAAAAAAAAAATAATTATTTATTTATTTATTTATTTTATTTTACAAGTCAATTCCAGTTCCTTCTCCCTAAAAAAAAGTAAAACATACAAATGTTAGAGGCTGCAACGATGACTCAGTGGTTTAGAGCAAATGTTGCTCTTGCAAAATATCACAAGTTCAATTTTCAGCACCAATGTTTGGTGGTTCACAACAACCTATAGTTTCAGTGCCAGGGAGATGAGATGTCATCTGGCCTATGTAGGCACCTGAACTCGAGTACAAATAGTCCACATAAACACAAAAACATAATTAAAGATATATCTTCAAAAATAAAAAAAAAAACTATTATTATTTTACTTAAATTCTTGCTAGTCTTCTTGATTTGATAATCACCACTATGTGGTAGATTGAACTTGAGGGAATGTTCTAAAATTTCACTTACATGTCTGATAGTTACTAGTTTTCAGTAACAATCTTGTCTGGGCTATTGGCCAAAGTACTGACAGACAACTTCTTACATTGCCTAGATTTCTTCACAATATTGTGCCTTAGTTCAACTGGCAAGCATAACAAAAGAGAAAGAAAGAAAATATAATCATGAATTCTCTTTTAACCTAGCCTTAGATGTTAAGGTGTTAATTAGGTCACTTTCTCCTTTGGTGGTAATCAAAAATATCTACTTCAGTTCAAATAGAAAATGCATTGGCATTACCTTTGAAAAGAGAAGTGTGATACATTTGTAGAAAGAGATCAGAAATACCACTGTTACTTTTACAAAGCAATCCATATCAGCATTCGAGTGGATATTGTTTAAAAAGGCAGTTTAATTTGTATTCTTGATTTAAGCTTAGCAGTGTTACCAGATATACAGCATGAATTCTTCAATTAAATATACTCAAATAAGGGGAATTAAGTGATATAATGTAAAGAAAAGAAAACCAGTTTAAGTGTTCCTGAAACATTAAAACATATAAATAAAAGTTTAGGGGAAAAAGATGAAAAAAAATAGCTGAGCATAAACAAACATAAAGGTGTAGTGTGTGTGTGGGGGGGGGTAATCTTTTTGTACTCTGTGAAGATGTGTCTCTGTCCTTCCTCACCTGCCTAAGTCACCTTCTGACTGATTTATTGAACAGTGGAATGGCTAACAGCTTTGCAGGAGAGGATAGTTGGAAGTTCCACGGAGAGACAGGAAATCTGGGGAAATAATCTGAGGCGCTGGAGATTTGCCAGCAGACACAGGTGAAATTGGACCTATGGTACTGGGAATTGGTAATGAGCCACATGGCAAAACATAGAGTATCACATACAGTAAAATTTAATTTTGAAGAGCTAGTTTGGAACAATTCTAAGACTGAGGTTTCATAATTAATAAAAAGTTTCTGTGTCATTATTTGGGAGATGCTGGTCCAATGAAATTCCAACTCTCTCTCTCTCTCTCTCTCTCTCTCTCTCTCTCTCTCTCTTTTCAAACCAGTAATGGTTCCCTCTTTTATGTTTGTTCTCTCTCTCTCTCTCTCTTTCTCTCTCTCTCTCTCTCTCTCTCTCTCTCTCTCTCTCTCTCTCTGTGTGTGTGTGTGTGTGTGTGTGTGTGTGTATGTGTAGGAAGAATATAAGGTATTTGTCATAAATACAAAGGAAAAGAATATATAAACTTAGAGGCATCAACTGTATAAAATACTGCTGGTAACTTTAGCAAATAGAGGATGAAATAATGAATATTTGTAACTGTTCACAATTTTTCTTCAGCTTCATATGAGCTGGAGTGTGGGCATGTTTTAAAACAAATAATGTAAGCACTAAAGACAGTATATGAGGAATAAAGTCACCTCATGTTAGCATTTCCTTTATTTTTAGTGGATATTTTGTATTACTTTAGCATATTAGTGTATTTAGTGGATTACACAATTGATTCTCTTAGAGTTATGGAAGCCAGAAATCAGAAATAAGCCCCAAGATATAGAAAACAAGGCATTATCTAGAGCTCGTTACTTCTTAAGAGATATTATTACAATTTTTCTTTTGCTTTGTCTTTTTCAAATTCTAGAAAAGCTTTGGCTGTGGCTTTGTCACTTATTTGTCCTCTTTTTTCATTGATTCTTGTGATTAAATCTGGACTAATTGGGTAGTTCCAGTAAGTTGCCCCTTAAAGCATATTTTAAAATCTGTCCTTTTCATGTAAGGCAGGTAGCATTCATACAATAGAGGAAAGACAATATAAATGTCTTTAGCAATTTTATTTACACAAACACACTAGTCAATTTCAAAAGGTAAGGCATTAAATGTAGCAAGAAAATTCCTCACCACGAAAATGTTTTCTCTTTGATATGTAAATTTTTAAAATATCCACTCTTTTGCTTATTTACTGTCATCTGTTCAAAATATAAATAATTTCTATTGATTTCATTTATTTTCCAATTTATGAGAACATAAAAAGATCATCACTATGGGGCTGCTTAAAAGAAACTCTGTAGTGATGTGTCTACATCTATGACAATTGCTCTTGTAACATCTTAGATATGTCAAAGTACATGTTTGCAAAAAGTCAAGAAGGTTCACAGTGTCAACCAGGTGCAGAAGTAAGAACAAGACATGTTTTCTTTGACTGTAACCGGAATGCTTTGCAGGTAACGGCAGGTACTAATGCTGTCAAACAGGTGCTTCCTGGGATGTGTTGTAGCTTAACATAATTGCTGCATAGGACAAGATATAGCAGGGGTTCTTCAGAGTATCTTTAAAATGTGAAGGTATTGCAATATATTAAGATATATTTAAAAGAACATTAAGTGTTATAATGTAATTTGATGAATTAGATTAATTTGTGCACTTATAAAATCAATGCAATTTAAATGACAATATATTGTGTAACTTCATGCATTGTGATAAATAAAGGAACCTTTGAACCTAGTGAAACAAGGTACCATTTCAATTCATATCTTGAATGAAGGACAGAGAATATTAAAGCCAGCTCATATGTTATGACATATCATACTGTGCTATTATATATATATCTAATTTAGTCAAGTTAACTCATATAAGTCCTAGAGATATGAAATTTTGGCAAATGTATTGAATATGGTCAAGCTGTGACACAGAAAGTAAAAAGGAGTTTGTCTATAATCACACAAGTTAAAAGAACAGATCAATTGAAACTTCCTAAATCCAGACCCTGAGTTTTGCAAAATAGGACACAACCTCCTTGTTTTATGCTAAAGTCTTTTCACCTACACACTTTACTAGTAGATTTTAATTGAACAAAAATAGTGACACAATATAGAAATGTTTTATGATTATACAGAAACCATGTCTGATTATGAATCTGAATAAAAAATGTTATCACATGAAGACAAATAGTGGTTAATAATTAAAATAAGTATACTTATCAATTTTAGTCAAATATTCATCGCCTCATTGAACTCTTTTAACTGTCTGAAATGGAAACAGTAACATCATTTTTAAAAGTCAGTAAATTAATGCATATAAATTAAGGTTTCTCTTCAAGGTCAAACAATCAGTAGAGCTGGCATCTCTGTAAATGAAATACCAATGGTGATGAATCTTACTATGTGAATGTGTATATGGTCCAGTCCATCATTTCTGGTAATCTCAGTCTCTTTGAAAGAATAGTGGATGCTTCCTGCAGATATATATCTAGATAGATAGATGGTAAATAGATACTTTTGAAGGATACAAAGATCCCATGATTTTAAATTCGTAGTCTTTATGACTTATGATTCTCTGCTTTCTGTGGATATAACCTTATGAATCATATTAAAAGGTATTCACACCATATATTTCCAGATACTCTATTAAACTTTATGTTCATGACAAGGAAAAGGTTGTCATTCCATATTCTTATCATACATTGGGGAGAAAAATTAACATAAAGTTCAAACTTTGAAGATTTCAGTTAATCATAGTAATACATGATAGCTCATGTATATTTTTAGTATAACAAATAGTCTCTGGCTATAATTATAAACTCAGGTAAATATCTATAGGGCAGCTCTTCTTAACAATGTGTTAATTTATGGCCCTGTCATATCAGAGTAAATTCTTTACACTCACAAAGACTTCAGTCACCTGTATTCAGAACAGCGCTATTCTCTTAAAATGACTCTATGTCTCTTAACATTCATAATGAGATTCCTCAATTACATCAACCAAAAGCAAATTCCCAGAGTGCTGGTGTCAACACAGATTGTGATATAGGGTCTTTGGTCAGACTAAAATGTTCTGACTGAAATGAATGTTTATTGAATATGTACAAGAGGAATAGTACTTTAGATAACACTTTTAAAAGGAATGTCTATTTTTTAACTGTTCAAAAATGGCTTTTTAGTTGTGAAACTAATTTACATCAGTTGAATAGATTATTGATCTAAGTGTAACACCTTTTTAATTATTTCAATATAACAATTATTTATAATGTTTATCAATAAGGCTCATACAACAATAAGAGACTTACCCAAATTTGAACACCTAGTAAATTTGATACTCAAAATCAGGAATCAAATGCATATAAATCAGATTTTAGAATTAGGACGCAGTTCAAGTGACACTAGATAATAGAAAGA
This sequence comes from Phodopus roborovskii, assembly GCF_943737965.1. Lineage (NCBI taxonomy): Eukaryota > Metazoa > Chordata > Mammalia > Rodentia > Cricetidae > Phodopus > Phodopus roborovskii. The sequence continues at coordinate 1,345,443 of NW_026125729.1, forward strand.
TTTTGTGGTGTTCAATGAACAATTGAATTGATTTTATGAAAATGGCTTTCTTACACAAACCAACCTATAGATTTAATGTAATCTTAACCAGAATCCATATGACATCATTTCTGAGGAAAACAACAGTAACTATGAGAGTGTCACCATACCTTATTTAAAGATACAACATACCATAGCAGTAAAACCCACATGGTCCTGGCACTCAAACAAGCACATAGATCTGTAGGATAGAACTAAGTTACTAGAATTTAGTCTACCTTTATACAGGTAAGGTTTTTCCGCCACTGGCCTGGACTCACTGCAGCACCAGCCACAAATAACACACAAGAGATGCTGTATTTGATACAATGCTGTTGGCCAGTTACTTGTTTCTTATCAGCTAGCTCTGTCTTAAGTATTAACCCATTTCTATTAATCTAAGTATTTCCACGTGGTGTGCTCTCCCTGGTCTCCACATGCTGACTTTTCCCTTCTACTTCCTCTTTCCTCCTTGTCTCCTAGTCCCGCCTATCTTGCTTTCCTATTGGCCAACAATGATTTATTCATTAACCAGTATGAGAAACATGTTTACAGAATGACATCTCTCATCACTACCTATCTATAGATATTGGCTTTTCTTTTAGTTGTCAAAAAGCATAATTAGACAAAGAACAGATTTTTCAACAAATGTCTTTGGTAAAACTTACTGAAGAATAGATTTAGCTCCCTATACTTACTTTTAAATAATTCCTACTAATAAGAACATTAAGCAATATCTGAAACAGAATTGGTTAGAGGAAAATCCTTCTAAAATGAGTAGAGGAAAGGGTATTTGAATAGGATTCTAATCATTCATGGGGCTGCATACCATCCAAAAACTGCTGCACAGGAAAGCAAATAATTGTGAAGTGATAGCGTGAAGAATGGAAATAACTCTGACAGATAACTAGATATCTAACAGAGGATTAATAGCTAAATATATATAAAGAACTCTAGGAATTAAGAAGCTTAAAACAATCCATTAAAGACTAGAGCCCAGCAATCCTACTAGAGTATGCTCTGAAAAATGTGATGCAGATGGAGCACAAGACAGTGATTTCAAAATACCCTTTGTGAACAAGTTAGGTGTCCTTTAAAAAGATCTGAATAAATCTATTAATTAAAAACAAAACCAGTAGAATAAAATAAGAAAAAAAAAAGAACAACTTAAGACATGAAAGTAGAAATAGAGTCAATAAAGGAAACACAAACTGAGGGAAAATTGGGAAAAAAAATAAATAGCAACTTGAACTGCAACCTCAGAAGCAATCCTCAGCAACAGAATACAAGGTATGGAGGAGATAATCTCAGACATTGAAAACAATATAGAAGAAATGGAAACATAAGTCAAAGAAAATGTTAAATCTTAAAAGATTCAGGCATAAAACATCCAGAAAATCTGAGACATTATGAAAAGAAAAATTTTAAGAACTACAAAAATAGAGGAAACAGAAGAAGCCCAGGTCAATGGCAGAGAAAATAGTAAAAAAAAAAAAAAAATAGTTGAAGGAAATTACCCTAACATAAAGATGATACCTATTAAGGTACAAGTAGCACACAGAACAAGAAATAGACTTGACCAAAAATTATTGCCCCAGAACATAATAATCAAAACACTAAACACAGAGAAAAGAAGGCATATTAAAAGCATCAAGAGAAAGAAACCAATTGACATATATAGGCAGATCTATTAGAATAACAACTGACTTTTCAGTAAAATCTAAAAGTCAGAAGGACATCGGCAGGTCTCATCTTAGACTACAAAACACAGGAAACTTACAGTAATAATAGATAAATAAAGATATTTCATGAAAAAATTAAACAAGTATCTATTTAAAACTCTAGGCTTACAGAAGCCCCAGAAGGAAAACTTCATCCTGAAATTATGGAATAATCACAACATAGAAAATCCAAAGAGAGGGAAAAATCCCACATCACCACAAAATAATGAGAATCAACAATCATTGGTCATTGATATCTCTCAATGTCGTTGGTCTCAATTCCCCAATAAAAAGACACAAACTACAGATTACATTTGAAAACAGAATCCATCCTTCTGTTGTATCCAGGAAACAATTTACCATAAGGATAGATGTTACCTCAGTGTAAATAGATGGAAAAGATAACCCAAGTAAATGAACACAGAAAAACAAGTCCATGTAGAAACAGAAAGGACATTGACCAATTCATTTTCAGGAAGTCACAGTTACCCTGATAGCCAAAGCACATAACAATTCAACAAAGAAAGATTATTACCAGACCAGTTTCCCTTATGAACACACATGAAAAAATTCCCAATAAAATGCTAGCAAACCAAATGCAAGTGCACATAAAAAAGAACATTCACCGAGATCAAGTAGGCTTCATTTCAGAGTTGCAGAAATTGTTCAACATATATAAACTGGTAAGTGTGTTTAATCATATAAACTTTCTAAATGACAAAACATTTCATTAAATGTGGAAAAGTCCTTTTATAAAATCGAACACCTATTCCTAAAAAATCCTGAAGTAAGTAGGGATACAAGGAATATTGTTCAATATAATAAAGAAAATTTGTCATCCCATGGTGCTCACATCTCCAAAATGTCGGGGTCCCTTGCTGAGACTGGGCTGTACTTTCATCAATAACCTCTCATAGGATCTCCTCATGGTGCCAAGCCTGAACTTCTCTGCATGACCCCTTCAGTCCTGCGCCTTCAGCTGCCACTGAGGCTACATCATCACCAATGTCCTCTCCTTGCCTCTCCCAGTGCCAAGCCTCGGCTGTTTTCCATGACCCCTTCATACCTTTAAAACCAGTACCATTTTGGTGACTCTTAACACATTACTAAGTCTGGCTGCCAGCATGAGGTATAACCTTAGCCACCTCTGGAACACAGCTTCTCTGTGCTCTCAGGAAACACTCCGCAGATTTCACCTCAGTGATGCTGGTTTCTTCTTAATCACAACTAGTTTGTTACTTCCAGCTGACCAGCATCAAATATTCCAGCAAAGCAAAGTTTAGCTTTAGTAGTTCGGGGGGATCTTGTTAATCACAGCTGATTCTTCAGCACCAGCTAGCCAGAACCACGGGATCTTAATTCAAAATAGCAACAGCCCTGATCGATTCTTCAATCTTCTTTCTGAGATTTGACGATTTGACAAGCCAGGCTTCAAGAAGAGCAGGGATAGTAGAGTAGAGCCAGCTGGAGCCTAGAAGACAAGCTGTGCGTGCTGCAGATGGCAGAGCTGGAGAAGTGACCCAAACCTTTTGCAAGAATCTAGAAGATCATGAGTGGCATGCAGATATGTGGACACTGAGTTATTCATTCTCTTAGAGTTTTGGTTTTGCTTGTTCAAATTGTGACAATACCCTAGTTCTTCCCTCTTGAAGAAGGTACTTATTTTTTAAAAAACTGCGCTAGAACCAACTTATTCATCATCACCATCTTCTTCATCTTTGTCTTCCGCTTCTTTCTCCTCTTCCTCATCCTCTCCATTCTCCTCCTCATCTTCCTCTTCCTTCTTTTTCTTGCTCCTTTCTGCCTTGACCACCCCATTTTTCGCTGCATCTGGTTTCCCTTTAGCTCTGTAAGCAGCAATATCCTTTCCATCCTCCTTCAGCTTGGCAGCCTTCTTTTCATAGGGCTGCTTGTCATCTGAAGCAGTGTTGTTCCACATCTCTCCCAGTTTCTTTCCAGCATCACCAATGGACAAGCCTGGGTGTTCTCCCTGATTTTTGGGCGATACTCAGAACAGAACAAGAAGGCCAAAGGAGGCCTCTTGGGTGCATTGGGGTCCTTGAACTTCTTTTTAGTCTCCCTTTTGGGAGGGATGTAAGTTTTCATTTCTTTTTCATAACGAGTCTCGTCTACCTTTGCTATGTCTTCAAATTTCCCCTTTTCTTTAGCAGACATGGTCTTCCACCTTTCTGAGTATTTCTTGGAGAACACTGAGAAATTGACAGATGCATCCGGGTGCTTCTACTTGTGTTCCTCCCAGCAAGTTTGCACAAAGACTGCATATGAGGACATTTTGCCTCTCAGCTTCTTAGGATCTCCTTTGCCCATGTCTGTGAGGCTGAGTCGCCCAGTGCATGTCTGTCTCGCGCTTGCCCTGGCACTATCTCTATGGAGCCCAATGTACTGCAATGGCTGTGAGAGCAGGAGCCAGACACAGCCTCTCATTTTGTTTTTTAAAGGAGCCCACATATGAAAGATTTTAACTTTGGCAAGATATTTTGTTTGTTCTTTGTTTGTTTGGTTTTTGGTTTTTGGAGACAGGGTTTCTCTATGTAACAGTACTGGTTGTTCTGGAACTCACTCTGTAGACCAGACTGGCCTTGAAATTGCAGATATGCTGGCCTTGAAATTGCAGATCTGCCTGCTTCTGCTTCCAGAGTGCTGGGAATTAAGGGTGTTTGCCACCACCGCACAGCCAACATTGGATATTTTAAAGAGACTAAAATTTTAAAGACTACATTTTAAAGACTATGGGACTTTTAAATTTATGATTTTAATGTGAGATCTTGGGGATAAATAAGAAAGGAATGGATGTCTGTTAATATTGATGTGTTTGTGTCTCAGGTTGACAAGTTGTACTCTATGGTTTTGTATGTCAACTTGACACAAATTGGAATCATCAGAGGAAGGAGCCTCAGCTGAGGAAATGCCTCCATGAGATCCAGATGTAAGGCATTTTCTCATTTAGTGATCAATGGGGGGAAGGCCCAGCCCATAGTGATGATGCCATCCCTGAGTTGTTGGTCCTGGGTTCTATAAGAAGGTGGATTGAACAAGCCACTAAGCAGATCCCTTCCATGGTCTCTGCATCAGCTCCTACTTCAGGGATCCTGTCCTGTCTGAGTTCCTGTCCTGACTTCCTTCAGTGATGAACAGCAATGCTAAAGTGTAAGCCAAATAAAATCTTTCCTTTCCCAACTCAAAAAAAAAAAAAAAAGAAAAGAAAAGAAAAGAAAAGAAAAGAAAATTTGCAGCAAGACCATAGCCAACATAAACCTAAAATGAAAAGAAACTCAAAGCATTTTCACTGTTCATCCCTGTTCAAAGTGGCACTCAGAGTTTTAGCCAAAGCAATAAGAAAACTAAAGAAGATCAAGGGAATACAAATTGGAAAGGAGAAGTCAAAGCATTTTTATTTGCACATGCTGTGATAGTATACAAACTGACCCTAAATTTTCACCAAGAAATTCCTACAGCTGAAAATCACTTTGAGCAAAATTGCAGGATGCAAAATTAACATACAGAATTCATTAGCCTTGCTATATACAAAAGACAAATTGACCAAGAAGGTAATCAGGGAAATAACATCTCAAAAGTTTTTTTTAAATCTTATAACTCTAACCAAGCAAGTGAAAGTCTTATATAATAAAACATTGAAGAATTTAAATAAGGTATCTGGAGATGGAAAGTTCTCCCATGCTCATGGATTGGTGGGATTAATAGAGTAAAAATGGCTGTCCTTCCAGAATCTATCTACAGATAACATGTAATCCCCATAAAATTTACAACACAATTCTTCCCAGATCTTGAAAGGACAATTTTGCTTTATACGGAAACACACAAAAGGACAGGACAGCAATAATAATAATAATAATAATAATAATAATAATAATAATAATAATAATAATAATAAAAGAACTGCTGAAGGTATTACCACTTTCAACCTCGAATTAGTAATTAATAAAGGACATGTTATTGGCTCAAAAACCAACATGATGATCAATGGAATAAAACTGAAGACCCATACATTAATCGGTGCATCTATAGACTACTGAGCTTGATAGGGAAGCCAGAAATGCACATTAAAAATAGACAGCATCTTTAACAAATGGTGCTTATCAAACTGGATACCTGCACATGGAATAATCCAAATAGATCTATACTTATATCCCTCCTAGCATAAGCTACAAATGGATCAAAGTACACAACAGTGTCATGCTGGTATCAAGTCCTGTGTCATGCTACCATGGTCAGACTATTGCACACTAGCTCAACCTGGGAAGGAGAAATGAAGCTGAACATGGTAGCTGGTGCTGATGGTGGATGCAGAGAGGCAGTGTGTAAGATGGGAAAGAACACTGAGGAGACTGTGTTGGTAGACACTCATTTATTCAGAGAAGTCAAAGAGATTTATACCCTAGGAAGAATGGCTAGTTGGGCTCTTGTGGTGCTTTGCGGTGCAAGAACATCCAAGGTGCTTCATTTACATACTCATCACTAGACTATTTCTACCACTCTCAGCATCATTCATTGCTTGTAGTTCTTTGTGTATGGTTAAGATTTCCTGGGCTTTCCTCTGTCCATTTTGTCATGCGTGTTCAGTTCTTGTACAAGTCACTCTGTTTGTGAGACTATATTAATGTAGCTTCTGATATCACAAAGTAATAAGATCTCACAGAAAACTGCCTAATCTTCTGGATCTTACAATCTTTCTGCCTTCTCTAGCAAAAATCTTCCCTGAGTGTTAGGTGTGGGGCTGTTTTATAAACATGGTGATTGTGACTGTGTTCCACACTTCTGAATATTGATTGGTTGTGGTTTTCTGTAATAGTCTCTAACTGTTGCAAAGAAGTCTCCTTGATGAGGGATAAGGACTACATTTATCTGTGAGTATAAAGAGGGAAGGAACCAAGAGTCCTATCCAGCTCTAATACACATGAGCCACAACATCTAATTACCCTAAGAGTGTAGTAATGGCACCTATAACTTAGTGTAACCAACAGCTTTTAACAGCGGCATAAGAAATGCTCAACAAAAGGGAAATCATTCTTGGTTTTGGAAAGCTAGCCAAGTACTCAGTACTAGTGGGGTAATGGCTCTTGGAGGAGAAATACAATAATTACTTTAATGAACAAAAATAATTTGTGCTAATATTTTCATTGAACTCTTGTATCTTTGAACATGATCACTATCTACTAACCTTTCTTGACCAACTACTGGTATTCTTATACAATATTTACTCCATATTATTCCCATTCTCCTACCTTCCACTTTGTAGTCCTCTTCCTCTTTACAAATAGTCTATGTTGTACATGCCCTTCCCCCAAACTTGCACATGCACCCACAAAGACACACACCATCTAGGTTGAACATATGACACAAATACATGACATTTATATCTCTGATTGAGGCTTTTATTGCTTGATAGCATGTTATCTAACTCCATCAATTTTGAAAATATCAAATTCATGCTTCCTTATGCTGAATGTTGTGTATGTATATATATATATATATATATATATATATATATATATATATATATACATATTCTTTTCTGATGTGAGATGTCATTCTGTAAACATGTTTCTCATATTGGTTAATGAATAAAGCATTGTTGGCCAATAGGAAAGTAAGATAGACAGGACTAGGAGACAAGGAGGAAAGAGGAAGTAGTAGGGATGAGATTCAAGATGGTGGACTGAGAGAGAAGAATGCTGGGGTCTCTCTGGTAAGATGAGACCATGCAGAAATACTTAGATTAATAGAAATGTGTTAATATTTAAGACAGAGCTAGCGGATAAAAAACTAGGAACTGTCCAATAGCTTTATATCTAATACAGTGTCTCAGTGTGTTATTTGGGGCTGGCACGGCTATGGGACCAGGACTGCAGAAAAAAAAAAAAAAACTATTCATAACAAAAACTGCTTTTAACACTTTCCCATTAGATCTATCAGTGTCCCCCCAGGCCACTTCATTTCCTTGGTTAGGAAATACAGATATCGGGGTATGGTTAGGAAATACAGATATTGGGGTATGTCTATTATGTGCTCATCTAGTTCTAAGTTTTATTATCATGACAGTGTCATAGTCCTTAAAAAGGATAAATTTTCATCTGATTTTTAAAAGCATCATGTAACTTTTGTGTTAGTTTCCACAAAAATGAACATTTTGTGTGCCAAATAAGAACCTTCCCTTAGGTATTTATAATTTCCTATGTGTGATTTCCTTTCCACTGAGAGAAACATGCATGAAATACTGTGTCTTATTTTATTGGCACACTCTGTCAGTGCATTTAGTGAGATGTCTTCATCAATAATCTATTCATGTGAAAAAGTTATTCAAGCAATAAAGCTTAAGGAAAATACAAAACGGGGTAGTATTATCAGGACTGACAGAAGAGCAAAACCTGCCATGCATTGAAAAAAAAAGTAGAGTGTTGTTCAAAATATAAAGAATGTCTTTCTCTGATGACAGAAATCGGTGCAGAATGGCATTTATAAGCGAGACATTCTTTCTGTTTTATCTGAAATTTCCTTGCTGGTAAAAGCATCTCAGCATTGTGCACTGGAAATTCTCTCTCTGTTGTTTTAATAGCCTGTGAAATGGAAGAATTCTGATGCCAGTGTCCTCCACTTGTCCTCTACTGCAATCTTACCTGGCAAGCTGTAGGAAGCAGTACAATAGCTAATTTCCAGATAAGTATATCTTAGGACACCATACAAAAATCAGTTGCTGGTTTGGACTGCCAGATTGAATTTTCTAAACATAATAGCTTAGATGTAACAGGAATAGAGGAGATATTTCTCCTCTGACGCATTTCTATCCACTGATAGTGGTGATGAGCAGTTAAAGGGATGGAGCCTATTATTATTTCCCTTCTGAAAGCACAGTTTTAAACACAGAACCACAGATTTTCCTTTCTTTTTTTTTCTGCCTATTCCCTGAGCTCGGTTACCAGAATGTTTATAAAACACTCTTAAAGGAAAAGAGAAGCAGATCCTTGAGAAGGATGAGCTGCAGCTTTATTTTTCTCAAGAATTACATGGAAGAAGCACAAATATGAAATAAACATGTAATAGTTTGCTATGAAAGCAATGTTGACTTCCTTGCAATATTTGTTTCATTTGAATAGAATATGCACAAATAATAAAAGAGCCTCAGCAAGACAAGAAATAGAGTTTAAATCAGTTTTCCATGATGATAGATGCAAAATGCTAGATTAGACTTCTGAGTTACTAAAGAAGGGGGAAATGTTATAAAGAAACAGCAACAGTTTAAGTGGGAAAGAGCCTATTTGTGGTCTCGAATTTACCCTTAATGCTACATGCAATGTATTGCTTGTGTAGGTTTAATGTCTACCATAAAGAAATGTAAAGCAGAAAAATATCCTAGCAACAAATCAGCGTAAGAAGAAAGCTCAGCACAATTTCTGTTACACAAGTACAACATTAGGCCATGGCAAGATTAGTAAAGTAGGGAGGTCCACAACAAAAGAGATGTACTGCTGAAATTGGTACAGTCAAAGGGCCTTTTCATCAGCAAGTGAGAAAAGAATAAAACTTCTAGCAATCCAGTAGTAAACAATGTTCCATTGCAGAGCTCAGGGGAGGGTTATTTATATAAATGTTCTCAGGGAAGTGGACCACAAAACCTTTGTCTCTTCCATAAAGCTAATTGCTTATAAATAGTCTTCTAGATGTGAATCAATACCTTTATCAGACTTCGCTCAATCAATCTCCTTTCTGAGAATGTCCAATGATGTAAACTGATGAAACTTCAGAAGATTCTGAGCCTCAATGTTTTCTATATAAATCAAATTTCTGGCACAGAAAAAAAAGTATAAAGAAAGAATGGCTTCATTTGGTAAATAAATATTTTTTATCCACTGTTATCTTTAAAGCCTTAAATGAAGGTATAGGTAGACAGAGCCACAAATCTTCAGCACCCAAATCCAAGCAGTAAGGTACAAAAATTCTTTTAGATCAATTGGTTAGGGCAGACCAAATGACTCCCAAAGCAATATAAACTATAGGTTTATAGATGTAGCCCTTGGTTGCCTCTCAGGATTCAAGGGTTGGTCTTTATTGCTGAAGACCAAACTTATTTCATGGCATTCCGGTTATTCCAGCTAGATTTAGCATGAAAACATTATTTTTGAGATCTACTTTCTATGGCCCAAGAAAATATTATGCAAGTTTTCAAGGGAAGGAAGAAAGTAATAATCCTACCTAGCTGCATGAATTACCTAGCCCATGAATTACAGCGATAACCATCACAGCAAGGTGTGTGTGTGTATGTGTATGTGTGTGTGTGTGTGTGTGTGTGTGTGTGTGTGTGTGTTGAGTGACATTTAAATGTTGGTGCTAAACAATATTTGTTTCATGGGACATTAGGCCTATTCAATAGAAGGGAAATCATGCTTGGTACTTGAAACCTAGCCAGTTTCCTGAGTTTAATATAGACATGGATCTTAGGAAAGTATCTACCACTACCACTTTCTTGAATGACCTAATTCCTTGCTATGTTCTAAATCTTATACTGTTCCCCACAAATAAGTGTAGCTACCACCCATCTTTAAAGAAACTTCTCTTTATAGTAAATGGATATCATCACAACACACACACACACACACACAAGGACAAAGTGCAGAGATCAAACATTGTTGGGAAACAAGCACTAGTATCTATGTTACAAATAGGCTATCATTTTAAGGGAGGGCATGGCAAGGATTAGAATTTGGCAGGGTCTGGAGGGAGGAAAGGAAGTAAAGGATATTATAATTGTATCTTAATTAAAATATAGAAAAAACTAAAGATAAAGCTATGTTTGTATAACACAATATTAAAATGCTTCTACTACTTAATACCATTTTTCCCAGGAGATAGTTGAAAGTTTTTGAAATAAAATATTTTTCATATGGTAACAATTTTCTCATAAACTTTAAATGCTAATGACACAAAATATCACAATGCTGAGAAAACAGTAAATAATTGTGTAGCTGTTAGTTTGTTGTGAAAGAAAATGAAGAGAAATGTAAGGGCTATGAGACCTGCTCCAGCCCTTATCCAAGGTCCCAAAGGTGAAATGCTTCTCAGGAGAGAAGAGGGGGTAGAAGATTTCTATAGTAACTTCACACACAGAGGATCATGCTCTTTACTTCATGTGCTCTTTGTTGTGCTGTTTCTATTCTAATAATCCTGTCCTACTTCTAACTTCTCAATGCTTCTTCTTCTATCTTCTATTTTAAAAATTCTTCACCTTCAGGAGCCTTGAAGTGATAAAGAAATTTCTCTCATTGGTTAAAAGTGCATTCCTCGAGCAAGCAATAAGGAGCTGAGACATTTACCATGGCAACACAAGGGTTCAAGGCCATAGGAGCAAAACCATGACCAGACAGGGGAGAGCACAGTGCCCAAAGACAGCATTAAGATACAGATCTATTGTTAGCAGACGGGCAAGTGAAGAATAGGCATGCTTTAAGGTTAATGTGAGGTTAGCTTGGAACAGCACTTTCCTATCTGCTTGCAGTGAGAATCTGGGACACTCTTGTTCTCTATCTCTCTGAGAGGTATGGCTCAACAACTTTAAACATCCTGTAATTCTTATCCCTGAGCATCGATGTATGTCTCAAATGAGATCTCTTTGCCTGGATACTAACACTGTCCAACTGTCTGGCAAGGAAGTTAACTGCAGAGGGGCAGACTTCTGAGTTTATACAAAGAACTGGTTGAGAGGTTAAGGGTATTCACTGTGACTACTTTCTTGCCAGAATCATGCCTTGCTCAGGGGAGTCATCCAATATACCAATACATAGAGCAAAATTTGCCAAGTAATTGACTAATACACTGCTGGGTTCATTGGATGAAACCCACCATAGAAAGGAAGCACTATGGTTTCACAAGGAATTTATAGTAAGGACAATGACACCCACTGTCGTGAGTGTGGGCCTTCTTCATTGGATGATCCTGGTGGGTTAGGTTTGTGGTTTTCTCAGCTGAGCTCTCAATGCACAATTCTGTGGTCCTTAGTAGAGGAAATAGAAAATAATTGGGATTACTACAATTAAAATTTATTCTTAGGGTCTAGAGAGATGGTTCAGCAGTTAAAAGCACTAGCTGTCTTTGCGGAGGAGTAAGTTTTTTCCCAGTACCCACATAGTGACTCACAAACACCAGTATCTCCAGTTCTAGGGCATCCAACAGCTTCTTATGTTCTCCACAATCACCTTGAACACATATGGTGCACATACATAAATACAGATATTCACACACACACACACACACACACACACACACACACAGAGAGAGAGAGAGAGAGAGAGAGAGAGAGAGAGAGGTAATATAAAAATCAGAGAGCAGAATGTATAAAGATATTCTGGTGGATATATATTATGATAATGAGATTTTATTTATTGGTAAAAAAGTATGAAGTTATGTCATTTGTTAAGAAAGTTTAAAGAATTGGAGAGCATATTAATAAAATCAAGCAAAGATAAATACTATATCTTTAATATGACAAGAAAGTAGAAAGGCAGTATAAATGAAGATGTAATGTAGAAAGATAAAACAAAATAAACTGTTTTCTCCTATATGCAGAATTCAAATTAAATACACACACACAACCCACAATTCTATGTACTTATATATAACATGAAAGCATATGTGGTAGTATTTGTTGAGAGAAAAAAGGCATTGTTTAAAGAGGAAATTCTATGTACTTATATATAACATGAAAGCATATGTGGTAGTATTTGTTGAGAGAAAAAAGGCATTGTTTAAAGAGGAAATGAAGGGTAAGAAAGCAGTTAGGGAAAAAAGGAACCTATTATACAAATATAGGAAAAATTTCCTGATGAAACCAGTTATTTGTTCATTAATTTTAAAAATTAATAAATGTTATATTCATATATAAATATATGCTTATATAATGTGCTTGGTTAAGTATGTTTAAGCTGTTGGTGTCGCCTATTACTCTGAGAGTATTTCATTCTTGTTTAAATAGTTAAATGTTTCTTTCTTCCAAAAGTTGTAATGATGAAAAGAGTTCAAGTTATAGGAGTGATCAGTCACAGAATACCCTATAGTGAGTGCCAATTAGGACCTAATCACAAACTGGAAGGGCATGCATCATGTGGCTCTCTAATCATGTGTCTCCCCTTAATTATGACTGATTTATATCAAGGAACAATTTCTCCTTACATCCTGGTCTGATTGATTTGAAAGATACTGTAATGTGAATGTGATTATGTCAATGGTTTTCACGTTTTTCCTTTGTTATAAATCACAGTAAAGCTGGTGCATTATTCTAAGTATGGTTTTGGCATATAGCTACTGATTCTGTAAAGATAATTTAGGTAAGTTCATTTAGTGAAAAATCTATGCTATCAAACATTTATGAAGCAAAGTCAACAATCTGCAGGAAATTTCCTTAGTATATCATATCCCACTGTCCAAATGAAATGAGAAACAGACTTGTGTGATTCACCTTGGAATCTCCTAATACCTTCTTATAGTACCTTATTCTCCAAGGTTATACATGGAACTTAATTTTTTAAATGTATTCTGAATACCCATGAAAATTCTTGAAAATCTAGGTAGATGTATAACTCATACCTACAACATCAACACTCAACAGCCTGAAGCTGAGGCTATATCTCTATCAATTCAGGGTCAGCCTGGGCTATCAGGACAAAATGACCTACTTTGTGAGTCTATCTCAAAAACAACTCCACAAAGTTGAAAATGTAATATTTCTGTCTATAGAAATCTTGTTTCCCTGTTGAACTATGCACAAAATGCCATTACTATAAAATACTTCCAAAGAGTTCAAAAACATGGGTAACTGAATCCTTCTATATACTGTCATATGGAACCAAATGCAGCCTACCTAGGAAATGTGTTTATGTATCAACTCTGATTGAGTTAAGTGTGGATTAAACTGCTTGAGGTCACCTTGGCTCCAAATGACATGTCCTATCTCATTTATGTAGCATAATGTCAAATATTTTAAGTATTTATCATAGAGGCTATATAGAAGCTAAAAATGTAGGGTCACTGGTGGCGGAATGCTTTTAGGAGGGAGTGGTGTTAGAATATAAATGAATTGAAATTAAAATAGCTTTATGAAATTCAGTAAGTTAGTAGCTAATCGAAGAATTTAAGGAATTTGAACAGTGGTATTCCAATAGGGCAAACAATACCATTACCAAAAGACAGATTATTGAATGAAAATTTTTGGCAAGGACTGTTTACCTCTTTATGAGTTCTTGCTCACAGAGTCCCCAAGAGACATTGCAAACAATATAGGCTATTTCTATTCTTGGTTGTTCACTATAGCAAGATAGTGTTACTAAAGATCACATACTTTGACTACAAACATAAAGAAATCCATCTTTAACTACCCAGGAAACTCTCCCCAATGACTAACTTTCATAGCTCTGGAAGGTGTTGTGTGGGTTGCTGGGAGAGTAACATATCAATGTTCTGATTCAATACTGGACAATGCATACTATAATACTGACCAGGCAGGCAAGAGGTTCCCATTGACGCAATAGTGGCAAGATACTTTATGAGGTTAAAAATGGCTTTCTTAATTAGTTTTGAGACATGATGATTCCTGGTTTTTGTCAGCTTAATTGGATAGCAAAATATTAATGTGTTAATGTAGTACACCTTTGGCTATATCTATGAGGGTGTTTCCAGAGAAATTTCATGTGGTACGATAATCCCTGAATGTAGCTAGGGTCAGTTTGTGGATTGGGTTTACGGATAGCATAAAAGTGGGCTAAAGAGAGCCATACTTCCTGTGTGGCTTCACACACCAAGTCACCCGCACTGCCATGCTTTCCCAACCATGTTACATTGCATTCCTTTGACTCTTAAGCCAAAGTATAGCTCTCACCCATTACATTTCTTCTGACCAAGTATTTGGTCACAGAAATTAGGGGGGAAATGCTAGTACTAGTAGCATTAAAGAATTATCTCCAAATGAAAGAGAAAAACAGAAATAAAATAAGCTCTCTATAGCCATTTATGATCATTAAAGAGACTATGGCTTCCAAGGCATCATTCTACATCTATTTTTTTTTTTACATAACAGAGTCTATTATTTAAGATTTATTGCAATAGTAAATAATCTTCACTTGTATTTTTGTAGATTGTGGTAAATTCATTATTATTACAGAAATGGAAAGTGTTGAATAGCAAAATCTGTAGGGAAAAACAAACTGGAGAACTCATTTTGTTCATTTTTATAGCATATTATAAAACTTAAGTAACATAAAATCAATGAAATTAATAAGATGTTTTAGAAATAGAATCTCATATATGTTGACAAATCATTTTTGGTAATGAGGCTAAGATAAGGATTTTTCAAAAATATATCTTAAAAATTGGATGTGCATATGCATATGTATATTCCCATATAAACACACAAAAACATATACACACATATGTGTGTACACACACACATATATGCCTCTATATGTGTAGCTGAAGGTATATATATATATATATGTATATACACAAAATTGAAATGAGTTATGAGTAAAAAAATACTTTGTGACCTTCAGCAAGGCAAATACACCTTAGAAATAATGACAAAGGAAAAATATTTTTTAAATGATACATTGGACTTCATCCAAATTGCAAACTTCTTATCCAAGGGAGACAGTTAAAAAGATGAACAGGCAAAGCACAGACTGGAAACAGCCCAAATGTTCACTAATTAATGAATACATAAAACAGTTTTGTGTTCCACACAATGGAATAGAATTTTGAAATGAAAAAGAAAGAAGCAGATATATATGCAGCCATATGGGTTCTTCTCAAAACAGCATAAGGGAAAGAAATGAGACACAGTGCTCTGCTATGAGATACCATAAAACTACATCTACATGAAGATGTAAAACAAACTGCAAAACTATCATTATAGATGAAGGATCAATACTTACTATGGCCTCGATTGAATGTCCAGAAAACTGTAAAATTACAATGAAATTTTAGGAGAAAATCAAACTATAATTGTATTGTCATTCAATGACACATTTGTTTGTACTTCATTAAATTGCACCCTTAAAGCTGGTGTGTTCAGGTTTAAGACACACTATATCAATGTGATTGATTATGCTACAC
This sequence comes from Phodopus roborovskii, assembly GCF_943737965.1. NCBI lineage: Eukaryota > Metazoa > Chordata > Mammalia > Rodentia > Cricetidae > Phodopus > Phodopus roborovskii. Next base: position 1,361,315 of record NW_026125729.1, read on the forward strand.
ATTATGAACAGGATGTATATGTTTATGTATATAAATGTGTGTATGAGTGTGTGTATGTATGTGTAGACAATTATATAATTTGAAGTCTATATAGAAAGGTAATTGTTTATAGTGGTATATTTAATGTTTGGTTGGCTACTATTTCACCTTAGTTATAACCATACATTTACTGTTATTAATGAAGGGGATCCATTATTTCAAAATGTATAATTAGGTAAGAATGAATTCAAGTTCATATTCTACTTGAAATCACTTTTAGATGAGCAAAAGTGACAGGGGATAAATCTATGTTGGCCAGAAGAAGCATCCATACATGAGCATAAGAATTATATTCACTTTAACTATTTCTGACTAACCAATTAGATTAACTATAATTATTAACAAGGATTTCAGCAGCGTGTAACTATGCTATAACCAAGAGTGTTTGCTATTCCTAGTTCTAAAAGAAGTCTGAAGCTCACAAAGACTGCCATATGGAAAACAATGAAGACAGCTGCCTTGATGCATGGTAGACTATATCACACTATGATATAGTATGATCAAGCATGTTTAATCAATTATTCTTCTAACTCCTGTAAAATATATATGAAAGAATGTCACTGACCTGGATTAGTCTACAAACTGCATCTCATCAAGCAGTGGCGCCTTTTTTGTATTTTTGTCCCCTCTGACACTTTCTATACACCCTTCATATAAAAGAACTTATTTATGCCAAACTTGTGAATCTTAAATCATTACTACTCTTTCCATTTTCCTTTTCCAAAGCTATTCTCTGTAGAACCCTGTTTATAACCCCACCCTCCTATGCTAGCCTCCTTTTTCTCCTGAAATGTGCTAAGAGACATCATAGTCTTGTGTTCGGCACTTTTTATAGCTCCAGGCCTCAAACTGTTTACATCCTGGTATGTAATTAAGGCAAAGTTCAAGTTTCCAAAGTTTATTTTCATACCATCGGTGAATGTAATCATCACAATGAGAAGAATACGCAATACTAATGCTACGAGAAAACATATTTCTTTTAATTGTCGCTCTTGTTAAATAACTAGGTTTACTAATTTGGCTCAGAAATGTCACAGGCCTTGTGCTTTTTACAGTTATTATTAGGTAATGAGCGAGAATAAGTGTTTCAAACCAGCCTGAATCTCCAAATCTGATATGAAGTTAAAACCTTTCTTCTACTGAAGTCAGCCGAAGGGTTATATTTCTTTTGTCACTGCATTTTTATTCAGCTTTTTCAACTTATTGGCTAATGCTAATACACTTAGACTAGAGAAAGGAGAGGTAGGATAAATGATGAAATACTAATATTCTTGCATGAACAATATTGTTTAGTTATCATTAGTTATCCTAGCGTCACATTTTCCTAACAAGATGCTCCATTCCTGGGAGAGTAATTCTTTGGAGTCCTTAGGAATTCCAGACACTGTCGATACTGTCCTGATCCTAAGATTTCAGAGACAGCCTATCTCTCATCATCCCTGTCGGTTTCAGGTGACATATTCAAACCAGAATAAGAAAGTTTACTTTCAGGAAACTTTACTTTTTTACTTAACTATGGCTGAAATATTGCAGAATCTATTTGAAAGAGGAATAACCTGGGATTAATGACAGTACAGTTTACCAATTCTAGACGTAAAGGGAAGAAGAGTGAGAATTGTTACTACTGTCCAGGAGGAGACTGCCAAAGAAACAGGTTAAAATAAGGGGAAAAAGTAATTTGCTCACCAGCCAATAGTTATCAAACTTTTATTATGATGCTAAAATTTCTATGAGTAAAAAAATAAAACTTTTCACATTCACATCACCAAACACCTTCACTAAGCAACTAAATGGAGGTAGTATCTAAATGATGTATGGGGATTTTTATGGGGAACTCCTTCATTAGTTGGTATACAAGGTAATTCAATTCCCTATGCATTTATAGGACTGCTTTGTACCAATTTGATGCTGAAATAGGTAACATTCTTTCAGGATGAGTTGTAATATCAGACAGTTCTAAAAAGATCAGAAGTCTACTGTTTTTGGCTTTACTGTAATGCTTTGGTTTTAAGTGCTTCGCTTCACTGTTTAGATGACTTTACCTACAATAAAACTAATAGCACAGGGGAAAAAAGCCAAGCAAAAGAAATTAGAACACCCACATGATCCTAGATTTTTAACTCTGTTGGCAATGAAAGATAGTCACTACTTTCTTCTGTTTCTGGTTGATTGTGAAGAGTGAGACAGAAAACCTGAAATTCCTATTTCCATGTCTTAGCATCCTCATATGAAAGAGGCTGTATGTTTGGTTCTATGGGGAAGAGAAGTGCTCAGAAGAATACTAACTGTCTCAGTTTGGGATACATACATATTCCTGAAAAAGTAACTGGGTTACTAGTACTGTGACCTTGTATGTGGTGACCTAGATAATGACCTTTTTGCTAAAATGGAGGATACCTTTGGCTGAAAGCACCACAACTACCACAGGAACTGACTGCAAAATACCAAAGAAAATAATGCTATCAGCATTTCTTTTGTACTGCAATTCAGAAACAACAAAATATCCACTGAAGAAGTTTTCAAAAGCAATACAATTTCTAAAGAGAAGTTCCAGGGAACACACTAATATACATCCTTGAAGACATATTTTGGTTAGATCAAGAAACATGGTCCACAGTAGGTTTCAGAAGCAGATGCCTTGGCAACTGCAAGTTAGAAAATACTTTTGCACTGAAAAAAAATTAACTTAAGACTGAGACTTTTCCTATTTTCTTGCAAAAATTGCTTTTTCAAAATTTTATTCCCATAGCCATTGTCCAAGGAACAGCTTGCAAAATTCATACTTCTTGTCCTTTTACCTGAAACTCTACATTACATATGTAGGATGAGGCTTACAAATACTGTTAAATATGTACAAAAATGAGATTTAGAGATGATCAAAAAACTGAAAACTAAACATGAACAAAATGTGGAATTGTTTGCTCTGGAGAAAATCCACAATACTGCTTTGTAAATTACCCATATTTTATAGCTCTGACTGTCACTATATAATCCAGGTAAAGAATATGCTCACCTACAGTCTTTGCCAAAATCTACTTGACACTTTTCCCAACACTAGTAATTAGAGATTCAATGCCTTTCTAGCAGTTCACTAAAGACTTTGTGTTCTCTTTATACAATGTTCATATTATTTCTTAAAATGCCTTAGTCTAGTTTTATATTCCATATAGGACTCTCTACAGAGAAGTATGAATATGCAGTCAATATTATTCTTTGTTGGTTGGACCACTATAATTAACAAGGCTACTCTGAGGTCTAACTTCATTCATTTGAGGATGAATGCTTAATTATCCAATCAATCTTTCTTTAAAAGCTTTTTTATATTATTTTCACATATTTATTATTCAAAAAAGATTCTTCTTTCATACAATACATCCTGACTAGAGCGTCCCTATTCCAGATCTACTTCCCCTCCCTCCATTTCCTCTTCAGAAAACAGCAGGCCTCTGAGAGATAGGGCAAAACAAGCCCTGCCAAACAGGATAAAACAAGATACAATATGATAAAGCAAAAGCCCTTATATCAAGGATGGGCAAGGCAAACCAATAGGAGGACAAATATCTCAAGAGCAAGAAAGAATGAGAGATCAACCTTCTCCCACTGTTAGGAGTCACACACACACACACACACACACACACACAAAAAAAAAAAAAAAAAAAAAAAAAAAAAAAAAACAGTAAGCTAACAGTCATAGCCTATATGCAGAGGACCTGGTATAGACCCATGCAGGCATAATGCTTGCTATTTCAGTCACTTTGAGCCCATATAATACCTGCTCAGTTGATTCAGTGGTCCACTTTTATTCAGATTGTGTTATTTTAATGTTATTTCAATGATTAAAGTCTTCAGTTAACCAGGTGATGTCATAGATATGTTGCAAAGCAATTGCATGAAAGGAGTCTAAACAGTCTATTCAATGCACATAATAACCCTTGCTGTAGCAAATAGCCCTCCTATTTAAAACAGGCAGTGTGTGTGGGTGTGTAGGGAATAGCTGTTTCATTACAGTCAATGACCTGATGTTCTAAAACAACTCTGCCTAAAAGCTATGGAATGATCTAAATCCTTGCATGGTAGTCAAATTGTCATTGCTGGCAATCAACACTTGCCCTTCATTGAACTAAAGCTTGAGACAGAAAACACTCTCAATCCCCCATAGTATATTCTTTTCAGAAACTCATTGTTTTTACAAATCCTGAATGGCTGGCAGTGCCAAAAGAATTGCCTTTTCTTTGCTGACATGCAACAACACAAAGAAGTAACCACCTGCTAGACAGATAGCTATCCTTTTTCCATGGGGTGCTGAGTTCTAGGGTTAGGTATCACAATGGAAGTAGTGCCTCAGAGGAAATTCAATCTGGAAGCTACATGAGCATTTTTCAATAGGTTGAAGTCAAAGGCCATATGAGATGCAATAGTGAGTAAGAGATGAATGAATTTGAGGTATTTGCGATCCTAATTTTGTCTTAACTTTAGGGTAGCAGAGAGAATCATTAGGTATCTGACTTTGTGCAATTTAATCAAGGACTAATTCAGGTCCTTCAATCTATGCAATGAGGGCTTGTTGTTGTCTTTGTTCTCCTGTATGGTGACCCCTGGTCACATGTGACCATTGAGCAACTGAAATGGAGCCAATCTGAATGGATATGGGTTTAACTATGAAAGCAATACCAAAAATGCATCACATGCACAGATGTTTCATTATGAACCCCCTTGGTGATATTTTGTTTGTGATCTAACAAATAAAACTTGCCTGAAGATCAGAGTGTGGAGCTAGCTACACTAGTTATCAATAGCCACCAGGCAGTGGTGTCACATACTCTTAATCTCAGCACGTGAAAGCCAGAGGCTGATGTATCTCTATGAGTACAAGGGCACCCTGGGCTGCATGAGATTTAATCTGTTTAAAAGAGAAACAGAGCTCACTTTTGATTCTAGCACTTAGGATCACACAATTAATCCCAGCAACTAGGCAGGTAGAGACAGGAGTCTTATGGCTTGGCAGAGAGAGGAATATAAGGTGGAAAGAAACAGGTGCTCATTGCATTCAGTCTGAAGTTTCATAGAGACATCATTCAGTCTGAGGATTCGTAGGGACAGCATTGCCCCTTTGGTCTGATAATTCATTAGTGGTAAGAGGTCTCTCTTGTGGCTGGTTCCTTTATTTCTCTGACCTTTCAGTATTTACCACAGTATCTGACTCCAGGTTTTTATTATTAAGACCTGTTAGAACTTGTGCTGCAAATACCTGTTGTTTGTAAAATGCTAAAATTTGTATATATATTGTTTTACATTAAATATGTCATTGAAATTATTTGTAGATCTTTGTCATTTAAATTTAAAAGAAGAACAAAAAGTACAAAGTATTATGGTGAGCCCCTGTACTAATCTATAATCAAATGAAACCTTAGATGTGTTTAGTAAATTTTCTCTGGCATTTGCAATATGTGAGTTCATGGGTATATATGCCCAAATAAGTGTGTGTACATGTATGTTTATCCATACATGAAGAGGCCAGGGGTTGATATCAGATGTCTTAATAAATCTCTGTCCACCTAATAATAATTTTCTCCATTCTAATAAAAATACTAGAATGAATCTCTATATGATCCGGAATTTAACTGATTGGGTTACACTGACTGGCTACAAAACTATAAAAATTCCCCTATCTCTGGGGATTGCAGGTGGGTGTGTGCCACCCAACTGGCCTTTTTTTTTTTTTTTTTTTTTTTTTTTGGTATTTTAGGCATTCACAGCAAACATGCATACACCTACCTTCTGATTCACCTCCAGAGTCCGTTTTCAGATATTTTGAGTAAAGTTACAATAGCTACAATGCAGTGGGTATACATGTTTATGTATCTGTTTGCCTCACAAAGTTGAGAGATTGGCAGTAAAAGAGACTATATTTTTGTTCATTTTTAATGCATCCATACTAAGCCACAAACAACATACTTTATATAGAGATGAGATTAATCCTTTCTTAATGATGAATCATTATATTATCTGACTCTAAATTGATTTGTATTCACTAAGGGATATTACATTTGATTATGTTCCCATTAAACATGCAAACAATTTAACACATGGCAAAAGTGACTTGTAGTAGCAGGTACACTTTTGTCTCAGTAGCAAATTCAGTTAACCTAAATTTTAAGAGCTGGCATTAAGATATGCATTTAAGGGTGATTTCTCAATCAAGAGCAGGTCCAAGATGTAAATGCAGATGGTGTAATTTGTGGGTTGAAATCAGGGGTGGGGAAATCAAATGTAAACACATATTTGGATTACTATCTCCCAATCCAAGAAAGAAGTTTTGAATAGCCTGCAATAAAGACCTGTGGAAGAAAAGATTCATGGGCAAATATAGAGAAATATCAAACACAGTGAATGATCCCTTTCTACATCTAGAGTTTGCTATATTTGTTATGTAGACAAATGCATAGATTTAATGTTGTTAGTTTGATGAGTTTGTCATGAGCAAATAACCAGAATTTTGGTATTTATTCAACATGCCCTATAGCTTCCTTGTGTACATTTATATTTGTACCTTTCAATATGAGTGCAAAATAATTATGCAAGTTAATTTGTACTCTTATGGAATTGCAATACATACATGAAATACATTTTGATCATATTCACCTCTATTATTTAGACATCATCTCTTGTCTTCGTCTTTACTCTTCCAAATCCAAAAGGTTTTATTTTATTTTTTATATTTTCATAAGAAAATTCCTAAATTCCACATTTGAAGAAAACATAATAATTATGTTTTATTTTACTTTCACACATTTTCTTTCAAATAACAGAAACTCTGTTTTCTTTTAACTCAAAGATATCAATTGAGAAATACATACAATGGCTTTGATTCATGAGTCCATTGGTGGTCATCTCTACTAAATCTATGACTGTGAGATTAAGATTTGTACCACAGTTATCTTGAATGAATGTACAGGTAATCTGAAATATGTTGTGATTGATTTGTATACATATATAGAAATAGTGTGACTGAGTTATATACTAGTTCCATATCGATTTCCACATTATTTAATATTTCCACTACCAGCATATGAAGGTTTTTTTTCATACATATGTTACAGAATTTGATATCTCCGTAGGTTCAAAGTGGAGTAAAAACAATCTCAATATAGTATAGTTGTACATTTTACTGGTGCCTAAATGCTTAAAATTTTCTTTTTGTTATATTGGCCATCTGTATGTTTTCTTTGGAGTATTGCCTATTTATTTCTTTTTCTCTTAACACTTTTTGGTTGTATTATTTGTTTTAGTAGTTTAAGTATTTCAAGTCTTTATTCTGGATATTCATCATGTGATCATAGCTGGCAAAGATTTTATTCCTTCTATACATAGTTTCTTCACTGAAGTTGACTGATTTGCTTTATTATTATTATTATTGCTATTATTATTACTATTATTATTACTATTAGTATTATCATTGTGTGTTTGTAGGATAGTTGCATGTGTGTGCAAGTGTGAATGAGTAACATAAATGAGTGTGAGGGTAGATACTCAGGTAGCAGGTCATATATAGAGATGTCAGAGGACATCTATATGTTGGTTATCTTTTTCAAATTTCCTGAAACAGCTCCACTCTTAGTTTCTGCAACACTATATACTCAAGTCTAGCTGGTCTCTAAGCTTTAGACCAATTCTCCTGTCTGAACCTTCTACCTCACTTTAACTTATACGAGTATTAGAATTAGAGATAGATGCCACTGTGTTCAGAATTTTATGCAGGTTCCAAGCACTGAATTCAGATCATGAGCCTCATATAATAAATATATACCACCTAAGTTATCTCTCTACTTCCAGTTGTTTCTTTTGATGACTAAAAGTTGTTAAATTTAACGTAACTCATGTTTTAATTTGCATATATCTCTTGAAATATAGTAATCAGTTATGTGGTATTTGGTTTGCATTTTGACAAATAAAGTTTGCCTGGAGATCAGAGGGCAGAGCAAGCCACTAGGTGGTGGTGACTTTATTTGAAACACCTGGGGCTCTCAGACAAATAATCCCAGCACTTGGGAGGGGGAGGTGTAGACAGGAAGTGATAAGGTGAGGAGAAATCAAGTCTTTGACCCCTTTTTGTACAGAGGAAGAAGATAGGGAGGAAGCAACTGGCAGCTGCTCCTGGTTCTCTGATTTTCCAGGTTTTCTCCCCGATATCTGACTCCTGGTTTTTATTTATAAGAATAACTATGATCACATTCCAGGAATTATATATAGAAAAACCACTCTTTATAAATAAAATGTAAAATATTTTCCTTATGTGTTTTTTCAAGTAGTTTCAAAGTTTCAAAACATACATTAAGATTTTTTATTCATTATGAAATTAATGGTTCTTTGTCTACATTTTTTTAACAGACCTAGAAACATTGATGATGTTTCAGTCTTCTACAAGTAAAAATCTAATCAGTCATCACTTGTTAATGAAACTATTTTTTTTTCTGTTTGGTTGCTTGTTCCTATGCATATTTGACTATTTGACTTGTTACTCAGAAAAAGATGACTATAGGTGTAGTCTTATGATGGATTTCAATTCAACCCAAGAAGTGTACATGTCTAATTTTGTGCTACTATCATTCTGGCTTTTTTACTACAATTTTGTAGTATTATTTGCAATTAGTTATTCTGACTTTTCCTGTATTACCCTTCCTATTTAAGATTTCTTTGGCTAACAAATGTCTTTGGTTCTGTGGTATGAATTTTAGGATTGTTATGTCTCTGTTGTGTTATATCAATAAGAAATTTGGATTTTTCATGGAAATTGTTTTAAGTTTGCATTAGTGCCGTTTCCCAGAATATGAATTTGATGTCTTCAACTTTGTCAGTGCTTCATAGTTTTAACTGTAGAAGCTTTTACAATTTTGGTTAAAACTTTTTCTTGCTGTTTTAGTTTGATAACCAGATTTCTCTTTCTATGATGAGATACTGGTGCGTAAATACTTTGTTTTTGTTTCCCTTTCTCTTTTCTATAAGTGCATTTAGATCTTTTTTAAATATGAAATCTTTAACTTTCATGTATTCATCTTCTGTTTGTATCCCTTTAAATCCTTTTCTTGACTTACTGTACTAACTAATATTTCTAGTACCCTATCAAAAAATAATGGTAAGGGTGATTGATTGATGAATGATTTGGAAAGACATAACCCACTGGGGACAGTGACACTGCTGGGCTTTTGGTCCTGAATGATATAAGAAAGAAAAGTTAGCAAGCTACAAGGATCAGGTCAGTCCTATATGGCCTCTGCTTAAGTCCCTGCCTCCAGGTCCCTGCCATTAGTTCTTATCCTGGCTTCCCTCAGTGGTGGAGTATAACTTGAAACGAAACACTTTCCCCTTCAAGTTGTTTTTGATTATGATATTTTATCACAGCAATAGAAAACTTAGGGTAGGTATGAGAACTAAATAAATAAATAAAAACAAACAAACAAACAAACAAAAAAACACCCTGAATGAGGTAACCCAGTTACAGAAAGAAAAGCAAGGTATGTACTCAAAGATATATGGATATTATACATCGGGAACCACTTGATATTTAAATTAAGAATCTGTGGTTCTGGTCAGCTGGGGCTAATGAATCAGTTGTGATTAAGGAGAGACCAGAATAATTGAGGGAAAAAATCTTCTGTAAGTGTCCTCAGGGTCATCACACAGAAATTGTAGTCCAAAGGAGGGTAAGGTTGTACCTGGTGCTAACAACTGAACTATGTAATATGTAAGAGTTTCCCACTGGCAACTAACATGGCTTTTAAAATCTTGGAGAGAGAGTACCTGAGGATTAGTACCAGGAGAGGTCATTGATGACTCTGTAACCTCAGTTGATCTAAAATTCCCAATATTGAACTGGTCACAGAGAGTATTTAAGGGTTGGCATTATATGGCAGGATCAGTATCCCTAAAGGGGGCTCAGGAGAGGGTACTGGTGAAAGTTCAGTTCATTTGCAGTGAAGGCTCTGGTATTTTGGAGATGCCAATACAATGGGGTGACCACCAATGAAAACAACATCTGTAGAATGAAGTTGAACTTAGTCTAGAAAATAAGCTGCATGTGATATGAATGGAAAAGCTGGGAAAGTAGAGCTCCCCGTGCCTTTTGGTTTTAGAGGATCATCCATGGGTCCCAGATGCCAAGCATCAACTTTTTACACAATTGGACTTTGGTATTGCTATGATTCAAATGTGCCTATGACTTGGTGTTTCCTGCTATGAAAAAGGTAGTATTTAGTTTAAAAATTGCATGAGCCTACAGTTATGAGACACTGTATTTTTTAGAAAAATTTTGTGATGTTTTGAAAGAGGATGTTTTAGAAAGAAACTAATTTTTTGTATCAAAAATTTTCAGTTTATTTTACAGTTATCCACATTTTCTCTAATAACCTTTCTACTGTTTTATATTCCAAACAACAATGTATAAACATTCAAAAAAATCTGAAATGGGAGAAACTACAAGTTACTTTGATATCAGCTTGTGTTCAACTGATGATACTCAGCACTTGAAGATACAGTAGAATAGAATAGGGTTCTTAGAAACAAAGACATTCATATATTATAAATTAATCTATTATAACGATGTGAAGAATAAACAGGGATGGTAGTCTACTCATTATATGATATTAAGTAGTCAAGGATATACTCATGGAAAAACTGAAGGCAACAGTTTAGCAAATTATCTTATGCCTATAATTTTAGACTTTAGAAGTTAGAAGAAACTCACCATGGTGTTGAAGCCAGTCTGAACTATACAGTAAATTTCATGATAGCTTGTTCTACAGAGTTAGAGTAGATCACAAAAATCTAAAATAAAGAACAGGAACATTTATCTTATTATATATATATATATATATATATATACATATATATATATATACATATATATATACATACACATTGAATATATATTGACGATAAACTGTTTCAAAGATTTTAAGACTCAAAATTTTAACTTGCTAAGAAAACAGAAAGGTAGGATACACTTGGCATTATTTTAAACATAATTGAAGATGGTATCAAAATCATAGGCAACAAAAGCAAAAAATACAAAGGAAATAATACAAAATTCAAAGTGTTGGCATAGGAAAAAAGAACAATAAAATAATAAAGCAATTTACAGAACAGGGGAATATTGTTTGCAACCTATATATTGCATACAGGGACAATTTCTAAAGAAATTAAGGATTCCTACAGTCTTATATTCCTACCCTATCCTCCCCTTTTCTTTCTCCTACTTCTCTCTCCATTCACTGAACCCTCACTTCCCATGTGCTCTGGGGGACTTGCCCTTTCCCCCTTTTGTGAGGGACTTTATATGAATCTATTAGAATACACCTTGAAGAGAGAGAGACAGAAAGAGAGAGACAGAGAGAGAGATAAGATAAAAGGGGGAACCATTATTGGTTTGAAGAGAAAACTGTACCTAAAGAAAGGTCTAGAGACCTACAAGTCTGCCGCCAACTAACAATTTGAGCAACCGTGGAAAGGCTACCATAAATGCCCTTCCCGGATAGTGAGATCAACAACTAACTTATCCATCATCATGGAGCCCTCATCTAATACCTGTTAGAAACAGAAGCAAACACCCATACGTAAACACTGAGTAGAACTAGAATTCAGATACAGAGGAAGAGGACAAGACCAGGTTGCAGAAACACACAGAGAAAGCTGACCTGAACAAGGAGGAGCTCACAGGCCCCCAGACTGATAGCTGAGAATCCAGCATGGGACTGACTCAGATACCCTGAATATAGGTCTCAGCCAGAAGGACTGCACAGTCTAAGGGACCTCAGACAGTGGAACCCGGATGTATTCCTGGTGCACAAAAGGACCTTGAGGACACATCCCCATGAAGGGATACTACCTTAACCTAGAGAGTGGAGAGAAGTCCCAGTCCCTACTTCAAATGACTTCACAGATTTACATGACCCCACCTGGATGGCATTGCCCTACATGTGGAATTGCGGTGGGGGGATGCGAGGGGAGGGTTGTCAGGGTGCATGTGAGGGGGCAGAGAGGGTAAGAGGGAGGAAGGGATGGAGGGAGGAAGGGTTAGGGAACTGGGATCAACCTGTAGAATAATAAATAAATAAATAAAATTATCACCCCCCAAAAAAAATAGAATTCCTACAGTCAAACTACAACACAGGCTACAAAACAGGCAAACAGGAAACAAAATGTGATTTTAAAATTAGGGGTAGGCCCTGAATAGACATTTTTGCAAAAAATATATAAAAATTAATGCTCATTTATGGCACTGATCAAGTGAATCTCTGATTCTTATGCATGCTCTTAGGAACCATTTCCTACTGTTAGGTTGCCATGCCCAATGTCAATATGATAATTTTTGCTTCATCTTATATTTTATTTTGTAATTTTTGGTTGTTACATCTTAGAAGAAACTCCCCTTTTCTTTCTAATTTGTGAAAGAAAGGTACTAGATCTGGAGGGCAGGGAAGGCAGAGAGAAACTTAGAAGAATATAGGGAAGAGAAACTCTACTCAGGATATAATATATAAGAAAAGAATCTATTTTTCACTAAAGGGCAGAATGTTCATTTAAATTCTGTTAAATTTCTAGTACCTGCCTCTTAATTTATTCTGGAGCACATATTCTCTTAGAAGAAATAGAATTTCTGTCTGCCTTGTCAGTCAGCATTCTTTGTCTAGCTCCTGTCCCCTGGCCCTTTGCACTAAGCCACTTTGAACATTTCACCAGGCATCCCCCTTTCAAAAATCATAGTCATAGTAAAGGTTTGATGCTACTGCATTTCTACTGCTATATATCATTTGATATGCAGAAAGTTTACCATACACTTTAGTCAGTGCATGGGCAAGTTGGCAGTGGAGTATGGTGGTTGTGAACCAATATGTAGGTAAAGGAAAACAATGGAATATGGTGGTTGTGAAAAACAATGGAATATGGTGGTTGTGAACTAATTTATAGGTACAGGAATACAACTTGGATCCTTTGCAAAAGCAACAAGTTCTCTTGGCCACTGAGCCATATCTCAATCCCTATATATATATAACTTAATGTATTGAATCTTGCCAAACTGCTCCATTGACAAGATCTGAGTCCCTGTAACTCCAACTCAACTTTCTAGTTACATTTTCATTGGAAAAGCAGACTTGTAGAGATTCTCAATTTTTCTGTTGATTTCTGCTTGATTGACATCCAAGATGACTGTAGTCCATCTATCTTGGCTCAATCATGTGGCAACAAAAACAGAAGTATTGATGCAGGACAAAAATTAAGGACAAAATACCCCTCAAAGTGGATAAAATAGATGAGTTTATCAGATCTTCTTTGTTCACACAATATGGAAATAAGAATTTATTTTTGAGTCTAAGTATTTTATTCTTTTATTTTCTTAAAATTTACATATTTAATATCATGCAATATCGCAAAGCACACATAACTTCTCAAACATTTAATGAATAAATGGTGCATTATTGGTTTTTTGTATTTATTTGAGTCAAATTATGTTTAGTGCTTATTATTTCACATAGGATATAACATTCTAACACTTGTTATTGAGAATAACAAGCACAAATAAACAGCAAAAATGACTAAGATAACTTTGTTCAAGTTTGTGCTAATATGAGAAGACAACAAAGAACCATAACTAGTAATATGAGCTGGATAGTTTTCCAAAAGTAAAGTATGATGTGTTTGACCTCTTGTAAAGTTGCCAATGCTATAATACTCCACATCGCTCTATATGTGTGTATGTGTTCATGTTTAGTATATATTCTTACGTTTGTATAAAGAAATATGTGGTGCTAAAATTTCTCTTAATATGAGGTATTCACATTGTGCCCTTTAGGATTAAACTTGAAGTGCTTAATCCTTTTTTCCCCTTCAATCATTGTAGCATCAAGTCTGTTAAGTACTACTCTAATGGAGTTGCTTTGCCCAAAAGCCATTCATTTCTGATAATAACATCCACTTAGGATAGGACAGAGTTTCTCAGTGTCAGCACTATTGGCATTTTTAGCTAGATAATTCATTGTTGTGGCAAGTTCTCCTGTGTAATATAGAATTTTTAATAGAATCCTATTCCTCTACCCAATAGATAACATCAGTGATCTACTTTCCTACCTTTGCATGGAAAAATGTCTCTACACACAGTCACAGGTCTCCTGGGAACAAAACTTCCCCAGTTCCAAATGATTGATTTAAGAACAAGAAAAGAGCTTGCTGCATCACACCACACAGGGAAGACAAATTCGATGAATTAAAGAGCTAAAACATTGAAGAAAAAGTAAAGGTTATAAAACAATGGCCATTAGGTTTGTGTGAAATGGTCTAAAGTAAACTGTGTGTATTTTTACTTTGATTGGGGATTACATTCTTAGTCAGAAAATCAAATGCAGAATTTATAAAGGTTATCACTATATAAAAGTTATACTTTGTAGGATGGAAAAAATGTAATGAACAATTACAATGTAAATTATAGAATGCCAGAAGATGTTTCTCACTGGTTTTGTATTCCCAAATATTAGGGAAGGTTTGTTCTGTGAGTAAAAATTATCTTTGAATTATTTTTACCTCCTATATATGAGGCTAATGATGATTGCCCTATCATGTCTTATTTCAATTTCTTTAAAATATTTAAAGGAATATTCTATTTATTTTTGATTTATTATTTATTTATGAATTAAATATTGACTTATATTTCCCTGCTAGTGCTGAATTATTATAGAGAGCACATGATATAATTTTACCAGACAAATGAACAATTTAATAATTACTGTTATTTCACTATTAAAATGTCGAGATGAAACAAAAAGTAATTTTTTTAAAAAAAGTAATTACAAACAAATATATGATATTAGTCCTCTACTAAGTGTTCTAAGATGTGTTTCTTGGAAGACATTTCAAATTGATTTTAAGGATTGCACACAGCAATGTATTATAGTTAACTTCATACTTTAGGTAACTACTGTGAAAACATTAGAATTTTTACTAAGAAGCAGATGTATAAAGGTCCTGAAAACTGACAAGGCATCAATACAATGGCTTACTATCATAGTATATGAAAAATAAAACTTAAAACTACATCTTTGATATATTTTATAACTTTACAATTCTTTCAAATTAAACAAAATTAAGTATAAAAATCAAAATGAAATATACTATGATGCTGCATTATGGAGATACTGAATATACATATAGGTTAATAAATGGAATACTACTCTGCAGAAAAAAATAATGGTATCTTGAAATTCGCAGGCAAGTGGATGGCACTTGAAGAAACCATCCTGAATGAGGTAACCCAGTCACAAAAAGAGGAACACAGTATGTACTCACTCATATATGGATTTTAGACCTACATCAAATGATCACCAGCCTATAATTCACATCACCAGAGGAACTAGGATACAAGTTGTATTCTAAGAGATTCATATAAAGTCCCTCACAGAACTGGGAAGGGACAAGTCCCCCAGACCTCAGGTATAGTGGGGGAAGACAGCTAATGGAGAGAGAAGTAGGAGAAAATGAGAGGGAGGAGAGGAAGGCATGTGCGACCAGGAGGATTGAGCCTGGTTAGGAATGGAAAATAGGAAAGAGAGAGAGAGAGAGAGAGAGACAGAGACAGAGAGAGAGAACATAAAAGAGGGAGCCAATATTGGTTTGAAGATAAAGTTGAACACAAAGAAAGGTCGAGGGAACTACAAGACTGCTCCCAACTAACAATCTCAGCTTCCATGGAAAGGCTATCATAAATGCCCTTCCCGGAGAGTGAGATCAACAACTAACTTCTCCATGGAGTCCTCAACTAATGCCTGTTGAAAACAGGAGCAAACACCATACATAAACACTGAGTCGAACTAGAACCCAGAAGCAGATGGAGAGGACAAGACCATGCGGTAGAAGTACATAGAGACAGCTTACCTGAACAAGGAGGAGCTAAGGGCCACTAGACTGATAGCTGGGAAGCCAACAGGGGACTGACTCGGACCCCCCTGAATATGGGTCTCAGCCAGAAGGTCTGAGCAGTCTAAGAGACCTCAGACAGTGGAGCCAGGATGTATCCCTGGTGCACAAAAGGACTTTGCGAACAAATCCCCCATGGAGGGATAACTGCCTTATTCTAGAGATAGGAGAGAAGCCCTAGTCCCTACTTCACAGGACCTGTCAGATCTACATGACCCCAACTGGATGGCATTCCCCTACATATGGTATTGTGGTGGGGGGTTGGGAGGGGAGGGTGTTTAGAGTGCATGTGAGAGGGTAGAGAGGGCAAAAAGGAGGGAAGGAGGGAGGGAGGGTTTGGGGGGAGGGAGGGAGGGAGGGAGAGGGAACTGGGATCGACATGTAAAATAATAAATTAAAAAAAAAAAAAAAAAAAAAAAAAAACGCTTTGACTCCAAAATTTAAGTTGAAGGACAAGTTACTGGGGAAATGGATTTCTATTTTTGTTTCCACAGAAAATGAAAAGATGTGGATTCCTTCCAGACTAATGTGGCTTGATCACGCCAGACCACCTGAAACAGAGTACAAGCTGATCCTACATTCAAAACAGCTGGACAAAACAGCCCTACAGACTACAGCCAGGATATCTGAATCTTCTTCGAATTCCCCAAGACAGCGCTCCTTACCAGCAGGAAGTAGTTTGGAAAGAACGACGCCCAAATTCCCAAATATTGTGTATAAATGTTTGTTTTCATTTAATTGGACTGTTATATAAAATTTAAAAAAAACTTAATGTAAATGCTTAAAATATGAAAATAAAACATACAATATTTACAAGTTATTACCATGTGAATGTTTTTCTTAAATGCTTGTTTTACTATTGTTATGATAATTATTATTGGCAGTGATGGCCAGAAAACATCAAACTTAGGACTTTATTGTCACAAGTAGGTTTTTCTGCCAGCCTGGACCCACCGCAGTGCCAGCCCCAAATAACACACAGAGACTCTATATTTGATATAATTCTGTTGGGCAGTTACTAGTTTCTTATCGGCTAGCTCTATCTTAATGATTAACCCATTTCTATTAATGTAAGTGTTTCCACGTAGTCTCATCTTACCCGAGAGTGGGGCCAGTATTTTGCTCTCTCCAGTCTCTACATGCTGACTCCTCCCTACTAATTCCTGGAATCTTCCTAGTCTCCTAGTCCCGGCTATCTTGCTTTCCTATTGGCCAACAGTGTTTTATTCATTAACCAGTATGAGAAACATTTACAGAATGTCATCTCCCATCACCTTATACCTCACAAGAATACAGTAAGTATACTGTCAGCAGTACATTTCCATTCTTAATAACAGAAAACAATTGTGCATATTTAGGGGCTAAGTATGTCTCTTGTTCATACAACTGCTGAAGGCTACTTGTCTACTGAGTGAGCATAGTTTCCTGCTTGAACAGGAGCCTGGGTGGTTCTTTAGGGCACTGTAGTAATGTGATAACCTGTCATATTCTTACAGTAGACTCAATATTTGTAACAGCATAAACCTCTACTACTTTCAGTACCTCAGATGTTTTCATTAATAGAAACATCTGGTAGCCTCCTGCTTATTCTTTCCTCGCAGAGTATGTGATTATTTTCAGGGATGAACTTGAAAATCAAGATAGTAGTTGTTTTAGGCACTAGTCTGCTTTTTCTGAGGTCATTTAATTATCTTTGTGTGGCAAAAACATCTCTGCCATATGCCATATTACCATTGTACTCCAACAATATGCATCAAATACATTAATAGTGCCAGCTATTTTTGTGTTTGCAGAGTAAAGTGAGTCAGGGATTTTTGCTCAGACGTTTTTCCCATACCACTCTCTATATATGTGACTTTGAAAAATAAATATGCATGAAAAAATGATGGTATCTTGAAATTCGCAGGCAAATGGATGGCACTTGAAGAAACCATCCTGAATGAGGTAACCCACAAAAAGAGGAACACAGTAAGTACTCACTCATATATGGATTTTAGACCTAGATCAAAGGATCACCAGCCTATAATTCACACCACCAGAGGAACTAGGATACAAGGTGTATTCTAAGAGATTCATATAAAGTCCCTCACAGAACTGGGAAGGGACAAGTCCCCCAGACCTCAGGTATAGTGGGGGAGGACAGCGAATGGAGAGAGAAGTAGGAGAATATGAGGGGAAGGAAAGGAAAACATGTGCGACCAGGAAGATTGAGCCTGTTTAGGAATAGAAGACAGGAAAAAGAGAGAGAGAGAGAGAAAGAGAGAGAGAGAGAGAGAGAGAGAGAGAGAGAGAGAGAGAGAGAGGGAGGGAGGGAGGGAGGGAGGGAGGGAGGGAGGGAGGGAGGGAGGGAGGGAACATAAAAGAGGGAGCCAATATTGGTTTGAAGATAAAATTGAACACAAAGAAAGGTCTAGAGAACTACAAGACTGCTGCCAACTAACAATTTGAACTTCCTTGGAAAGGCTACCATAAATGCCCTTCCAGGAGAGGGAGATCAACAACTAACTTATCCATGGAGCCCTCAACTAATGCCTGCTGGAAACAGGAGCAAACACCTATACATAAACACTGAGTCGAAGTAGAATTCACATGCAGATGGAGAGGACAAGACCAGGCAGCAGAAACACATACAGACAGCTTACCTGAACAAGGAGGAGCTAAGGGCCATTAGACTGACAGCTGGGAAGCCAGCATGGGACTGACTCAGGCCTCCCTGAATATGGGTCTCAATCAGAAGGACTGAGCAGTCTAAGGGAACTCAGACAGTGGAGCCAGGATGTATCACTGGTGCACAAAAGGACTTTGCGAACACATTCCCCATGGAGGGATAACTGCCTTAATCTAGAGACAGGAGAGAAGCCCTAGTCCCTACTTCACATGACCTGTCAGACCTCCTGACCCCAACTGGATGGCATATGGAATTGGGGTGGGGGATGGGAGGGGAGGATGGTTAGAGTGCATGTGAGAGGGCAGAGATGGTAAAAGGGAGGGAAGGAGGGAGGGAAGAAGGGAGGGAGGGAGGGAGGGAGGGAGAGGGAACTGGGATCGACATGTAAAATAATAAATTAAATTACAAAAAAATGCTTTGACTCCAAAATTTAAGTTCAAGGACAAGTTACTAGGGAAAGGGATTTCTATTTTTGTTTCCACAGAAAATGAAAAGAAGTGGATTCCTTCCAGACTAATGTGGTTTGATCACGCCAGACCTCCTGAAACAGAGTACCAGATGATCCTACATTCAAAACAGCTGGACAAAGTAGCCTTACAGACTACAGCCAGGATTTCTGAATCTTCTTAGAATCCCCCATGACAGTGCTCCTTACTCGCAGGAAGTAGTTTGGAAAGAACGACGCCCAAATTCCCAAATATTGTCTATAAATATTTGTTTTCATTTAAATGGACTTGGTTATATAAAATAAATAAAGAAAGAAAATACATATGCATATAAATAGTAAATGTAATATAATTTACAGATGTTCACCTTAATATCACTCTTTAAAATTTCACATGTTAAACCATCACATTTCCCCTTTTGTTTCTTCAAATAAATAAATCACCCAGGTCTGTCTACTTAAATATGTTTCATGTTCTGTTATAATCATTATATATACTATAATTTGCAATCCAAACCTGGATGCTCTTTAATGCCATTAATTAACTAAGAATCCACAACTTTTAAAATTTCAAATCTATTTTCAGTATGGGAAAATATGCTGGACATCAAACACAAATGTAAATACCTAAGAGTCCCATAAAAAGAATCTCAATTTAATAACCGAGGTTCTTGACTTTGTTTTGTTTTAACATAGTGACAATTTTTAATATCCCTAAGTATGTGGGAAAAGGGAATTTTCAAATATGGGGAATATAGTAGTTTTTAAAATATATGTCTAAGGTGTTTTGTTTTGTTTTTATTCATGTTTTCAGTAGCCTGGAAAGATACTTGTAGGGAAAGCACCCTATGAAAAAGAAGCATGAGCTTCTTTTTTCCATCAAAAGAGCATTACCCTATCACAATTTTGCTCTAGGGATCACCTGCTTGTAACCATGGTAACTAATAGAACAGAACATTATAGTGATAACTAGGTCTGCTGTAACACTAAAGGAAATGTCACTAATTCACAGAATGAAAGGGAGGAGAGTCACATGATTTAACTTGGTATTCCAGTTACTACTCCCTCCTGGCTACTCCCAGTTCTGAGTGATCTTGGGAGATCCTAGAGTACACGTGAGGTAGATGGTTAATTGAAAGTGAGATGTTATGATCCAGCTTCCACTGTGTTATTCATCATGATGCCACAGAACTTTGCAGTGATACATCTACTTTGGGGTTACCTTCCTGTAAATAGCCTCCTACCAGAAGACTTTAATGAAAATGAATAAATACATTGGTTTGTCAGTTGGTGTAGCACAAATTCTAATTGGTCTTAATAATAAAAAGCCCCTACTCAGATTCAGGGGTAAATGCTGAAAGATAGAGAATTGGACCAGCCAGTCACTACCAAATACTCAATCTGAATGGGTTATCCTGTCTCTAGATATCCCCAGACTGAATGCCCTTCAGACTTAATGCATGATCCAATCTCTACGAATCCTCAGACTTCCCTGAGCATCCTTCTCCTCCCTCCTTATAATCCTCTCTCTGCCAAGCCATCATTCCTGGCTCTACCTCAGTAGTGCTGCGATTAAAAGTGTGTGACTCCTAAGTACTGGGATTAAAGATGTGAGGCACCATCACCTGGGTGTGTTTTGCTTTTAGACAGGATCAATCTGGTATAGGCCAGGGTAGCCTTGATCTCACAGAGAACGACAGGCCTCTGCCTCCTGAGTATTAGGATTAAAGTTGTGGGCCAACACTGCCTGGCCTTTGTGGCTTTGCACTGATCTTCCAGCAAGCTTTATTTGTTAGATCATTAACAAAATATCACCACAAATTAGTACTTGGTCTTATATTGGCTTATCAATAATAATACTGTCTCTTGTGCTACTTAAAAATTTCTTACACATCCCCATGAAAAGTTAACCCAACATGTGCTGGATCTGTTACTGAGCCACTTTAAAGTATAAACATAAATATAACTTTAGCATATAATATAAGGGTAAAACTAGAAAAAATAAAGTTTACAAAAGAAGCAAGAGCTCAAACAGTAATCAGTACTGCTACTCAAAGTCATAATTTGCTGCACTGTGTCCTTTGGAATTTAAAAGAAAACACCACATTTTTCATAGAATGTCTGTTGGGCACTTCTATTAATTGTATTTAAATAACAAAGGGAAGAAAGACTCATTTATGGGTCTCAGATATTCATAAATATAAAAGTATTATTGGCACACTGTCATAAGTGTATAATGACAGAACCATGGAAAATGTATCTGTATCTTTTCACAAAATCGAAATTTACAGAAAACAATAAATTCACAAGGTATGGTGGTTTGCAGCAATTTTTCAAGCATTCCCACTTTCCTTGGCTATGCTCATGGAAGTAAACATGGATTGTACAAAGTGTTAATGAGGCAAAATTGTCACGAGTAGGTTTCCTGCCAACCTGGTCCCACAACCATGCCAGCCCCAAATAACACACAGAGACATGTATTAGATATAACGCTGTTGGCCTGTTACATGCATTTCTTATTGACTAGGTCTGTCTTAAATATTAACCTATTTCTATTAATCTAAGTGTTTCCACATGGTCATATCTTACCAGAAAGAGGGTCCTTAGTTCTGCTCTCTCAAGTCCCTACATATCGAATCTCCTCCTACCTCTTCATGAATCCTCCTTTTCTCCTAGTCCTGCCTATCTTGCTTTCCTATTGGCCAAAGAGAGAAACATATTTACAGAATGACATCTCCCATCACAAAATGTTACTTTTCTTTCAGCTGGGTGGTAATGCATGACATTATTCCCAGCATTTGGGAGGCAGAGATGGGCAAGTTTCTGTGAATTTGATGTGAGTCTGGTCTACAGAGCAAGTTCCAGTACATCCAGGGCTACACAGAGAAATCCTGTGTTCAAAAAGGGGGTGGGGGAGAATTTCTTTTCTTTTGTTGAAAACAGATTTTCTTCATACAATGTATTCTGATTATGGTTTTCACACCCCTTATTCTTCCCAGCACAGCCACACCCCCTGTATCTGGGTCTACACCTTTACTGTCTCTGCTTAGAAAACAAAACAGTACCTAAGGAACAGCAATAAAATAAAGAAAAATAAACAAAGACAAACCAATTTGAATAGGAAATAAAAATAAGCAAGAAAAAAGAGCCAAAGAAAAAGCATAAAAAATAATTATAGATATAGCCAAACGTTCTCACACACAGGAATCCCATAAAACCCAAAACCAAAATCCATAATGTCTTTGCAAAGAACACATAAGGTTAGACAAAGAATCCTGACTCAACATTATGAAACATTGACTTAGCTTATGAAACACAGAACATCCAAAGTTGTTTTTGTGCTCATTTTGTGTTGGCCATCTACGCTTTGGCATGTGGTTTACCCTTAAAACTTGTTTGTTTTTTTCATCACTAGGACTCCATTGAGTCTCTGTGAATTCATGTGTGCCAGGTTTGTTGTGTCTAAAAGGCCTTGATTCCTTCATCTGTCTCCTCTGGCTCTCATATTCTTTCTGCCTCCTCCTTCATAGTTCTCTGAGCCCTGAGGGGAGGGATATGATGGTGACATCTCATTTATGACTGAGAGTTCCAAGTTCTCTTACTCTCTGAAAACTGATTAGTTATGAGTTCTTGTATTTGTTCACATATACTACAGGAGACAGCTTCTATGATGATGGCAGCCAAGTGTACAGCAGATTATCATTAGGAGTCATTTTATCACTTCTCTCTTTTAATAGAACAGTATTGTGTATCTCCTAATTCTAGTAAGATTCATATAACCCCTAATTCCCTGGATTATCTAGTATCAGATTCTTTGTCACCCAAGCAGCATTGTATATAAGTTCCATCTCATGGAGTTTGCCTTAACTCAAATATTGATTGCTTGCTCCTACAACTTTTGTGCTACTACTGCACCAATGTCATGCAATGCCAAAGCAAACAGATCAAGTAGATCAAATGGTTTGTAACTGAGTTGATGTTTATGTTTCTTCTTTGGTAGCCTGCAGAGCACCTTCCAGAATCAAAAACATTAGTCTGTAGGGATGAAAATTCTCTCTGTACAGGCACTGACTGGTGTCCTGTGTTGAATGAACTTCTTAGGTGTTGTATTAAGCAATAAGACCCTATTGTCAGTTTGTGAACAGCCAGCAATAGCCTTGCCAATAGCCTGGGTAGTTTGTGCTTTCCATGTGACCCCTTTAGCCAAGAACTCAATTTGATGTATTTCCTGGTACTGGAAGCTTCATTTGATCATGATAAGTGGTCAATTGGAAATCTGTCTCCTCCATATTCAAAAAAGGCCTGAGAAGACAAAGCTGAGTAACCTATAGGGAACTGCTAAAATAATGAAACCAAAATTTAGCTGAAGGAATGGCAATTCTGTTGTCACAGTTGTTGGCTATATATTTGAGAATTAATCTTCAGAGCTGGGGCCAACAGCAGTGACAAAATGTCTGGATGACATACAGAACAAGGAACAAGAACACAGATACATAGAAGTTGAGTAAGCCACATCAGCACTGGGATCCAACTGAGCTGAAACCCCAAAGACAGTATGGGGATGGTTCATTGACTGTTAAACCTTGGCCACATACCAACTGATTATCAGACATGTCATGGTAGCAGTCGCTATTTCAGGTCTGGCTGGCTTTTCACATTTTTATTGAATCCAGGTGAAAATCGTATACCCTTTCCTTGCTTTTATATGTTTGATAAGTTCTTGGGACAATTTTTCTTGTACTATTTTAATATGTCTGTTCCTTTGCAGTCTCAAATCACCCCTGATGAACTTATAGATATAGTGGCATCACTTCTAATGCCCAAAACAAATCATCTCTCAGTTCTAGAGTGGTGAGTGGTGTACAGCAGATGGTGCCATTCACATATCTCCTATGTGCACTGTTATCCTCAATGTCAAAATAACTTGTAGAGCTGTTTGCAAAATGGTGTCTTCTAGGCAAAATACACCTGTAAAGCCCACAATTTTATATACTGTAGAGTATAATGTAGGGCATGGCACAGCCCGATCTCAACAGACATACATCAAATTGTTTAAACAGGACTATATTTCATTTTTCTCTTTCTTATGCTATAACTAAGTGTGCAATTAATTTATGGTCCTCTAAACCCTTAATTGCTGACCTTTTGGAGGACCTCTCAATTTTTATTATGCCCTCTTACATATGATTTTAATAATATTCACCCCTCATTTTTCATTTTACCTTTGTAAACTTATCAATTTTATTTTAATTTATGCACATCATATATATAAGAAAGGAATGTTACAAAGCTTCTTTGTTTTAAACTTTTTTTGGACTCAAGTAATTTTCAATATGCAGTTGCACTGTTCTGTTTAACCCACCTCCACTCTCTCCTGTCAATCAAAATCAGCACAATTTTCTGTGATTCACAGCACCTTATTCATTCTAAAATCAGTTCTTATGGATCACCCAGAGTGACATTTTTAAAACATATATTTGATCATATCTTCTACCTGCTTTAACTCCTGAGTTGTCTTCCCATTGCCTTAACAATGAAATTCTGACTACCAAACACGTCTAATAAGGACCACACTTAATGTTATTCATACCTACATCTGTAGCTTCATTTCTCACTGTATTCACCTTAATTTATAAATTCCAGACAAATGTAAATAACTTTTAACTGCTTCACTATACCTATCTTTTTATGTCCTCTTGTGATCTTTGAGCAGATTATTTTAACTTTCTGGAATATGGCTAAAAAATTTCCACAATACATTTCTTTTCATTCCACAATACATTTCTCTTCATTAACTTTTACTTCTCTATAATATTTGTTTTATCATTTTTGTCTCCTGAAAAATGATTCATACTTTATGGATTTAATTTGCTTTTGTTGCTAATATACTGTTTCACTATTTTTACTTCATCATAACATGCATCACAGTTGGATACAACTTTTTGATAGTGCTAGATTACTGTCTTATCTACCTTAAAATGATGATTAACCCGGTTCATTTCTTGGTCTTCGGGACTTATTATTACTTAAGTTCTTAGTGAATGTTTTTGACTTCTGAATCCAGCCTGCAAGCTCATATCACTTTCCTGAACTTTACAAATATTTGTTCAACTGCTGGTGGATATGCCTCCCTTTGGTCTCAAAATACTTTTCAAACTCTAAACATCCAAAGTTAAATTTGTTTTTTTTCTTCATCTAATGTATTATTCTAGTACCTAGTACTTCTTATCATTGTGGTCTGATGAAAACTTTATCCATTAAATACCTTTGGCCAAAAAAGCCACAGTGAGACTTTTAAAACCAAAATTCTTATCAGGGTTTAATGAGGCCTCATGTAGTACAGCATCTTCACATCTCTAAGAGTTATTTCTCCAACTGCTTTTTCAACCACTGTCCCTTGTTCTAACTCTATTCAAGTTATACAGATGTCCTCATTGTAGCACCAGATGTCCCTCAAATAGCACCAGGTGATCTTTCCTCCTAATCTTTATCCTAACAGGTGTTATTAATAATATAAAATAATGCCTGATACATAATGTGTTTCAATGGCATTTTTGACACACATAAATATGTTAAAATAGATTTTGAGAGAAAATATGCGACAGCTGTAATGTCTTTCAAACCAGGAAACAAATTCACGGATTTAAAGTATGAAATAGGAGGAGAAAAGGTCATAGTATTTTAAGGAGAGGAATAACTCTTTCCTGATAATCACACAATATACATATATATATATATATATATACACACATATGCACACTTAACTATAGTACACAAACTTAATAGATTTTGTTTCCAGGCATATTTGACTTGTCATTGTCATCTTTTTCAGTTATGTATTTCATCTTACTGGAATTTCTATGGACATTATTCTACCTGGTGACAGCAGCATGCTACTGTTACAACAGGTCCACTGCTCTGATCTAAATAAGAGAGAAGATGACAAGGCAAGTAAAACCAAGCGACCACAATAAAATACGTAAACTTCCTGACAAGTCTTGAATGTTTCAGTTTGAACCATGAAATACTGAGTGGCACAACTTAGTTAAGAACTTTAAGAACATGATATAATAAATGCATTCTAGCATACTATTTCTGCTATGATGTTTCCGGTAAAGGAAAGAGAAAGTCATATTTTTACTGTAGAAACACCAAAATCTACGTTTTTAAAAGTTGCAAATTTAAAAAGGAAAATTACGTGAAACTATTTTAAAGAGTGCTCCAAAAACAGCACAAACATGTTTCACATCTATAACAGAATTCCTCATAACTGGGTCTCACAAATTAATGGAGCTTTGAAGTTATTGGGATGATATCATCTTCATTCCAATGAACAATGTTTTATTCCCTTAAATGTCTATGATTTTATTTGACTATAAAACAAAAATGCTATTGTTTCTCCAATTTGGATGACATCCAAAACACTGGTTTTATAGGAAGTTATCATCGGAAAATGCTTAAAATAGTCACCTTTACAAGAGCTTTGGTGCTTTCCCCAAATCCTCTTGCTCATTAAACAGAATCACACTACTATTGCATATTTTAAAGAGCAATGGGCACAATTCTTCTTTTCCAAATAGTAATAGCTACTCTATATTGAGTACTGTGTGCCAGGCTCTGGAAGTTGTCTTAGATGGGCAACATTCTGTTCCTGTGCATATAATAATCTACAGTAAATATGTGATGTTACTATAAACATACATGATAAAAATCAGAAGTAAATAAAATTGCCAAAGATCACAGAGTTTCAAAAATAAGCTAATATTTGGATACAAGTGTAGGTGGCCACTTCACTATTCATCTCATTATTTCCTCACTTAAAGGACTCTTCTTTAAGATCATATAATTCCCTATGCTTTTTGATAAGTGTGGTGTACACAGAGGATAAATGAAATTAATGCACATTAGTAGAAGTAGTCATTCATTTTTAGCATTGCATTATCACATTTCACTATATATTAGTTTGTCTAGGCAAATGACCATCTATATTAAAATTTAAAAGTATTTCTTTATGCACTTATACCTCCTCAGGGCACTGAATGTGACTGTGGTTCATTTATCATTAAAATTAATGAGCATGATTTTTACCAGACGCAAGGACAAGAATCAACATAGAATGAAAAAAATCAAATATTTTTGCATTGTGGTGATTTCTCATTGCTTATATTTAAAGTAAAGAAAAATATCTACCATTTGATAAAATAAGATGTATAACACAGTATCGCAGTTAAATAAGGATCAGGATAAACAAATAGGCCGAATAGATGTTTATTCAGGGGGAAATAACTTACAACCTAGACAGATGAACACCAGGAAATTCCACCAGTTGCTCTCCTGTCCGAGTCCTGCCAGCAAGAGAGCTTTTCCTGGCTCTTCCTCTGAACTCCTTCCACAGGTCACTTCTGCCCATGGCTCCACCCCACAATGGGCGTGGTCAGTGCCACAGAAGGACTACAACACAGTGATAGATCGCCTGAGCTCCTTTATCAGTTCTATATTCAGAATAGATACAGTGTTAGCATAATTCTTGTAGCAGTTTCTAACATAATGTGTTTCACTAGTAATGAAATTAAATTTGTTATGGTTTCTGCAAAACAGAATGGAATACATATGAGACTGAATACTAAACATGAATGTATTGAAATATCACATGATACATATAAATATTTATAATTAGTGTATGTAATTTTAAAACAAAACTTTACAAAACATAAATCTTCACAGTAAACATCAACTTGTGCTCTATGAAATTCATACATTGTATTTATAGTGAGGTTTTATAATAATGTGAGTTTATTCTAATTAAATCATAGACACACACAAACAAACAATAAAAACAATTTCATAGCTGGTTTAAGGAAGCCAGTCACTTTCCCTTTCCCAAACTCTATACCACTCAGTGAACCTTTGTTCAGTTCGAATGGCCATTCTGAAGACATGAAACTTTGCTTAAGGTTTTATGCAGTTGCTATCGGTAGTGAGATATCCACCCTGCCTGTACCTGTTGCACTAACCACGCCCATTCGGGGAGTGAGCACTGGTGTGGACCTGACCTGAGGGAAGCTAGGTCTGGGGACCCCAGCTAGCTCTCTTGCTTCCCAACGGGGTTGGGGAGAGCAACCGGGTGGCGTCCTTGGAGCACGAACCCGTGGCAATCATCTGCTTCAGGTATAAGTGATTTCTCCGTGAATAAATGTCATTCGACCAATACTGTGTCCCAGTGAATCTTATTTGCCACGTGTTAGTTATCAATTGTATTTTTACCATTTCTCTTCATAGGAAAAAAATCTATAATGGAGTTGATAAGATATATCTTCTTTCATGACCCTTGTGCCTTTTATCTGCATTTTGCTTTTCCACATCATCTACTATTAATTCTTCTCAGTCTGTTTCATAAATTTTGTTTTACCCACACTTGTACATTTATACATTGTAGGAGAGGATGCACATGTGAGAGACTATATGAGATTTCTTGCTTGTTTTTATGTCTAAATTGAGGTGACCTCACTTATTAAACTTCCTGAGGCCATCCATTTTCCTTCAAGGTTAATGATCCATTTGCCTGCACGGATGACTCCCATTTTTATATACACCAAATTTTCATCATATGTTTGGTGGACAAAGATATGTAAATATCTCAGTGGTAGAATATGAACTTTCTTGGGTGTAGCCCCAGAAATGTTATACATGAACCATGTAGTAGGGCTGTCTTAATTTTTAAGGAAGTTTCAAACTGTTTTCCATAACAGCTATTTTGATTACTTTTTGGCGATATTAAATTCTTTCTGATAGTTAATTTCTGGTGTATGTGAAGAAAACTACTTTTATATTGATTTTGTATATTGCAACTTAACTATACTAATTAGATCTAGGAGTTATCTAGCATATTTTATAAGTTTTATTAAGTATGAAATAGAATCTTCTAAAAATAATGATAGATTAATTTCTTATTTTCTTATTTATAATATATACATACATATATATATTAGGCTTGTATCCACATATCTGTTTGCATACACACACACACACACACATATAGTCTAGGGCTGAACACATTCTGCTGCTTATTATTATCTGTACCTTGCCAGTTCTCTGAATTTCTACTGAAAACTGACATTTTCTGTGATGAGGATTTAAAGATGCATTCTTCCATGGGTATAATTACAAGTCAAGAGGTATTGGTATAATGCTATGTCCATTTTCCATTTAACAGAATAATAATGGTTGGTTCTTTTCTAGGACCTATTGCCTGTCTAGGTTTTTGACATAATAATGATTCCATGATTGGATTTCATCTTGGGGAGTGGGACTCAAATGCATGCAGATGGTGACTAGTGACCTACATGATACTCATGTCATTATTGAACCAGTGGGCACATCTTACCAGGATAGCTGTTGCTGTAGTTTTCAGGGTTCACAGCTGGGTATGACTGATCATTACTTTTCTCTTCTTGTAGCATGCATAGTGGTGTTCAGCTCTATGAAAGCTAGTTAGTCATGATAAAGCTTTTAGGTCAGTACTTGCTTTATTTTTCCATAATTTAGGACTCAAGTATGTATTCTGTTCAGAAATAGAGCTTTAACTTAAAGTGATGGAGGGTAAGAGCACTGAAAATAACTAGATTGTTTGTGTGTCTGTGAAACTACATTGGACCGTAACTCCTAATAAATTTCAAAAAAGTGTATAAAAACTTGAAGAATAATATTAATATTATTGAAAATTAAAAAAATAAAATATCCTATAAAAGTAAATTCTGGCACTATGATTAATTTCATCATATCAATTTTACTTTTCTCCTGCTTGTCTTATATTGGGAGTTCACGTTCTTTTTGAAATGCTTGATTATTCAGTATAATATTGGACTTTAAAATGTTAAATTTTATAAACTTTCTGATAATTGTCACCAATTAACATATCTTTGGGAAGAAAGTTTTATCAGTGCTGTAATCAGATAATATAACATCTTCTAAACAAAGTTCAAGATAGCACATGCACACACATGTCATCTTTAAGTTACCTAGACATGTTCTTTACTGGTGGGATTCCAATTAACATGTGAGACTGTGAGATATAGAAGGGTACAAGTCATCATTCTAACTTATTTATAATGTGAACTACAGCTCATGTTATAATAAGTTATTTTTAAAAAGATTCATACAATGCCTCATAGCAGAATTAAACAAAACGGGACTGACCACTTACTTAAGTCGTTCTCATAATTATTTCCCTTTTATAAAATTGTCTTAAGCCATTATATTATGAAATGAATAAACATGAAAATCAGTATAAAAAACAAACAAACCAATGTTCTAATGCATAAATACATTATACACTTATTTGAAAACTATCAAGATCTATCACTTACATGAAAAATGAAGGAATCACATACATATTAAAAAAGAAAATTTCATAGGAAATAAGAATAGGTTTTGAGCTGGACAGATGGCTCAGGCATTAAAGGCTCAGATTGTTAGGTGGGGAGGAATAGAAGAGAACAATAATAGAGATACCATAATATAAGGAACCATTATAGGTTTGAAGAGAAAACTTACTCTAGAGACATGTTCAAAGACCTACAAGGATGACCCCAAATAACAATCTGAGCAACACTGGAAAGGCTACCTTATATGCCCTTCTCTGATAATGAGATTGATAACTAATTTATATACCATCAGAGAACCCTCATCTAGTAGCTGATGGAAACAGAAGCAGACACCCATTAGTAAACACTGATCTGAACTCCTGGAATCCAGTTGCAGAGAGGGAGGAGTGATAAGAAAAGGGGTCAAGACCAGACTACAGAAACCCACAGAGGCAGCTGACCTGAACATGGGGGAGCTTATGGACCCCTAGAATGATAGCTTGGAAAGCAGCATTATACTGACTCTGAGTTAGAAGGCCTGGGCAGTCTAAGCGACCTCTGACAGTGGAACCAGGATGTATCCCTGGTGCACGAAAGGACTTTGGGAGAACATTCCCCATGGAGGGCTACTCCCTTAACCTAGAGGCAGGAGGGAGGGGCTTGTCCCTACTCCAAATGACTTGACAGATTTTGTTGATCCCTCCTGGAAGGCATCACCCTCACTGTAGAGTGGGAAGGATGGGATGGGATGTAATGGGGGGGAGTTAGAGGGAGATGGAACTGGGATCGATATATAAAATAAGAATATATATATATACATATATATACATCTTAATTAATAGGGGCAGGGATAACTGTATTTATCAACTGTAAATGTGAATATGATTATAACAACAGAGATAGGCTCCAAGGAGCAAGTTAGGCTGGCATTCTGAGAAACCTGAGTGTTAAAGATGGCCAATGGATCTGGGAGGTGGTGGTGCATACCTTTAATCCCAGCACATGTGAGGCAGAGACAGGTGGATCTCTGTGAGTTTGAGAGCAGCCCAGTCTACAACAGGTAGTTCCAGGATAGCCTCAAAAGCCATAGAGAAAACTTGCCTCAAATAAACCAAAAAAAAAAAAAATAATAAATAAAAATAATAAAGATAGCCAATGGAACAAACGATGGTACCAACAAAATGTTTTGGATTAACATTTAAGAATATTTAAAAAACCATTTCAACATAAAAATATCACAATACAAACAGTGTAATTATCTGCAAGAAATACACTAAACTGCACAATTTTAAACTAAATTAATATAGAAAGGGAACATAAAATTAGTAGTGAAAATCAATTCAGTAATCTAACTAAATGTGCACTGGAAAATAGAGTATATTAGGCAGTCTATAAAAAGGAGAAATCTGAGCTTTGGTAAGTTGTATTGTAGGAACATTTGAGATATTCCAAGATCAAAGGAAAACATCACATGTACATACCTCTATTGTCATACTAATATTGAACCACACATAATTCTAAACCTCCTATTTAACATATGTATTTTCATTTTAAAATTACATATTATTATATGAATTTCTTTTAGTTCCTTGAGAATTTTGTGCAATGTATTTTGATCATATTCACCCATCCCAACTCTTTCATTGCTCACAACCCTCTTCCCCATCCACCTTAATTGTTCCTTCCCCACCTACTGTAGACAGAATTTGTTTCCCAACTAGTCCCATTGTTGTTTAGCCCCAAGTAAACACACAGAAGCTTACATTAGTTATAAACTGTTTGGTCAATGGTTCAGGCTTCTTATTGGCTAGCACTCTCTTAATTATTATCGATTTCTATTAATCTATTTATATCCATGTGCTTTGGCTTAGCAGAGAATGCCTCAGCATGTGACTCCTTAGGAGGCTATGTGGAGTCTCCTGACAGCCTCTATCTGTGTCCTCTCCCCAGATTTCTCCAAATTATGTAGCCCCCCCCATACTTCCTGCCTGGTTACTGTCCAATCAGTGTTTTATTCATCATCCAATAAGAGAAACATGTATACAGAGGGACAGTCCCCCCCATTAACCCACCCAAATTGTTGTTGGTTTGTTTATTTGGTTTAATTTTTAGAGATCCATTTCTGTTTCACAAATATTTTTGGATGTATATCCTCCACTAGAAACTGTTTGATTTACCTGGGTCTACACTTTTAGAGGAAGTTGTCTCTCTCACAGATGATAACAAGTGTTAATACTTCTAAAGCTTGGGGTAGAATATTTGTGCCCAACTCACTTCTACATATTGGGATTTGATCTGATCTGAATTGAATAGGTATTTTAAATGTTATCATATCCACTATGTGTTTATATGTCCAGCTGTCCTGTACATATGAAAACACTTTCTTTGCAGTAAACTTATTCTGTCCCTAACCCTCTGTATCCCTTCTACCACAATGATCCCTGAGCCTTGCTTGTGAAGTAGACATATGGTTATATTTGGAACTAAATATTCTGATGAGATTAGGTACATTAAAGGTGGTATGATCATAGACTTGAGATGAACATTCTGAAGTCTCTCATTTTCTGCACCTTTTCCAGTAATACACTAGGTTTTGTCACCATCTACTTCAAATAAAAGCTTAAGTGATGGTAAGGGTTGAGAGGTTCTTTAATGTATAGTACAAAAATAAGCTTTAATACTCCATCAATTTAACAGCATGATCATGGTGATATATTGCCTATGATCTAGTAATGCTTGCCTGGAGATCAAAATGTTAAGTTGGCCACAGCCAGAGAATCCCTGCACTAGTTAGCCATAGAGTCTATAAAGTGGTAGTGTACTATTTTAATACCAGCACTATAGAGGTATATAAGACAGGATTTCAAGGTCCCATTTGGCATTCAGTCTCAGTGAGTGTGATGAATAGTTCAGTAGAGATACAATCTGAGGCCAGGGTTACCCTTTCTGTCTGGGGTAGTACAGGTAAGACCTAGTGGCTGGCTGCTTTGCTTTTCGTATCTACAACTTGAACCCCAATATCGGTCTCTGGCTTTTATTATTCATGCTACACATAATCATAGTAGGTTCTCTGCTAAGGCATAGGACTTTTGTAGCCATAGGATCATAGCCCTATATTGGTGCCAGGTATAAATTCCATATTGTATGACAAGTTTGAAGTTCAATCAGAAAGTAGTTGGTTATTTCCATGATATTCACACCACTGTTGCAAAAGCCATACGTTACTATAGTTTTCAGGAATCATAGCTGGGCATGTCTGATGAGTACTTTTCTCCTCCAGTAGATTGCATAAGCATAGTTTAGCACTATGAAAGCTTGCTAGTGGAGATTAAGCTTTTACGTTTTTAGAAATTAGAACCATAGAATATGGTAAAAAAAAAGGATACATTTTCAAGAATTACTATGTGCCAGAAACATTTATGCAAGAAAGCAATATACTACAAAGGCTAAAGAAAAATATATCAATAAGAAATTCAAGTAAATGTAAACAAAGAAGGAATGTATCAAAATAATGGATATGAAACTAGACCAAGAGAGATAAGCAAGAAGTGTTAAAGAAAACGATGAGGACAAAAGGAAAAGAAAGAAAGAATATACAAGGGACAGAATGGGATGGCAAGGCAAATTTTATTTGAATTGTACCATAATGGAATATAATATATCCATGCTTGTTTAAATATAAATAAATAAAAATAAAGAACTCAACAACAGTAAAACATAATTGAGTGGATGAAGAACAATGGCATGTTATGAGCATTTTTGCCAAATATAAGAAAAATTGGGTCATGACTAGAACAAAATCAACAGAACTTGAACAAATTTTACCTCATGAAATCGTCTGCTTAGGTTTCTTGAGACAAGATAAAAGATGCTGCACTCATCTATGGGGCCTCTGGTAGTGGAGCAGTATTATCCCTAGTGTGCAAATGGACTTTTGGAGCCCACTCCCTATGGAGGGACACTCTCTCAGCCTAGACACATGGGGGAGGGCCTAGACCCTGCCAAAAAATGATGTGACAGATGTTGATGATCCCCAATGGGAGGCCTCACCCTCCCTGGGGAGCAGAAAGGGAATGGGGTAGGAGGTCAATGGGGGCATTGGAGTATTGAAAGGAGAGTGAATGGGGATTGATATGTAAAATAAGATTGTTTCCAATTTAAATAAAAAATAAAGATGCTGCACTTAAGTGAGTAAATGGTGTTAATGTGCTTCTTATAACAGGCCACATTCACTTACTTATATAAGAAATGTCTTCATGAAGTAACAATGCATAAAATTTATCAGTCACATTAACATAGCAATTATGTGAAACACAAGCTTATCACAACTCAGAAAGAAAAAGGAAAGCATGAAGATTTACAAATAATGACAAAGATGATGATACACATGTCCAATAGAGAACAGGGATGTATTATATAGGTAGACTTTCTATTTTGAAAAGTTTCATAAAGCCTAGAGATGCAGCCTAATTTAAAGCACTTGTGGTAAGTTTAGTATGGTTTTGATTTTGAAGACAAGGAAGCTATTATTCAATGAAATTGAGTCATTTATAAATTACACAGACTGTAAATGACAGAGCTATGTATAAAGATAATGTTCTTTTTCCTCCCATTTCCACTTAGCATTCAATGAGAGCTTAAGACAGTATATTTGACTGAGATAAACAGCTAAGTTTATGTTACTGTTTAAATAGAAAAATCTAATTGATCTTAATGCACTAAAAATAAGTGAAAATAACAAGGTCTCCAAAGACAAAGCCAATTTAGAGAAAAAAATCAATCCTGCTTCTGATTACTAGCATCAAATAATCAGAAAGTACAATTTTAATGCTCAATCTTCAATACTGTAACAAAGTAAAATAATTGGGGAAATATTTAACAATAATATGAAAGTGCTCTATGCTAAAATTACAAAGTAAAACTCACACAGTATTAAATAATGATAAATGAAAATATACACCATGGTTAGACATTGAAAGACTCAATATTGACATATCAAACTCAGCATAATTTTGTAAGAATTGGCAGCCTGACTCTCGAATTTGTATATAAAAGCAAGATTGTATTTTAATAATGTGGCCAAGTGGATTTAATGGAGACACTGAAGTTGTTTGTTTCCATTAGATATTTATGTAACAATTAAACATACAAATAAGGGGAACTGGGCATCAATT
The DNA here is from genome assembly GCF_943737965.1 of Phodopus roborovskii. Lineage (NCBI taxonomy): Eukaryota > Metazoa > Chordata > Mammalia > Rodentia > Cricetidae > Phodopus > Phodopus roborovskii. The sequence continues at coordinate 1,396,964 of NW_026125729.1, forward strand.
CCTACCTCAAAAAATATTTTAAAATGAATTTCTATGGATTGTAAGTCTAAATATGACAGATAATAAAGCTTCAAGGCCAGGAGATAAAACAAGCAGGAAAATACATTGGAATTGTTTTTTTCAGCAATTTCTAGTAAATTTACTATTTTTTTTTCATTTCAGTGTAATATATAAGATTATTTTCCTATGTCTGTGTTTGTACTTTCAGTCTACTCATCTCCATATTACTCTACCTTCCCTCTTTAATATTTATTCTCCCCAGTGACTCATCTTTATTCTCCCAGAGCAGTTGTTTTTACCCTTCCTAATTCTGTGACCCTTTAATACAGTTCCACATATTATTTAACAAGCAACAACAAAATCATCTTGTTGTTACTACACAGCTAAAAGTTTACTACTGTTTTGAGTTATAATCTAAATATCTAATATTCAATATATCTGGGATGCAGTCCTAAGTGAAAGGGTCATTCAACCCCCATAGGGATTACAACCTACAGTTTGAGAAACACTGTCCTAGAGATTTCTTTTACTTTTATATCATATGTACAACATGATTTTGTGAATCTACATCAAATCTACTAATCCAAAGTAAGAGCAAAATTGTGATATTTATCTTCACAAGATTTAATATAAATATCAGTAGTATTTCCTTCCCAATATTACATGAGGTTCTAGGTTCATTTTCCAGTACTACAAAAGGACATTTCTTGATATATAATTCACAAGTAAGTTCTCTCTGTACATCTCTATTCCCTAAGCATTGAGTATACAGTATATATATATTCATACACAGACAAATAACATATATGTATTGATTTATACAGTTTTTACATATTTATCTACTATGTACACATGTTTCTATTACGTTGATGTGAAGAGACACCATGACCAAGGCAACTTATAAAAGGCAACACTTATTTGGGGTTTGTTTATAGTTTCTGAGGGTGAGTTCTTGACCATTATTTCAGGGAATGTGGCTATAGGAAGGAAGTCATGGTACTAGAGCAGTAGCTGAGAGCTTAGATCTGATCTGCAACTAGGAGCCAGCAAGTGATAGAGAGGAATGAACTGGGAATGCCTTGAGGATTTGGAACTTCAAAATTTATCCCCAGTGACACACCCCCTCAAATAAGGCTACACCTTGTAATCCTTCCCATGCAGTTCCACCAAAACATATGAGCCTATGGGGTCATGCTCACTCAAACCACCACAATACTATGCTTTCTATCTCCTTATATCTTCTGTATACAGACAGACATAAAGACACTATCTAACCACAGATCACAGATATATTTAAACATATAGGTATATGTAAAAATATACAACTAGAATCTGTAAAATAAGAAAAGACTTTCAAAATCTAAAATAATCTCCATCAAAATTGTGACAAAAGTTGTACATATAGAAATATCAAATCTTCAAACAATCCTGCACACTATTATTAAGCTGAAAGAGCAGAGCATATCTAAAATGTTGTCATGAACAGGCAGCCTACAGAGCTGGAATAATATATGTATGTAATAATACCTTTTTCTGAAAACAACTCTTGCCTTTGGAAAATGAATTTTTGCTGGATCTTGCAACCAAGTTAATAATATGCCTTGAGACCATTTAAAACTATATACTCAATCTGTTTCCCTACTGTGTATTCAGCCTGTTAAAGTTTAATTTGCCTTTAAGAAAATAATGCAGCCAACTTTATTATACCTTAGACTTTTCTTGTAATCAGCATTTACAGCTGTAATCTTGAACTATATACTTTTCTATGCTTCTGACCCAGAATAATGTTTGTGTGCATGCATGTGTTGTAATCAAAGAAGCAGCCAACAGGTTGAAAACAACACTATAGAACAGATATCCCATAAATGTCTGAAGCAACATGTGACTATAGACCGATAACTCTCTTTGAGGTTTTTAGTGTTATTCTGCATCAGTTAAGGGCAATAATATAATTTCTTCACTTATAAAACTTATTTTTTTCTGTAGAAATGAAGTCCTCATTTATTTTTTTAAATAATGATTCTGTGTTGTTCAAGAACTGCAGTGCAAATCTCTATATTTGGGCCATACATCAGGGACAGACAGACAGACATCAGACACATACAATGAACAATAGAGAAAACATAGACCAAAGACATCAGATGGAAGGGATATAAATAAGATGATAACTCAAATTTGGGCTTACACTTGGTCTAAACTACTCCAAGATAAGAAATTGCTTTTTATTCTCTAATGTGTTGTTGACAAGGATAGAGCATACATCTACCAAGGAGTTAATATACAACATATATAAAGGTTGTAAGTGGCTCAATTTCAAGAATATAAGAAGCTTATAAAAATAATGGTGTGAGCCACCATACTTGCTTTTGGTTTTTGTTTTAATCAGAGGAGCATGAAGCAGGAGAATAACTATGTGATAAGGACTAGTATGGACCACCTAGAGAGTTGGAAGGCAACTTGATTTATATAAATGGATCCTGTCTTAGAATTGAAAACAAAAGAAATAATAATAGCATAGGCTTGATTAAACATGCATATGTAATATGTTAATCTAAATTAATCATTAAGAAAATTCTCACAGTTTCAGTCCCTAATTCTTAGATCTTACTGATTCTTGTGAAATCCTATACTGAATAGTAGCTTAGATAAAGCACATTAATAAACAAATTGTTAAAGATATTGATTTTATTATATTGTTTTGTGGGAAAACAATAAAGTGATCATGGGAACTTGTTTGTTTAATCTATATAATTATATTTTAAAGTGAGAAAATAAAGTATCAGATACATTCTAGGGTGATAAAAATTCAAAATATGTAGTGGTGATCTCTGCCCAAATAAGTGGATATTGTTAACCCTGCAAAACTGTATACACTAAAAAGAAGAATTATGAACACTAATGAAGAACTGTCATCAAGTAACATTTTCAGTAACTCAGAAAGCAAATATTAATCTACATGCATGTAAATATACAGTCTCAGGTGAATGTTAACCTCTTTCAAGAAGTGACTGTTGATGGATTTCAATTAATGATAACCTTATTAAATAGAATTATGTTTACTCTGTAGACAGCTGTTATAACCGAAACTGTGATACTTCGTTAGTATGAGTGAATAAAACATGCATTACCAAAACATAATAACCATAGGAACACGTAAAATATTTCTAAAATGTAACTTTTGAGATTTGTACCTGTGAATAGATTAGTAGAATTAAATATCCCACTACAACACTTATTAGCCTGTAAGATAAAATGAATTAGTGCAGTAACTAATGATTTACAAAAGGCATGTATTTTAAAGTCAAGGATTCCAATTGGCTGCCATTATCACCTAATTGTTTTAAGAATTGTCACTGCAATAAAAAGATTTATTAGAAAGAACAGCAGTATATGATCATAGTTTCAGTTGTTAGTTCTATAGTACAAATGCTTACCAGATTTTGAAATACATTTCCATGTGTTGTAGTTACCTCATAAAAGGACCAGGCTCATCCAGGTGAGTTGGCTAACCCAATTTTATGGGTGTTTATTAATAGCTTGTGTATAAAGTCTGTCACTGATTTCCACTGAGAATTGGCACTCATGATGCAAATAAATATTCCTTCATGTTTAAACATAATGAGCCCTGATTTTCTCATTCTGATAGCATTTTATAACTGATTTCATAGAAAATTTTTTATCTGATTTTAAATATTGTAGTATTATTCCTTTTTGTTTCTGTCTCAATTGTCTATTCTTCAGTTTGTATGTTTAGCTATAGTAAGAACATCTAACATTGGGTCAGTGGGCTGGCTCAGGCACAAAAATGCAAGCCTAACAACCTGAGTCAGGTCCCTGGAACCACATATTGGTGGAAGGAGAGAATCAGGTTCACGAAGTTGTCATCTGACCATCAGACATATGCCAGGAATACATACCCTACTTCTGTAAATGGACCTTTCCTGTCCCAATCCCAGCTGCCAGTCTCAAATAACAAACATGGAGGCTTAATTTTTCTTATAAAACCTCAGGCTTGTTAGTTGCTAATTCCTACACTTAAATTAATACATATTTCTTACGTCAGCTCTGTCGTGTGGCCTGATACCTTTTCTTAGCATGGCATGCCAATCTTGCTCTCTTTGTGTTTGGTGGAGTATACTCTCATTCTGTCCTTCCTCATCCTATCATCCTCAGTTTATCTTTTCAGCCTAATTGTATTCTGTTCAGATATTGGACAGACAGCTTGTTTATTAAACTAATCACAATGATACATATTCACACAGTTTAAAGAAATATTCCACAGTATATCACACATATCGTGCACACACGTTAGTAATACAAATATTTTAAAAAATTAAAAGGCCTAGAGTACTTAAGATGAGACTTATATTCAATCTATTCTGCATTGGAGAATTTGGGAGAGACATTTTCTAATTTTAATTCATGCTGATTTAGGTCATCTCTCACCTTCTTGTCACATGTTAGAGTTGAGGAGATAATAAGTTACAAGGAAAATACTTACCTTGTACCATCTATATGAGAAAATCAGTGTTGTGTGTAGTGGGATATTCACTTTGTCTCCTTCTATGGCACTGACCATGCCCATTGGGGGGGTGGAGCCAGGGGCGGAAGTGACCTGTGGAAGGAAGTCTGAGAAGGAGCCAGGGAACACTCTCTTGCTGGCAAGACCAGGAGAGGAGAGCATCTGGTGGAACTTCCTGGTACTTTTCTGTCTAGGTTGTAAGTTATTTCTCACTGAATAAACATCTATTCGGCCTATTTGTTTATCCTGATCCTTATTAAACCACAATAGTTGGATATTTAAAAATTGTTTATATATTTGTTTAGGAATTTATTTTGATACCTATGATATTGCATAACCCCTAATATTGATACAGGACTCTAATATTACTATAAGTTTTACAACTATAGATTATATATTAAGCTCTAGTCTGACAAACACTAGTATTTCAATCATCTTAATCATCTATCAAATGCTGCATAGTTTCTTCAGGAAATATGACTAATAGAATTGTAGTTGTCTGCCGACTCCTTGTATTAGAAGGGCAGTTTCCTCTCTAGGCTTCTTTTCTAGGAGTATCTCTGTAAATCAGAGAAGTAACTATCTGGCCAAATTCATTTACAAGCATAACTTTCTAGTAAGAAAGGAAGGTGTATTAGGAATACCTGAAGGAAGCTATTTAACATATAAATCTAGTAAAATATTATTGTTTCTGACTCGTAAAATCTCTCACTAGTATCCTTAACATGACTCTGTTATGTATATACTTTTTCACTGAGATTATAAAAGATATAACATATATATATACAAAGAGGAAAATTAAATGCTGTTGAGCAGAGTTAATCACTTCTGGCTTGAGACAATCTCACTATGCAGCCCTTACTGGCATAGGACTTATTGTGTAGACTAGACTGGCCTTGAACTCACAGAGATTCATCAGACCCATTTAACTGAGTGCTGAGTGCACCACTACTCTCAGCTAAAGTTAACTTTTTGATACTTACGTCTATTCATTTATATTGTACAAGTGTCTACATATTTATATGCATTACACACATCTATAAATACAAAAAATACAAATTATTTATATAAGGCACTACAGTTCAGTTTGTACTATTCAGATGATTTCCTTTTTAATTTCAATATTCATCAATACTTTATTTAACATTAAATTTTGTATTAATATAATATTAAAAATAGAGTATAGACAATATTACATTATTTTTAATAATTTCTATGCTGTTGAAAACCATTTGTAAAAATATATTATTCACAAGGTAAGTATTCACTATACAAGTTAGTATATTCATATTTTCCTGCTTTTTTGTATATTTATACATAGAATTACTAGAAAAAGAAACATGCACATTTTCAACTTTGTTTTTTAATATCTGTCTCCATTTCTTAAGTAGGTCTTAAGAATTCTAATTTGTCCCTAGAATGAGGTATAAAGAGGTAGGGCATGAATGTCATCAGTGGTAATGATGAGACAAGAATAAGTGTAAACAAGCCAAACGGTTTTATTATTTGCCAATACCCCCTGATTTTTGTCTCATGAAGACACACTGCATTTTATGGAAGTTTTAGTTTATTGTATTAGTGATTGTTTAAGTGGTGAGCTTGTGGGAGAATTTAGACTTCCTTTTGTGTGTACTGAACATCATCTTCATGTTCAAAATAATATGAGCCATGGATATTTTCAAGATCTCTTTTGTATTTCTTAAGTAGATATGTATATTTCTTAAATAGATAAAAGTATATAAGACATATACTTTTATCCAGTTGTACTTCTTTTCATGACTTAAATGGCATGCATATGAATGTGGATTTGGCTTTCTAGCCCACATCTCTTTTTATAACTCAAGCTGGCTAATTATTGCCTGAACTTTGTATTTAACAAATATTTCAAAAGTAATATAGTGTTGTAGAATATTATTTTAAGGTGTGTTATATTGTGGTTTAATAAGGATCTAGATAAACAATTGGGCTGAACAGATGTTAATTCAAGGAGAAATAACTCACAACATAGACAGGTGAACACCAGCAGGTTTCTGCTTCCAAGAATGCCACCAGAAGTCTTCCTAACCCCGTGGGGCTTGCAAGAGAGCTTTCTCACTCCCCTCCTCAGACCTAGTTCCACAGGTCACTTCCGCCCCTGGCTCCACCACCAATGGGCGGGGCCAGTGCCACAGAAGGAGGCAAAGTGAATATCCCACTAAAGTGTTACATTTGTTTAAGCTCTGAAACACTGGTTTAATAATGGAAAGATATGTTGCTTTTGCTTATGCTGAATTTGTTTAACTCTGTAAAGCTGTGATTCTTTGCCTGTCTAAAACACCTGATGGTCTAACACAGAGATGAATGTCCAATAGCTAGGCAGAAGAAAGGAAAGGTAGGACTGGCAGGCAGAGGGAATAAACAGGAAGAGAAACATGTGAAAAGGATGATCAAGGAATGAGAGAAAAGGAAGGCCAATAGACAACATTATCAGGAGGATGCTAGGGGTCAGTCACCCAGCAATACAGCCAGCCATTGAATAAGATTGAAAGTAAAAGTAAGAAAAGGAAACATCTCAGGGGCAAAAGGTAATTGGGATAATGTAAATTAAGAAATGCTGACAAGGAAAATAAGCCAAGCTAAGGATGGATGCTCATAATAAAGTATAAGCCTCTGTGTCTGATTTATTTGGGAGTTGGGTGGCAGCCCTCCAAAAGAATAAAAAAAAGATAAAGGAGTAAAATATTAAACATAAAAAACAAATACAATATAGTCAACAATAACTCATTAAAAATAATGTTTTTACCATACAGCAAATATTCTAATAGCATATAAATTTCATGAATTATTTACTATATTTTCCATTTTGTATCTCAAAACACTGAGGAAAATACTGGATACCTAGATTCAAAAGTTTACTAAGTATCATCACAGTCCCTCTATGACGTAGTTTGGTAAGAATATAAACTAGAAAGGAAAGAATAGAATAAATGCATATGTTCTCTCCCATAGCACTGGTTCCCAGTCATTAAAGAAGTGTATTGTGGGACAATTAATGCTCATGCTTTATCAATAGAACTGTTGCTGAATTTATGCTCATTTCCCATGAGCTCTTCTTTTTAACTAACCCTAAAATCTAAGTAACAAAAGTAGTAGCAAGCAGCAGTCTTCAGGTCACAATTCAATGTACTCTGAATCCGTGCTGATTCTGGTTTGCTGTGCAGGAAGGACATCAAGCCATTATTTTATATACTCTGTTCTCTTTGTTTTCTTTGAAAGCTCTTGAATTACTAGAGACATTTTAGCTTCCTTCAAAAAACTGCCCCATTATGAAACTAGTAGCTTTGTGGGTATCTTTCAATTCTGTGTATGTGCCTTTTTGTGTTATCCTCCTTTATCTCCTACTCATATTCACCCCTATTTAAATTATCATGGGGTTTATTCATCACTAATTTCAGCTATTGTCTGTTAGGTTACATGAAATTCTCCTTATGTTGGTCTGTTTTGTATATGTGCTTGGGAATCTGAAGTCAAGTCCTGTTTATTGTGCCAGGCAGAATCATAACTCTTACTCCAGAAGCAAAACTTATGCCCTTCCTTGGCTGTATTGCTTTCTCCTTGATACCATTATCAACCATATTACATGTTTTATTTTTCTTTTCCCTATTCTCTGCAACTTTATTTTCCAAGTATAATGCAAAAGACATGTTAACAATGATTTTTTTCTTTTTCTTTTGCTCACTACAGCCTCCTAATGCCTTTGCTAAATATCTGAAAGTTAATCAATACTTAGTAGTTATTGCATTATATATTAATGTTCTCATTCTAATTCAATATATATTTACTATATATTTTGCAGCACTAAGCTACTCCCCAGGTATATACTGGGCAACAAGACTGACATTCTTGGATGGGCATTGTAGTACACTCCTTTGATCCCAGTACTCAGGAAGCATGTGCAGATGGACCTCTAAATTCAATGCCAGTATATTCTATATGGCTTCCTTGACCAGATAGTGCTGCATTGTGAGAACCTATATCAAAATAAAACAACAAAAGATTGTTACTGTTATTGTACAGATAGCCCTTAGCATTACAAGTGCAAAGGTTTAAGTGTGTATTTACAGTTTAATATATTAGAAGAACAAGAAGATTGGCAACTACCATAACAGTCATGAGAGAGCCTTCATCCAATAACTGATGGAAATTGATACTGAGATCCACAGCCAAGCACTGGGATGAGCTCCAAGAGTCCATTTGCAGAGAGAGAGAGAGAGAGAGAGAGAGAGAGAGAGAGAGAGAGAGAGAGAGAGAGAGAGAGAGAAAGAGAGATTGTATGAGCAAGGGGAGGTCAAGTTCATGACTGAGGAAACCACAGATCTAGTGGGAGCTCACAAACTCTGGACCAACAGGTAGGGAGACTACACAGGACTCACCTAGGCCCTCTGTATGTCGGTGACAGTTGTAGTGTAGAAGTTTTTCTGTTTGTGGGCACCTAGCACTGAGATCAGTACCAGCACCAGGTGCATGAGCTGGCATTTTGGAACCTATTTCCCATACTGGGATGCCTTGCCAAGCATTGATGCGGGGGATGGAGCTTGGTCTTGCCACAACTTGATGTTCCATGCTTTGTTGATTCCCATAGGTGGTCTGAAACTTTCTGAACTAAGGAGGAGTGGATGGAAGCAAGAGGTGGGAGGAGGGAACTGGAAGAGAGAAGGAAGGGGAAACTGAGATTGGTATATAAAATAAATGAAGATATTTAATAAAAATAAAGAAAAGAAGAAGGTGAGTAATATACACAAAGAAATTTGGAAGCCTCCACAGCAAAGGAGAACACTATACAGTCTGTGGTATGAGGAGACAATTTTTAAATATGGAAATTGAAGGTTTACATTAATGTAGAATATAATCAAATTGCATTCTAGAGACTACCATGTGAACTCTTAGTCAACATAACACTCCAGGAACATTATGTGCTCTCTTATAAAACCATCTAACTCTCCTTTTTACAAAAATAAATTGCAAACACATAAGTTAATAGCTACAGCTTTTTAAACACTCTTCTAAAGACAAGTGATGACACAATTAGTATTTTACTAACTCCTAAAGGCATTTGAATCATTTCTTTCAAATAATCTTACTGTTGAATACTGATATCTAATGAGACAAAATTGGAATAGACATGCTTGAAAATAAAGTGATATTTAGAGGCCTTTATCTTCTTTTCTAAAGGAAGAAAATAAACTTTCTATATGCTAGAAAATAAAATTTTCCCTGTTTGATTTGAATGGCTTCTTCCTTGTATCTAAAATTAATAGTTGAAGCAGAAGAGGTTGTTTTTATGGGATGTAATCAAACTTTAAAAATGTAATCATTCACAGCAGAAACCTAGTGTCTTACCTAGGAAACAGCAAAAGGTCATTGCTGTGAACTTATTCCTCCAAGCCAAATAATCTCAAAGCCCAACCTTCCAATATGACTATATTGCATAGTAAGGCCTTTATTAAGATCTTAAAATTGGGGCTCTGATTCAATAGATTACTTGTAGAATAGGAAGTATTTCTCTCTCTTTTCCTCTCTCCTCTCTCTCTCTCTCTCTCTCTCTCTCTCTCTCTCTCTCTCTGAAGACCAAGTTAAAAGTCAGCCTTCTACATAGAAGGAACAGAGCTCTTAGAATACATCAGCTATCATGTCTTGGTATCTTGATTGTGTTTGCTTAGCAAAGATAAGTGAGGAAAGGAATTTCTGTACTTAACTATTTAAGGTGTTGCTGTGGCAACAAGGGTAGAATAAGTCAGGAATTCCTGAGAGGAAGCCTGAGCTAGAATTCTTTATACTGCGTGAATGTCAAAGTTGATCATAGATATTTTTAACCATGTACTTACTAAATTCCATAGATTCTCTTCAAAATTATATTTACTGTTTATTTTCTTGTGTCACTGGTCAAAAACAAATCCTAATAATTTCTGATTATTCTTTGCCATTTTGGATTTTCAGGGGATGTCAGGTTGTAAAGCCAGTGAGTATAAACAGCACCTATTTCTTAGAAATCTACACTACTGCTCTTGACACAGAAAGATATACTTATTCAAGGAAGTCATTGTTAAACCACAATATTTAAAATGTTTACTGCATTTGTGGGACCGAGTTTTACTTTGAGGATTGTGTCAAAATATTGAGCCAAGCCACAGCTGTGAGGGTTAACTGTAGTGAGATATTCACCCCTCCTTCACCTATTACACTGACCAAGCCCATTGGGGGTGGGAAAAGGGATGGATGTGAAGTGGAAGAACTAGGTCTGGGGTTGGGAACCTCAGAGCTCTCTCTTGCTTCCTGGATGGAGATAGAGAGCATCAGGAGGCATCCTTGGGACTGGAACCTACTGGCATTCATCTGTCTCAGTTATACATTATTCATCCCTGAATAAACATCTATTCAGCCTATCTGTTTTCCCTGATCCTTATTTTTCCATGTTAGTAAACAGACTTCGAAAATAGGAGAGCTAAAAGCTAAGCAGAAGAAGGTTGCAGAAAAGCTTGTTAACATCCCATAATTTACACAAAGGATGCAAACAGTCTGGGAGCTGTCAAAGACAAATTGGCAAGTGTGAATAGGCATCTTGCTCATCTTGACATTAGAGCTGCCATGGATGATTCACCTAATAATACTCTGGCAGCATCTTTGATAAGCATCCTGAGTCCTCAGAGGTGTCTACATTAAAACTACAGAAACATTTTGCTAGAGTTTTGTGAAATGGTTCATCTTTCTTTTGTGATCTGACAAGTGCCTTTGAGAAGGTCAGTACACATTGAACTTCACATTGTACAATATTTAGTAAATAAAATGGCATATAGATACCAATCTTTATGATAACATAGAATCTCAGATATTTTGATATTGTTTTTTAATCTTCAGGGTTAGATTTTGAGACACATTTCTCAAGACAAAGTACCTAGGGATAACGACAGAAAGATATTTGAAACAAATAACTGTGACACTAATTCCATAATTTTGTCCCCAAATTCATGAGGATGACATGCAAATCTGGCAAGAAATTAATGATATAGAACACTTACCAAAATGATGAACAATTATGTGAACAAGTGAGGTACTTCTTTTTAAAAAGCACTCCCATTAGAAACTTGGATATTTTCTACTAATACTGGCAATGCATAAACTTCTGGAATCCCATTCACAAATTAACTTGCTTCCTTTTGAATGATCTCCATGTCAGACATATGCCATTTGTAACTGGGAAGAGGTCATTTTAAGCAGCCAAAGTATATTTATACTATGTTTCCATATAAATTTTCAGATAAGTTAATTATTCATACTTTGGGACTCAAAATAATGTAATCCTATCAAAAAGCAAAGTTTACGTTTTATATGTCTATAGACTAAGATACTGGGAAGTTTTGAGAAAAAGCAGCTTAAATTGAATACATATAAACTTTTCTAAGAGGCATTTTTATAAAGACAACACATATTTGGATGAATATACTTTTACATATGCTATATTAATTACTTTTCAGTTGCTATGAAAAAACACTGAACAAAATCAAATTAAGGAAGAATGGAATTGTTTTTCTTACGGGTCCATAGGTTAAAGTTCATGGTAGAAGAAGGAAAATGTATTACAATATTTTGTTTTGTTTTCATATACATTGGATGCATGAAGAAATAGAAAGTGGGGTAGTATAAACCATCAAAGCCTTCCATAGTGATATACTTCCCCAGCAAGACTCCATGTTCTAAAGTTTCCATAACCTCCCTTAAATAACACCACCAACATAACACCACCATACATAAGATTATGAGAGGGCATTTCTCATTTTAACTACATTAGGTTCCTGGTTCTCATAGGCTCATGTTCATATGTTAATGAAAGATACATTTAGTTCGACTTAAAAGTTCCTGTATAATTTAGCAATCTCAATATTACAAAAATCCACAGTAACAGTGGGAGATTTGAACACACTACTCTGAACACTAGAAAGGACCACCAGACAGAAACTTAACAAAGAAACAAAGGAAATAACAGAATATATGACCCAATTGTGTTTAACTGACATCTATGGAACATTCCATCCAAATACAAAAGAATATATCATCTTCTCAGTCCTAAATGGAACCTTTTCTAAAATTGACCACATACTCATCAATATAGCAAAACTCAATAGGTACAAAAAAAAAAAAAAAAAAAGAATGACCCCTGTAACTTATCAGACCAGAATGTCTTCAATGTATTATCTAACAATAATCCAAATTGCAGAAACCCTAAAAGCTCATGGAAATTGAACAATGTGCAATTGCACCATTCCTGGATCAAGGAAGAAATAAAGAAAGAAATTAAAGACTTCCTAAAATTAAACAAGAATGAAGACACAACATACCGGAACTTATGGAGCATTATGAAAGCAGTGCTGCGAGGACAGTTCATTGCACTAAGTGCCCGCTTGAAGAAAACTGAGGATAGTCACACTAGAGAATTAAGAGCATAACTGGAAGTCCTAGAACAAAAAGATGCAAACTCACCCAAGAGGAATAAACACCAGGAAATAATCAAATTGAGAGCTAAATCAATAAAGTATAAACTAGGAAAGCAAAGGAAACATGTAACAAAGAGTTTGTTTTTCAAGAACTCTTGACAAGATAGACAAACCTTTATTAAAACTAACCAAAAAACAGAGAGAGAACATGCAAATTTGCAAAATCAGAAATTAAAAGGGGGACATAATAATGAACACTGAGGAAATCCAGAGAAGCTTTAGGACATACTTTGAAAACCTGTACTCTACAAAATTTGGAAATTTAAAGGAAATGGATAATTTTTTGGAGAGACATAACTTACTAAAATTAAATCAAGAACAGATAAGCAAGTTTTATAGACCGATAACCCCTAATGAAATAGAATCAGTCATAAAGTCTCCCAATCAAAAAAAGCCCAGGGCCAGATGGTTTCAGTGCAGAATTCAACCAGAAATTCAAAGTACAGATAATACTAATACTCCTCAAATTGTTCCACATAATAGAAACAGATGTATCCATTGCCAAACTCTTTTTGCAAGGCTATAATTACCTTGGCATTCAAGCCACACAAAGACACAACTAAGAAAGAGAACTACAGACTAATGAACATTGATCCAAAAATACTCAATAAAATACTGGTAAATAGAATCCAAGAACACATCAGAGAAAATATCCACCATGATTAAGTTCCTTTTGAGACTTAAGGTTCCCTGTTAACAGTGGCTTCCTGCAAAGTGAAGAAACAAATTACACATATGTTTCACTTTTGGTCCAACACCATTCCTTGTAAAAAAACAAAAACCAAAAACAAACAAAAAAACTGTCCTTGGTAGCTGTCTCACAGTTTTAGCATCTTTAACACTTTTGGGTCATTAAGGCATAGGCTTTGCCATCACAGCCTTACACTCAAGTGAGACCCTTCTTAAAGTGAATCTGACATTAGTACATATTGTCTGCCTTTAGTGGCTCCTGGAAATCAAGGATACAAATCTACAACCCATTAAATCTTGCATCTTTCTTGTTTTCAAATTCAGTACAATGTTGATAGCACTGAAAAGTTCACCTGTCAGCTTTCTGGGTCACAATTACATCACATTTTCTATAGAGTAGTTTTCTAGGAGCAGGGAGTCCCTTGGATACTTTTCTTTCACAGATTGTAGCTTTGGGGATGTGGATTCTTGCCTAGGGGATACTTCACTTACTGTTCCAGAACATACATATGAGGTTCTCTTCCATAGTGCTAAGCACTCTGTTTAGTACTTCCCTTTACTTCAGTCTTAAGTTTTGTAATGTTCTCTCCAAATTGGACATTTTTTAATGTCTTTCTGCCTCACCTGTTGGTCTTTTTTATTACACACCTGCAAAAGATTAATTATTAATAACCATACAATAGACTCAGAGTTATACTGTCCTGAACTTTCTCCAGTAAAGAAATTCATTCATTACCTTTATATTAGTATCAGGCAGGTTCTCAGGACACTGTCAGATTCTGCACCAAATATATATCACAGAAATGACTTCTTAACTTGTTGTTGACAGAGTTCTTGTTCATGTGACCCTCCACTTTCCACATGTGTTAGTGTGACTTTCCTCCAGTCTTCTATTAAAATTTCTCATTAAAATATGCTTACAACTTTTAGCAGATTTTCTAGTTCATTGTCCCAAAATCTTCTATATTTTTCCAAAAGTCAATATAGCCAAGTTCTTTTGCTATCAATATTTTTGTTGGTATCAAAGTTATTTTTCTGTTGCTACAATAAAACACTTTAACCAAAAGCAACTTAAGGAAGAAAGAGTATGTTTTTGGTTTATGGTTCCAGGGAAATGGGGATCACATTGGTGGGAATGGCGTGGTGTGATAACAGGAAGCTGACTGCTCACAGCTGAAACACAAGCAGAGAATAGTACAAGAATCAAGTCTATAAATATTCAAAGCACATAAGCAGTGAAATATTTTTTCAAGTAATGTTCTGCTTTCTAAGGGTTCCATAACCTCCTCAAACAGCTCTACCTACTAGGGACCAAGTGTCCAAATACAAGAGTCATTGTGGGATATTTCCCAACCAACCCACCATATAAACGACTTGGCAATGGATCATATCATTTCTGGACTATATTTATGGTATGCTAATTAATGTTAAGGAGGTCAAAGGGAGCCAGATTTCACTGGATATTGAAGAACAGAATTGGGAAATTGACATATTCTAAATGTAAAAGATACCGGTGGCCTATTTTAAGAAGATGGTCTATACAACATGGATTATTTTTGTTTTCCTCTAAATATGGACTTGGATTAGTGAACATGAAGCATTCAGCTCTTGCATTTGCCAGATAAAAATAGCACTAAATTGGACAGTAAAATGTTCTTTGAGAAAAATCATCATAATTAAAAACTATGTAGGAAAAAGACAAGACTTTTCACAGCACACTATTGATAATCATTCTCATATATCCCTCTCAACATATGCTGATAGGATCATACCAAAATCCAGATATTATTCTCTAACTAGTTAGTTAACAGAAACATAAACTTGAGAAAATAGCTGGACTGAAAAAAATAAGTAACCTTTTCAAAGTATCCCTAAAACACTTTAAATTTAGAATGTATTTTTGAATACTAAATTTATATTTGAATATACTTTGGTCATATTTCTTATTATTTATTTAATGTATTGTCAAATTCAACTATAATTTTGACTTCAGTTTTAACAGACTTTTTCTGACACAGCTTGATAATTCGACAGAATTTTTTGTAGGAGTTTTTTCTTTAAATGAATAATTCATTTCTTTAAATGGAAATGGTATGGTTAAACTATATATGAATTTCTTTTCTCTGGTATCAGCTGTTGCTCTTGAAAAATATCAAAGAAAGCATCACTGTGACAAGGATTTGTTCTCATTATGATGGAATGGCCTGTCATTAATTATTTATAGTTAGAAATGATAATCATATATTTCAGTAAATTGTCATTGGAACATGAAACCTCATTGGAACAGAAAGAAGACCAGGTGAACCTGTCATCTGTGCAGGAGCCAAATCTGCTGCCTAAGTAACAAAGTTTTCACTAACCAGTGAATATGCTCTGTTTTGTATCCTCATTCACTCAAGTTGAACTATGTATTGGAAAGATCCTTCTATAGCTATTCAGCAAAGCTAGATCATTTTCCACATAATAAAACATAAGTTTATCTGGTGGAAGACACATTCACAAGGAAATAAAACTGGAAAACTTCACCTAAATGCTGTGACCAAGATGAGACAATTATGGTTCAATACAATCCATAAGGAAAAGCAGAAAAGACATCAATCTAGAATCCTAATGAACTGGTTGCAAATTTGTTGGTGTACAAATATGTATTTTATATCAGAATAAGGCAATCATCTATGGCAAAGGAAATAGTTTATTTCGGCTCAAAATTACTTCTTTACATCCCTTCAGAAGCAAACACTTTCTCAGTATGTCATATACTTCACTGGAAACTATGAGAACAACTATTGATTACTGAACATATGAACAGTAAATGTGTGGGGTATCTTCTGTTCTTCAAGTAATAGACAATGTCTCTATTGCCTGCTCTCTTTCTCAAGATTCTGGGCAGGATGGAAATTAAGCATTCAATGATAGAGAGAGTGTAAACATGCCCATAACCTAGACAAAGCAAGCACTGATTCAGTAAATGCTTCCGTTTGGATTAACTTGGACTTGAGGACCTGGATTTTTGTTGTTGTGATTGTTGTTTGTGGTGGTGGTACTATGTGTATGTGTGAATTATTTTTTTGTTCTTTTTGGTTTGTTTTGTTTTTTTGTTTTTGGACTAAAATAGTACCTTTAAGGGAAAGTCATCGCAACAGTACTTACTGCTTAGAGACTACACAGTATGTTCTAAGCATCATGCTAAGCATATTGAAAAGATTTCTCAAATAATTTTAACAAAATACATTAAGTAAATGTTACAATTTTCATTCTATAAATTGAGATGCAGACTCAGTGAAGGAGGATTGACCCAAACCCTCACAGTAAGCAAGAATGTCACAGTCCATTAGCTGACTTTTAAATGCACTCTATGCACTAAACTACAGCTACCACCAAGGGCTCATATTTCAATTAGCATTTTCCTTACTTCATGTGCAAATTTTCACTGTTGGAATTTCTTTAAAAAAAAAAAAAAGCTTTATTGAGATACAATTCACATGACAGATAAGTCACTCACTAAAAGTACACAATATAGTGGCTCAGCATGTTCAGATTTTTGCCACTATTACTATAATCAAGTTTAGAACATTTTCTTCATGTAAGAAAGGAATTTCTATAATCATTATTTCTTATTTTTTCTAGTACCTTAGGCTTTTATCTTCTGGCCCCAGATAAAACTTTATCCTTCTTTCTCTCTCTACATACTTGCTTATTTCATATTTTTAGTATATTTGCTCTCTTTTTATTACTAACCATAACAATTCAGTAGGTTATCTAAGAAATTGGAGATATCGTTGGGAGATAGATGTATCGCGGTGGTAGAAAGAGGGATTGAAGGATAGATAAGGCAAACATACTTAGTATATACATGGGAAATATGCATAGAATAAAATGTGCAATTCTGTTTTTAAAATTTAGTAATGTATCAGAAATAATCTGAAAGGAATTCATAAATTAAAAAACACAAAAATCAAATATGCAAAGAAAATACTGCCACTCTCTTGGTATTGATGATGCTAAAATGCACTTCCACAAAATATGATCAAGGTCATAATTAATGATGGTTCCTTTATTTAATTTCATTTTTAAAACAGCAGCCAAACCCAGTCATCCACAGATTAGGGAGATCATAGCACATAAAGCTAATTTCTATAAACTAGGATATTGGTGCACTTTTACAAGTTTTAATGCTTCTAGAAAATGAAACCAAAGAAAAGAAAGCAAATAATTTGTTTCAGAAACAGCCACATTTAATATTTTATTGACTGACCAGTTTCTACAATACATTCTAATTTTACAAGACATTTATTAATTTTGAAACCTATATTATGTTATTAAGAGGCAATTCGTTGTATTTTTAAAAGGATGCAACTTGTTCCGGTCAGCCGTTTCTGTGGTTTACTCCAGCCTGATCTTCACCCCTTTGCTCATCACTGTTCCCTATCTGTAACTGGATTCTAGGAGTTCGACTAGTGTTTAGCTGTGGGTGTCTGCTTCTGCTTCCATCAGCTACTAGATACGATAGCTGGGAAACCAGCATAGGACTGACCCATACTCCCTGAATGTGAGCATTACTTGTGATCACTATGCAGTCTATGGGGCCTCTAGTAATGGATCAGTATTTATCCCTAATATATGAATGGACTTTAGTGGAGGGCCTGGTCCCTGCCCTAAATAATATGAAAGACTTTGAAGACTCCCCATGGAAGGACTCACCCTCCTTTGGGAGCAGAAAGGGGATGGGATGGGGTTTGGTGAGTGATGGGGGGGATATGAGGGTGAGGGACCTTGGATTGACATGTAAATCAGCCTTGTTTCTAATTTAATTAAAAAGGAAAAGAGGAAAACATATAAAATGATGCCTAATTAGAATTTAACCTGAAATTTTAAAGTGTTGTGTCTACAGTGACTTGTTTTTATATCAAGGTCTTGGATAAACTAAAGAAATGAATTTTCCTATGTAGTTTCTACACTCTGACATAGCCATAATTTCACAGTGAAGAGTTCCAAGTACAGTTTGAAATATGTGTGGATCTTCCCTAAGGAACTATTTGGAAGGATAACACTCATTTGGATGTATAAATTCTGGTTTGTTGGCTTTTAAAATGTCGCATTATGTTTATTCATGAGTCCTCTATGGTCTTGTATATCTTTTTAATGCTTATCTGTAGATTTTTCCTTAAAATACTTGTATTGTTCTTCAAAATACCTTCAATATATCAGGCTGTGCTTAGTCATTTCCAATTAATGAAACTATGATAGTATTAAAAGTTATGAGTTCTTAAAAACATAAGAGTTTCCTGCTGAGCATGTGCAGCCTTGTACAATACAGATGGCAGGGCTAGCATTCAGTCACTTTAGTGCTATTGTTAGTCTTGTCTTGTAATATCAAGAAAGCACAAGCAAACCAATTAACAGTGACATTTGCTTATTCTTTCTTTAGTTATTAGTTTATTAACTTATTTTCAAAATGTTTTACCTATAAGACCCTCATTAAATTCTTGTCACTTTTATGATATGAACAAATAAACAAACGTTTCCTCCTCAAGAAGCACTTAAAAGTTTGCACACAAAATTTCAAACTCAGCATGAAAATGGAAATACTGTACTAGTCTCATTCAACACTACTGTCATTGTGTGACTATTAAAAGAGCTGACCTGGAGCCAATTACGAATGGTAAATCAATCTCTATATACACATGTATTAACATGAAAACATTCTTAGTTTACTTGGGTTGTAATAAGAAACACAAGAGGCAAAGTTTATTCAATAGAGTATAAGCCTGCTTGTCACACTTCTGTGGAGAAGAAAGCCACATTAAATCACCAGCAGATTTTGTGTCTATTTTTGTTAGGATTTCTATTCCTATGAAGAGACACCATAACCACAACAACTCTTATAAAGCAAAAACATTTAATTGGGGTGGCTTACAATTCTCAGAAGTTTAGTCCATTATCATCATGGTGGTGTGCAGGGCAGACAGGTTACTGAAAAGTAGCTGAGAGTTCTACATTTTGATATGTAGGCAAGAGGAAGTGGTATGTCTCACTGGGTGTGGTTTGAGCATATATGAGATCTCAAAGCCTGCCTCCACAGTGACACACTTCCTCCAACAAAGCCATACCTCCTTATAGTGCCACTACCTTTGGGAGCCATTTTCTTTCAAACTATAATAGTATCTGTTTTGGATTCTCTTCCTAGTTTACAGATTATTATTTTTTACTATTACTACACATTAAACAAAGAAAGGGAATACTCTGTGATATATGGTATATATATATTGTGTGTGTGGGTGTGTGTGTGCATCAAAACTGTTATATTTGTGTAAGTAATGTTTAACTTTTTAATTGGTAATTTTGTGTGATGCCTCTGGGGAAACTAAGATGTCAGAATAAAAAGGGTGGAAAAAAGATCTGGAACAGAAGCCAATATGACTGAAAGATCACCAAGGTTGCTGAGTGGCTGATTTTTGGGTTCTAAAACAAGAATACCTATATGGGCTACAAAAGGCTAGCTTGTAACTTGGTCCTACAGCCTGGGTCCCCTCAGCTAGTTCAAGTTTCACAGCTATCTCTCACATACAGAGATTAGTTCAGTCCCCTGAAGTCTGCACAGTTGTAGCTTTAGAGCTCATGAATTCCTATACACTTAGTTCAGCACTCTCTATAGATTTCTCCATTATGATCTTGACCTCCCTTGCTCATATGTTCCCTCCTCCTTCTCTCCAATTGAATTCTCAGAGCTCAGCCTGGTTCTTGGTTGTGAATCTCTTTGTCTGTTTCCATTAGTTACTGGATGAAGTCTCTATAATGATAGTTGAGCTATTCATCAATTTGATTACAGGAATAGGCCAGTTCAGGCATATCCTCTACTGTTGTTAGGAGTCTTAGCTGGGGATCCCTTAAAAAGAGTTGTTGGAAAATGCTTTTGCTAATAAAAAGTATTCCAAAAATTGTGGAAAGATAAAACAATACTGTAAAGTGTTTTTGTTTTACTCTTATAGAGATCTCAATCTAAGTATAAACTTGAAATATTAATTTGATACCTGAAATTATAAAGATCCAGTTGAATCTAAATCATAGAATACTTATATGAACATAGAGTTTCTTTTGATGAGAGATGACATCAAAATGTGAGCATAAAATTCATGAGTCAAAGGGATGGAGAGTGGAATGCATCTGTGAGTAAGTAAGAAAATTTAATTTTCACTTTAATGTCACTAATATAAAATGTTTTCCCTTTAATATCAGATACTTTGGAATTATATTTTTGAGTGCTGGTTTAAAGAGTTAATATTTTAGGATAATTTGAATGTAATTAATAAATTTTTCATTCTAGGAAGGATATGGAACTTGAGGGCCACAATATGATTGATTCTTATGAGAGTTATTAGAAAGGAACAAGTGGCCTAGAAATACAAACCTTTCAAGCCTTGGGTATAAATTTCTACACAAGCAGACATAAACAAATACTGAAACTAGTCTCTGTCATCTGTCTCCTTATTCATAGGTTTCCTTATCTTGTAATGCAATATTATTCTTATATCACACCCAATGACATGCCTCCACCATGGGGATGTTAACAAAATTCACTCAAGCCATATATGGCACATCTTTTGGAAACAGCAAAGAAAATCTCTTAACTTGTTACAATATTTCACTTCAAGTGCTTCTTTATGGCAACAATAAACAAACATAAATATTCATCCTTCGGATGAAATAGGAGATTAGGGTCTTTATCTAGATCAGTGACATCCAGTAGCATGGAATCCATAATAGAAATTTATCTCAAGATGATCAAGAAAGTAAATCAATAAGTGCCAAAGGATATCTCACCAAAATCACTGTGCCAGAGTGAAGCTAGAGTTCATAGAAAAATAATCAGGCCATTTATTTCCTTTGGATTTTTGTGTTGATTCCCTCCTTTGCTGATTTCCACCTTCTATGTTTCTTCCTATATTTTTGTTATAGTTTACCTTAAGATCACTCAGCTGCCTTCTGCTTCACTTCCCATACTAGTTTTCTTATAATCTCTCTGCAGATTTCTTTGATTATGAATACATACTCCTACATGCTTATACAAAACTTCCCTCCACAGTCTGTGAAAATATACTGCTTTACTTAAAAGTTTGAAAACCTTAATTAACTACTTCTATCTATAGTAGATTGGTCAAGTCATGTATCTACTGTTTTACTCTACTTCTCCATCTGTGAAACAGAAATGACAAATTACCTATATTTTATTCACTATAATGAAGAAAACAAGTGCTTTGTCAATTCTTAAAATAATGCCTGAATCATTTATAATGTGGGCTTTATAAACACTGTATGCCTTTTATGCTCCCCACAGGTATCAAATCAGGTCTTTAGACAGTTACAATTGTCCACAGCAAAGTATCTTCATTTTCCGTGCAACTTCTATCAACTCCCAATTGAATCTGACATCTCAGTTCCCTCCAAAGCCCCAAATAAGAAGGTTGAATTTTATGCCTTCAAATGTGTTAAGATTCTGTAATTCTATGTAATGATTTCCCTTTAATGTGACAAATTCAAGCACAAACTAAATCTCTCTTAGTATGTAGTTCCTAAGATCCTTTGTAATTACAAGGCATTAACTAGCTAAGTTACAAGAGAAAAGGTAAATATAATTCACAACAAGTATAAGTATATTCACAAGTTCCCCAAACTGTGCCCTGCTCCCAGAGGAAGAAGATTATATTTAGCTACATTTCTGTTAAGCTTTAAAACATAAGGCATTGCTTCAGCACACCAAATACACCCCATAATAAATATACATTTGCTTAGAAACTGGAGCCATTAAGATAGAGACAGGCAGAAGAATTAAAATGGAAAGAGAAATTAGCAAGAATAAGAAAGGAGGAGAATGAAGAATTAACAGTTTGCAGAGCTTCTGCTGTTCCCCATTAGGAGAGCAAATTCTGGTGGAGTAGTGATCCTATTCCACAGGCTTATGAGATTAGCAGATAGGGGGTTAGTGTAAATAAATGTGACTATGTGACTATATCTTTCACTTTCCACTGTGCTATTTGTTTCAAAAGGAGCATTATTACTCCTAAGGAAATCTCTTGATACCACCAGACTACATTCTTAGTCTTGCAAACCCTAAAGGCAGCATGCCAATTAATAAACTAGTTTAGTACTGGGTCCCCTGTGGTGGGATTTTCAGAGCTGCCAAATCCAAAGCCTTGCCAGTTAACAAAAAGAGATGCTTCACTAGCTAAAGCCAATTGAGATTCTTTTCTCCAACCAAATCTCCTAGCTTCTCAGGGAAACATAATCTGCCAGTCAGGGGCTTGGAAAGGGGTTATATGGCATTAGCATGGATGTGTGGGAAGAGTGCTGATTTTTCTGAGTTTAAAAACACCTTAGGTTAGAAAACTGAGACAGTTTTGCACAATGCTTTCATTGTTAGAAACAAAGTGATTAGCATTTAACTTGTCACAAATTATTGTCCACTTCCAAATGAAATTAAGTGGTAAATGCATGTCAGAAACGGTTCACTAAAAGGTTAGGATTACTGGAAATAATAAATGGGATACTATACCTATAGATTCTAAAATTAAATCCAATTTTGTTCCTATATATATATATATATATATATATATGTGTGTGTGTGTGTGTGTGTGTGTGTGTGTGTGTGTGTATGTATGTGTGTGTGTGTCCAAATATTCAAAATATATTTGACATTATTATGTTTAAATGGATGTGCCTTTGAAATTTCATTCAGAGTGGAGAAAATGTTTTCCAAGTAGAAAAGGGTGAAAATTGTACAACATTGTGCATACATTAAATGCTCCTGGTTTGTTGACAATGACTAGTTCCTACTAGTTTATGTTATGTATACCTCATGTAACCAAAATGAAATAAGAAATTATGTAAATGAATATTTAAGTAAGTTTAAAATTGCTATTTCCTGTTACATGTGATAAACTTAGTTTTTTGCATTTACTAACGGAATATAAGACAATCATTCCCCTTGGTCTCTCTAGATCAGGGGTTCTTAACATGTGGGGCACGACCCCTATAAGGGTCAAATAACCCTTCACAGAGGATGCATCAGATATTCTGTATACCAGATACTTTCATTACAATTCATAAATTAGAAAACTACAGTTAATAAATGCCAGCAACATAACTTTATGGTTGTGGTCACCACATCAAGAAGAACTGTATTAAAGGAACTTAGCTAGGAATGTTGGAACCAGTCACTGCTCCAGAAGCTTTATATTGTCCTTGTTGAGCACTTATCCACAAATGTGTTTGCCTAAAATTATAGCCTTGGGTGGTAACAAAGTGGCTCAACAGGTAAGTGTTCTTGTTATGAAAATCTAAGGAATTGAGTGGAAGGATAAAACCAAATCCTCAAAATTATCCTTTGATCTCTACGTGCTCTCTGAGGCTTGCATTCTTTCCTTCACTAATAGATGACATTTTAATGGAAGTTCTCTTACTATTTCCTTTGAAAGAAGTATCTGTATTACATGCAAGACTTCTCTCACACACTCTCTCTCTCTCTCTCTCTACACACACACACACACACACACACACACACAAACACACACACATTTTTCTGCCACTTTGAGGCTTAATACTTTATTCTTTTAAACATGAAGTTTACAAACATTCAGGTTCTAAATTGCAATTTTACTTTTTGATAGTGCTGGGAATTAAATCCAGTGACTCATGTATGTAAGATAAAGACCCCAACAATGATCTTTGATTATTTTCTTTCTTTAAGTTTTTTTAAAATATTTTACTAGTTTTGTTTTCTATAAGTATGTATGTGTACCATGTACATG
The DNA here is from genome assembly GCF_943737965.1 of Phodopus roborovskii. Classification (NCBI taxonomy): domain Eukaryota; kingdom Metazoa; phylum Chordata; class Mammalia; order Rodentia; family Cricetidae; genus Phodopus; species Phodopus roborovskii. Next base: position 1,421,509 of record NW_026125729.1, read on the forward strand.
CAGTGCATGAGAGGCATGGGAGGGCATTGGACACCCCTGCAATTGGAGGTACAGTTGGCTGAGAGCCACCATGTGGATGTAGGAAATTAAACCTGCATCCTCTGTACGTGCAGCTTGTGCTCTTAACTTCTGACCTATCTCTTTAGCAGCCCACCTCCAAATTCTTAATTTTAATAATGCATATTTCATGATTATCACTTATGTATAGAAAATGTTACTTATATTACTGGCAAGAAACAGTTGCCTGCTCCTCATGTCCCAATTTTTCCTATGGCTTCTATCAAATATTTAACTATTTTCAATTTCACAGAGCTTTAATAACTAGCATTTCACTATTACATATCAATGAGATATATTTTTCATGCAAATTCATAATTGGTCCAGTGCATTTTACTGAAGTTAACAAACTTTGCTGAATATTCACAATGCCATTTGTCATAAATTGATTTAATATACATGTATAGGGTAATTTTTGAGCTGTATATTTGCTAATTTTCCATCATTGTGAAATATCATGCTGAACAAATTATCATAGAATTTCAATTCATTCTGTGTAGTACTGTATAAATTTCATGTTTTCTTTTTTTTTTTGAAGTTTTTAATTTTTTTATTTCCTCCTTCACCCAGAGATGATGAAGTTGCCCATTGTTCAATTTTCCATGAGTTTGTAGGGCTTCAGGGCTACTGAAATTTGTGTTGTTGCTGAATTCTAACTTTAAAGCATGGTGGTCTGATAAGATACAGAGGCTTATTCCATTTTTTTTTTTTTTGTACCTATTGAGATTTACTATATTGCCGAGTATGTGGTCGATTTTAGAGAAGGTCCATGTGGTGCTGAGAAGAAGGTATATTCATTTGTGTTTGGATGGAATGTTCTATAAATGTTTGTTAAACACTATTAGGTCATAACTCCTGTTAGTTTCTTTATTTCTTTGTTAAGTTTCTGTCTGATGGACCTGTCCAGTGTTGAGAGTGGGGTGTTGAAATCTCCCACTATAAGTTTGTGAGGCTTTATGTGAGATTAGAGTTTTAGTAATGTTACTCTAGCGAATGTGGGTGCCTTTGTATTTAGGGCATAAATGTTCAGAATTGAGACTTCATTTCGATGGATTTCTCCTGTGATGAAAAAGAAATGACCTTCTTCATCTCTTTTGGTTGATTTTACTTTAAAGTCTAATTTGTTAGATATAAGTATTGCTACACCCAATTGTTTTTGCCTCCATTTGATTAGAAAGTCTCACATGTTTTATTTTCTTAATCACACATTATTATTGAATAATTTTATCTTCTTACCTTCTCATATAAGTTGTAAGATTACCCAACACACACATACTTTGCATGGACTAATTGAAGACTAGAGAAATTCACAAAATCTGTCCATTTAAGTGGTATTGCACAATTTTCTCAACAGTGTTTATGATATTATAGTGTATAAAACTTTCATTCCTTTCATGAAGTTCACTAATAGATTTTTATATTTTAAAATATCTCCCATAAAATTTAGAATTTTAACTTATATTTTAATTAATTGATAAAATTAGATATAAATAGCTCTGTGATATTGTACAGATAAACCATATATGTAGAATTATATTCAAATTATCTCATTAATTTTAATATTTGACTGATGATAATAATCTTGGGATTTTCCTTATATATAATCATGTCATTTGTGAAAAAAAATGACAGTTTCATTTCTTTGCCTGTGCTTATGATACATTTATCTTTAATTTTTGAAAACCTTCAGAAAAAAATATTAAATAAAACTGATGAGATAATTGACTTTTTGCATTAATCCAAATATGGTGAAAGGCTTAACTATAGTCCAATTAAACAGATTTGTATTAAGGAATTTAATTTTTATTCACAAGATTTTTCAGAATTTTTCTCAAATTTATCTTGAATCTCATAAATATTGTTTTGAAACTATAGAATTGTTTTTCCCCCTCTCAATTTTGTCAATATACTGACTAGCTATATTATTGCTTAGACAATCCATCCTTTTTGCCATAAAATAAAATGTATGCTTCTTTAATAATGCATTTAAACACAGTCTAGAAGCAGGTAAGGTATTACAGCAATTTAAAACTGTGAGAAGACACAAAATATTTTAACATAGTTTACAGCAATCATAATATGATCTTCCTTTCCTTGCTAACAAAATCACAGCTATTGATAATACTGTGGGTTTTTTTTTTTTCTTTCCTTTTTTGCCATCATTTGTGATGGATGTTTTAAGTCTCTGCTGTAAGCTATCTGAAGTCACAGGGCTTTGACCCAGAGGCTCACTAGAACATTTTCCTCACTTCCCAGCTAATTCTTATATAAATTTTTAAATTTAAAATTGAAACAAGATTGTTTTACATGTCAATCCCAGTTAGGAGACTCCACGAGATTTACATGTCAATGCCAGTTCCAAGATTCCAAGAGTTAGGTTCAGTGTTTAGCTGTGTCTGCATCTGCTTCCATCAGCTATAGATGAAGGCTCTCTAGGATGGCATATAAAGTAGTTATCAATCTCATCAATGGGGAAGGGCATTTAAGGTAGCCTCTCCATTATTGCTTAGATTGTTAGTTGGGGACATCCTTGCAGGTCTCTGGACATTTCTCTAGTGCCATATTTCTCTTGAAACATATAATGGCTCCCTCTATTATGGTGTCTCTTTTCTCGCTCTCATCTATTCTTTCCCTGACTCAATCTTCCTGCTTTCTCATGCCCACCCCTCCTCTTTCTCCTAACTTCCTCTCCCCTCCCCTTATGCTTGCAATTTGCTTGGGAGATCTTGTCCCTTTCCTCTTCTTCAGGGGACCACGTATGTCTCTAATAGAGACTTCCTTGTTTCCTAGCTTTTCTGGCCTTGTGGATTGTAGGCTAGTAATCCTTTGCTCTATGTCTAAAATCCATATATGAGTGAGTACATACCATGTTTGCCTTTTTCTGACTGGGTTATCTCACTCAGGATGGTTTCTTCTAGTTCCATCCATTGCCTGCAAATTTCAAGCTTACATTGCCCCACCCCCCAACCCCACCCCCTGCTGTTGAGTAATACTCCATTTTGTAAATGTACCACATTTTCTCCATCCAATACACAGTTGAGTAGCATTTAGGTTGCTTCCAGGTTCTGGCTATTACAAATAATGATGGTATGAACATAGTTGAACAGATGTCCTTGTTGTATGTCTTTTGGGTATATGCCTAAAAGTGGAATTATTGGATCTTGAGGTAGACTGATTCCCATTTTCCTGAGGAACTGCCATACTTAATTCCAAAGTGACTGTCCAAGTTTTTACTCACACCAGCAGTGGATTAGTGTACCCTTTTCCCCAATCCTCTCCAGCATTAACTGCTTTTGGTGTTTTTGATATTATCCATTCTGACAGGAGCAAGATGGTATCTCAGAGTTGTTTTGATTTGCATTTACCTGATGGATAAGACTGTTGAGAACTTTCTTAAGTGTCTTTTAGCCATTTTAGATTCCTCTACAGAGAATTCTTTATTTAGTAATGTAACCCACTTTTGATTAGATTATTTGATGTTTCTGTAACTAGTTTCTCCAGTTATTTCTATATTTTGGACATCAGCCCTCTGTCAGATGTGGGATGGTGAAGATCTTTTCCCAGTCTGTGGGCTGCCATTTGGTCTTGCCGACTGTATCCTTTGCCTTACAGAAGCTTCTCAGTTTCAGCAGGTCCCATTTGTTAATTGTCGATGTCATGTCTGTGCAGCAGTCTCCTATACAAATTTGTTCAAAGCTACCTCACATTTTCTCTTCTAAGAGGTTCAGTGTGACTGGATTTACATTGAGATCTTTGATCCATTTGGACTTAAATTTTGTGCATGTGATTGGTATGGATCTATTTGCAGTTTTCTACAAGTTAGCATCCATTTATGCCAGCACCATTTGTTGAAGATGCTTTCATTTTTCCACTGTATAATTTTAGCTTCTTTGTCAAAAATCAGGTGTTAATAGGAGTGTGGGTTAATATCTGGGTTTTCAAATCAATTTCATTGGTCTTCCTGTCTATTTTTGTGCCAATATAAAGCTGTTTTCAGTACTGTAGCTCTATAGAAGAGCTTGAAGTCACATATGGCGATACCTCCAGAAGTTTCTGTATTGTACAGGGTTGTTTTAGCAATTCTGGGTCTTTTGTTTTTCCATATAAGATTGAGTACTGTTCAGTAAAGAGCAGGCCTCCAGGAAATAACTGCCCTCATATGAATGCTGGACAAGACAAACCAATAAGAAGAATAGAGTCTCAATAGCTTTCAAAAGTGTCTTGGACAACCCCACTCCCAGAGACACATAACTGATCGTACTGTTAGTTCTAGGAATAAACAAAACTATCATATATAGCATATATGCAAAAGACCTGGTCAGACCCTTGTAGGTTCCATGAATGCTGTTTAAGTTTCTGTAAGCCCATGTGAGCCCTACTTATTTGACTAGATTTGTAAATCTAATTTTGTATTGTATAAAATGAATAAAAGTGTGACCTATATGTGTTTCTGTGTATTTTACTCATTATCTTGCTTTATTATAATAATTGAGTAGAGCAAATAAGATTTATGACTGTATGTAAGGAGTAAAGTAAGCCACATAGGATACATAAATATGAGGTAATAATTGTAAAGAAATTGCTTGGGATCATGGACACCGTAAATAAAAAATCAACAAAGAAGGAAAATGGAAATGGAAGAAACTACAAAACCAATTAGAAAATAAATATTATTTAACATATGTGTATGCATAAAAAGATTTATGCCGTTTTCTCTGTGGATCTTGTTCTTGAAAAATATTGCCTAATTTAATTTTGTAAATTGGCTAGGATTGGGTAGGATGATTGTACAAACATTTCAGATGATTAAACTGAGGCTTACCCAGGAGATCATTAAATGCTAGAAGCTTTCAGACACAATATGAAATAGAATCACAATTATAACACGATTATATGTTCTTTTTTATGTAATGTTGTCTCTGATGGTCTAGGATAGACATCAAAAAGTACGGCATACTCATATCTCATTCTTCAGATTTCTTATCATAGAATAAATAAGTCCCGAGAGCAGGCAAAAGGGCCAGTAACCTACCTACTCCCACTGTTAAGAGTTCAACAAAACCCCAAGCTATGTCCTCTGCATACATGTTAAGTTGGTTAACCTGCCCTATTCTAAAAGACAATAAACAATATATTTCCTTATTAATTTAAATGTAATTTGGAATTCCATAGGCTTAATTTTATGTGGCATTTGTTGTCCCTTCCTTCCTTCCTTCTTATTTATTTCTAGAACTTTTACTATGTATCTTGAATAAGGTCTTTCCTTATGAAGGGAAATTTGTTTGGACAATTGTTGGTGCCATGACATGAAGTGCTGCCTTCAGATTTCACTAAAGTGTGTATGACAGTGTCTCAGATTCTATTCTTCTTGGCTATGAGATTTGGGACTCTCAGAGGAAAGGACAACTAGTCCCATCCTCCATAAATTTTTCTGTGGAAACAAGAAATACTATTCTTCAATTTTATTAAACGGAGTTCAAGATTAGTTTTCTTTTTTCCCCATTGATAATATCTGTAAAAGTAGTCACCTTGTATTTATGTTTTGAAAACACCTCTTACTATTAAATTCATTAGGGTTCACCGCAGCTGTTTTTAAGAACACTTGTACTCTGACATTTGTTTAAATACTAGTCTAATTGCATCATCATTCTTACTTCACTGGCTGTTTAATTGCCCACATCCCTATAAAGCATATGTTCTAACACTGTGAGACATATTTATTCATATTTTTAAAATGACAATTTAGACGTCAGTAGATTCTTCTGAAACTTTTGCTTTTGCCTTTTTTCTTTTTGTATGTTTGTGTGGTGTGCATATGTCTATACATGTTCACATATGTGTGTATATATGCACTTCAGAGGACAGACAGGCATCTGCATATGTGTATATGAAGACAGAACTTAACATTGTGTGTCTTCCTCAGTTTCTCTCCTCCTTAATCACTGAGGCAAGGTTTCTTGCTGAGCCCAGAGCTCACCTGTTCAACTAGTCTAGCTTGCCCTGTGGAGGGCCAGAATCAATTTCTTGATCTTGCATTGGGATTGTAGTAAGACCACCATACCCTCTTGCTTTATGAGTTTTCAGAGGTTCTAAAGTCAGCCATCACACCCTGTAGCAAATACTTAATCGTTGTTCTGGAAAACTGGAGTTTCAAACATATGCTGGTTTAGTGAAGTGGCAGCTGTATATTATTTTCCAAGGTTCATGACTTCACTAGCCCTGGAGATTTTGCTAAGTTTCCAACACCAGGCATAATTTATCCCTTAAGAACTGTTGGTTACTGCCACTACTCTACCTTTAGAGTTATGATGCCATCACATATGTTTTTGTGGTTAATCCTTTTCATATCTTGGTTACACTGTTTCTTTGTGTCATTCCTTTGAAAGCTTGCATGGTTCCTTTTAATCCCATGAATAATACATAATTTTTTCTATTGCTCTTTCTTCCTCCTTTGCAACATGGTCCATTATTATAGTTTCTTAGAACTCTTCAATGTTCCTCATTAATAGTCCTATGGTTACCACTTTTTAATCTTCCTTTACTCTATCATTTTTTCCTAAAGAAAGCACTTGGCTGGGATGTGGGTCAAGTGGTATACACCACCACATACCCACACACAAGCACGTGTGCACATGCATGCATGCAAACACTTGCTCCCAACAATTAGAGATCCTATAATCACAAGAGTCTGCAATCCTACTATCCACATTGGATTTCCTCTCAAGTTCAAATTACCTGGAAATTTTATAAACACATATGGGTTTTAAATATTTGCAGACATCAGTATTGCATATCATACCATCAGCCCAAATTTCACTTTTTCTTTTAGATTGCACATCAAATAAACATCTTAATCTCTTCTACAAATATTGATGTAAGCACATTAGCCTTCACATTCAGTAGGTAACTTGAAGTTGTTCTAACTCTCAGAAATATAGTCCTGGTAAAATATAAAAGCAGGGCAAAGGGAAGTCTCAGCACATTTATATAAGCTAGTTAGACTTGTGGTTCTTTTAATTTTACTACTTTGCTGAAATTTAAAAAAAAACTATGAAATTAATATTCTTGTTTGCATATTTATATATATATATATGTGTGTGTGTGTTGTACATATCCATATTTGCATGTTTGTTTGCCATAAATGAGAAATATTTTCCTATCATTAATCAAATGGTCTTACATAATAATTTAAGATATTGTACTAAATTTGTTTTAATAAACAAGACAAATAACATAGTTCAGCCAGTAAAGGCATTTGCTGCCAACCTTGATGACCTGAAAGTTGATTTTTGACTTTCACATGTGCTTGTGTTCATACACACACACACACACACACACACACACACACACACACACACACACCAAAGAGAGAGGAAGATAGTGATGAGAGAGAAAGAGCGAGAGAGAGAGAGAATATCAAACACAAAGATAAATAATGTAACAGAAAATGTGGTAAGGCTCTTATTTTCTTGCCATGGTTAACCTGGAACTCATTATGTAGACTAAGATGGCGTTGAACTCATAGAGATATGGATCCCTCAGCTTCCTGAATGCTGTGATTAAAGGTGTGCACCATCATACCTATGTTTTGAGCAATAAAATTGGTAGTAAGCCTTCTGAAAATCAATGATACTTTAAGCTTCCAGAATTATTAAAATTGTGATTCAATTATTAAAATTGTGATTCTAGTATTTCTAAGTTTTAAAAAAGTTTGTTAAGATAATTAGCTAATGGAAGTAGCAACAGAAGAGAGTCCATAATCCCTGCCCCTATAACAGCCTCAAAAAGGTTAAGTCAAAAGGAAATTCTCTGACATAGGTGATGAAGTAACTACCTATAATGCCAATTGATATACCCAAGGAACAGGTAATTTCCTGTGATTCTGGGAGTTGTAGTTCTTGGAAAATAAAAACAAAGCCTCTTGGGAATGTGTAATGGACTATAAGTTTATTTCCGCATAAATGCCAACAAAACATGTGTCAAGTTTCCAGGTGATAGTCCTGACAAAATTCTATCTTGGTCAGTGTTTAGTTTTTTAATAAAACCTTGTTTGAATTTGGCAAAACAAAGACCACTGACTGAAAGAGTTGAGAGTTTTGCTATATATAATTATTTTTATAGTTTGCAAAATAAATATTTAATAGTTCTGATCTAAAAATGCAGTTGTACCATCTGAGTAGTTTTTAGTAATGAAAAAATACACTATAGAGGACAGAATAACAATTGCTATTCTTGATATGAAGAGCCAAACTGGCAGAGTGTGCTTCTTAGAAAAGTCAATGCAGCAAAGAATAAACTATATTTTCAAGACAACATTAGAGGGTAAATTCTAGACCTTAGCCAAGAAATAATGGGAACTTTTAATAACCCAAAATACAAATTTGGACAAAGAACAAAATTATTCAGAGCTTTAACCTTGTCTTCTTTCTCAGTGGTAGCATGGGGGTCTTTATACCTCTGGCAAAAGCTGAGAGGAAAAGTCTCAGTAACCCTAATCACAAAAGAATGCTGATAATCTCAACTTCAAGAACTATCAATAGCACTTGCAAGCTTTAAAACCAGTTGCCAAGCTTACTAGTCTGAAGTCTACTCTTCAATTCCAGGAAAGGTATTCATTTTGGACCTGTGTATCCATTAAAACTCCAACTTCAACAGCTGCCACAATTATGAATTCATTACCTTGGTTTAGGGGCTGTCGACTCAATGTTTGGCCTATCCAGAAGCAATTTCTTTTTACTGGGTGGTCAATAGATCACTCAAAATCATACAGCTTCAGGACAGTGACCAAAGATCTATCTATATATTCCCTGTGTGAATTAGGAAATGTATATTTTCAAGTAAAAAATATAGGACGTATAGTCAATTTTGCAAAATACATCTTTGGAGGAAAAAGAAAAACTTCCATGAAACACAACTGCAAGAAAAAGAATCTCTCAAATAGAAAACCAGTACCTTGAATTAATATTGATGTAGTCAGACAAAAACAAAACAATTTAAAGAAATCCTATTAGACTTGGTGGAACACTCTTAAGTGAACAAATGATTGCATTATGAGAATATTCAGAGACCGAGTCCAAAAGGGAAAGTCATTGAAATCTCATTTCATAAAATAATAGCTACAATACTTCAAAATCTTCAAAGATATTTGAATATCCACTTTGAATGAGCTTAAAGAAGCCTAAACAGATTTACTAAACACACCTTCACAAAATTTGAAAATTAAAAAATACACAACAAATAATCCTGAAAGCAATAAAAGCCTCAAGTCATGTATACGGGAAGATTCATCAGACTTCGCAGCACATTTATTAGTAAAAGCTGTATGCAACAAAAAAGAATGAAATGATATATTCAAGTTACTAAGAAAAAGCCTGCTAGCCAAGAATATTAAACTAAGCAGAACAATCCTTTAAAGATAAAGGAGAAACACTATTTCTCAAAAAAACAGAATTTAATGGCATATGGCACTAGAAAAGAAGCAAGAGTAAGTAGTGTAAGGGTGACAAATGAAAGAGAAAGGGGACAGAACAGAATCAAACATTAATATAATGGAACAGTGCCAAATTACAAAGATAAATAATAAGAAAGATGGAAATCAATAACAATGAATAAGGCAATTAGAAACTGCTAAATTATAGAAATTAATAATAAAAATTAATTTTCATGAAAATAGCTTAATTTACCAATCAAAAGGGAAACAGGACTAAAAGAAAGAAAAAAAGATAAAAACAAAAAATAATGCAATTCACTGCACACTTGATAGATATATCACTGTGAGCACATGTGTTACTATGCAGTGGAAACCTAGAAAAAGTAAAACCAATGTTACACTGAAATCATAAAACTAAAATTCCTGATGAACACATTGATGAAAAAAAAAATAAAACACTAGCAAGACAAATATACTTGTACTTTATAAAAGAACTTGTCTTATGATTATATCTTAGATGCAAAAAATGATTTAACATAGTCAAATGAACAAATTTAGTCACAACAACAGAATACTAGAGAGGAATCATCTATTCATTTCAACAAAAGCTGAGTATATAACTTAGCAGTCAATAATAAGAGTTTTGTAATGTTCACTCTGATGAATGGGATATGCTTATAATTCCAGCTACTCTAGTGACTGAGGAGAGGAAGTGGCATGTTAAAGGCTTTTCTAGACAAACGTTACTTTAAGTCCAGGATAAGCAAGGCAGTGAAACTTTGTCTTAAAATTTAAAAAAGTGAAAAAGCCAGGAAATGTAGGAGTTAAGGTCAGTATTAGAACATTTGCCTAGCATTTTAAGGCCCTGAGCTCAATCTCTAGTAGCAGAAAAAACTGAAAGTGATTTAAAATGAACACTAATGAAACAAATAAACCGTACACATTGGGTAATCTAAACATTCGTTGTTAAGGGTTTTCCCCTACAAATACATATGGAAAGTCACTTGCAAATTGTTTCCTACTATAGTAAATAAACAAATGAATTTATACTTTAGCACACAGCACAAAAACATTATAGAGTGATAAAAGTAAATATACTACAGTTATTTCAACATGCATGATTCATGAACATTAATAAATTTTAAAAGGGAAATTGTAGAGTCACTTACAAAGCATGATACAAAACATAGCTTTTTATAATTATTTGTACAAAATTTAAAGAATAGTATACTCTTACTAAATAATATTAGTATTTCTTCGTACAGCAAATGGAAGGGGAGGAAATTTAGAATGAAGCAAAAAATTAAATGTAATAATATACATATCTACACATACAAATGTTTACACAAAAGGAAAGAATGGAGGGATGACAGGCATTTTCACATGCTATATGGTGAATTATGGATATATGGATAGTTGCTTATTTCTTTTGCTCTCCCAATCTCACAAACACACACAAACAGAAACATATACACATGCTCACTGCTTTTATTTATTTAGAGGAAGAATAGGATACATTTTTAACAAAAACTTTCCCTTATCTCATTGGCTTTTGAATCTTTTTCTTCACTCATTTACAAATACAAAAGCACATTCACAAATAAAGGTCTTTTCAACCAATATAAATGACAAATTCTTAGTAATGAAACCAAGGTAATAGAATTAGTTAATGATCTAGAAATGTTCTCAATGTTACTCCATGATATAGATTAAGAGAACATGGTAAGAGCCTATTATAACTTTGAAAAGCTGCCAACTCATAAGGGTAAATTGCTTTTAATTTTTTAGATTGTATAATGATAGACTTTTACACTTTAGTTCTTACAATATTATTTACTATCTTTTTCTCTCTCCCTTCTTTCTACTCACTCCTCTTTCCCTTCCTCTATCTTCCTGTCTTTCGTTCTCTGTAATTGTAACATTTGGACTGACAATCCCTTTTCCAACTCAGAAAATTAAGAAGTACTTAACTATTTCCTAAAAACAGAGAATGCTGCCATACATTAATTACATATTAATGTGCATGGCTTTGCAATTTCAACTCATCAATGATGATGCTGGTCATGTCATTTAAAACTGTAGTCATGAATTTAAAATAAAACTTTCTTGCTTTTATACAAATATAAATTATGAAAATTTAAGTGACTTTAAAGATAAATCCACAATTGTACATGACAAAATAAAATTAAAAATAATATTCATAGTGGCAAAATATATAAAATTAATTGATCTGTTTATTTTTCAGAAATACTTGCTGTCTCAATTTTATTTACCAGAACATGGCCAACGGCATCGTGTAGGATCAGACATAATAACTATCATCAAGGCTATTCATTACTCATGCTATTGCTGAAGTCACAACTTATGTTGTTAAACATGGAAAAATTGAACTGGTACGAAAATAAAAGCCTAGTTGCTTTCCATCATGGTGCTGAGAGATACTTGCAGCTTTCAGAAGGATAAATGTATTCATCAGTATCATTCAGGTATAAACATAGCTACCTAAAACAGAGATCTGGCTTCAAAATAGTGTAATAGTGACACAAATGCTTTAAGCATAATGAACCCCTCTCTCTCCCTTCCTCCTTTCCTCCCTCCCTTCTCCCACTCTGGATTTAAGGACCACTCCATGAGATAACATCTATACCTGACACTGTCCAAGTGATCAAGGACTTAAGCCATATAGATCATAGGCCTAGGGGAAAGCTACTACTTTTTTTATGTTACTTTTGTTCTACTAAAGGAACATAACAATATAAATGCTCATAACAATGAACTGCAACAGCCATAGATCAGAGCATCCCTCAACCCTCTTTAGAAAAACTTCCTCTTGCAGTAAATATTAAACAATAGAGATTCATAATTGGACAATGCACAGACTGAGAGACTTCACAATACTCAGTCCTGAATGAGATGTCTTTCTCAAACCCCTCGCCTCAAAACTTTTATGTGTCAGAGGAGGTAAAAAGACTAAGAGGGTATTGGGTGACAACAAGGAAACTAACTGTCTTTCAGACATAACAGGACTGATATACATGCACTCACAGAAACTGGCCCAGCATAGACAAGAACTTCTTTAAATATTAGTTGGCATATAACATTGGCATTTATTGAACAAAATATTTGATTTTGGCATTTAGACAATAATTTTACTCAGTTTAATATAAATGTAAAGATATTTATATCAATATTATATATTTTAGCACATTTAATCATTTTCAAATGCTGTTGTTACCTCTATGATTGCTTAAAGAGTCAGTAGAATGAATTAGATAACACAATCTCTCTTAAAGCTCTCTGATTTAATGACTTACTTCTTTACATGAGTGACTCTTAGAGGATCTGCCAGAATCATGCCATCTTCAGCATTACTTGTTGGTTGTTGTAAAAGTGTTAAATATTTAGAATTCTATGAGTTCATTTAAGATTTTACAATTTAATGTTCGAAATTTAAGTCAGCAGGGGCAGCAACATTATTAGGTGAAATATAGTTCAATTTTGCTTGTCATCTCATCTTGAATATTCTGATCATGATTTTCAGTTATGAATCCGAAAGGTAACTACTATCAGATGCTTTGTTGCTATTGGGATGGTTACATGTTTATGCAACAGTTTCATTCATCCCAAAATCTACAATAAAAATGTCTTGACTTTTGCATGTTTTAGCAAAGTGTAGTTTGGAATATTCTACACCTATTATCTTCCAAATTCAAAGAGAGAAAAGAATCCCTAGAAAATTTAAGTTACTGGCAAGGACTGTGCTGAAACGGAAGACCAATTGTTAAGCAGATTAGTTCCGTTAAGGAGAAGCCTGCTATACCCTCACAGCATGACCCCATCCCCCCATCCAGCTAAGATTCCAACTTGTGAAAGCCTAAGGAGTTTTCTGTTCCTAGAATGTAAGTGCTAATATGGTTCAAACAGGCAAAATGTGCCCACCCCAAGCCTAAAGCCAAACTCACAAGGTGCTGGCTTTGGATTAATGAAGAGTGTAATGGGAAAGGGATCATGGAAACTATCTCCGAGGTCTCAGAGAGTTACTGAGGCCAGGCAGTAGGTAGTAGGAGAGTGTCTGCATGAATGCACTGAGACCATTGTGTGAAGCCTAGGTTGCAGTGGGGACTGCCCATGTTGATGTTGAAAATACAATGGTAAGACATCTGCCAAGGAGGGTTTCATACTTGGTGAGAGATAAGATGCTGCAGAACTGAAGGGGCAGAGTCATATAAGCCCTTTGAAATTAGAGTCCTAGACATTGGACATGGAGTTATAGGAATATATAATCTCTCCCTCTCTCTCAAATATATATATATACAAATATATATATATATATATAACCAATATATATATTGGTTTCCAGTTGATGGCAAGGTTTCAGGAGATGGTGGGGACTTGCTTGAGGATATTGGGGGGCAGGTTTGAGAGTTCAGTGTCATTAATCTTCCTGTTCTCCCTCTATGCTTTGTGCTTTTAGTTGAACATGATGTGGTATTTCTGCTTAGTGCTGTCCCTTGCAAGTATTCATTCCCACCTGTAACATGATAGACTTTTATCCTAATGAAACAGTAAACTCAAATAAAATCTTACATATGTTGTTCCAGACAGAGAAGTGATAATACAAATACATTTTTTTCACAGGCTTTGATTTTGACTCTCCTGATAATGATTTTGAATAACAATTTTCATAATGAAATATTTGTCTGGAAAATTTAACTACTGTTTGGGATTTGGATCATTATGTTTTATGGAACAGTATCAATCATTTTATAACCTGTAAACAGAGATTATATTCTTTCATACATTTTTGTACAAAGCCTGTTTTAGTAGATTTTTGCTCTTGTAAACTCCACATACCTTGTTCATTAAAATAACTCAGCTCAGTATTCTGTAGAACACAAAAGTAATGTGTTTCAACTTGTATTTCTTTAACTTAATACTTTTTAGAAAGAATTAAATGCTATATTGTCTAGTTGACATTCTGTTGTCTTTGCATTGGTTAAAAAATGATGTCAAGGTAAACTCTTTAATAGACTTTATCATAAAAAGTATTTACATGTGTTCATTTGCTGGATATTGTATCTAAATTTTCCAGTTTAACATTATTCCTTGAAGAAAATCTTGTTTTCAACAAATTTTAAAAATCATGGATCAAATATATACTTTGGAAATAGACAATGTTCAAAATCAATCCCTGGATCTTTTTAGTGAATTATCAAGCTTTGCAACTATCTGGAGACTACAAATAAACAAACACCATGTGTGCAGAGTCATACTCTCCAGTTTAGGTAAAGAAATAACATTAGAATACAAATGTAAAACATACCCAGGAAGAAAAAATTTACCCTTGAATGCAAGTATATTCTGTTAAAACTTGCAACACAGTTGACTATGCTAATACTCATGAGCTAAATCCAGTATCTTAAAGGGCCTTTCACCTGTGAGCATACATTTTCTCACTGATATTGAGATGTGTGCAGCAGATGAGTGCAAGAAGACATTTAGAGAATTCGAACTCAGCTCTCAATTGGAAGGAAAACAAAGGTCAAGCTAAAAATCAAATCAATTGTTCACTAAGAACCAAAATAAATATTTACGTTTTATAATCATGATACAATACCTATCTATCTATCTATCTATCTATCTATCTATTTTTCTAACTCTGTATCCATCCATCCATCCACCCATCCATCCATCCATCCATCCATCCACCCATCCATCCATCCATCCATCCATCCATCCATCCATTCATCCATCCATCCATCCATCTGTTTTGAGACAGGGTTTCTCTGTGTAGCTCTGGCTGTCCTAGAACTCCTTCTGTAGACCAGGCTGGCCTGGAACTCACAGATATCTCCCTGTCTCTACCTTTCAAGTCATGAAGTAAAAGGTGTACAACACCACCAACCCACATAATGATACAATTTTAAGTGCGTTCTTTTTCCAAACTCATCTTTGTTTTCTTTTCTTTATGGTGCCCTACACATATATTCCATCTAAAACATGTACAAACATAAAATGACAGAAGAAAACAAAAGGCATAGTCTCTTTTAAATTTCTTCAGAGTTGTATTTTCATCATATTCACCCAATGCCTCACATACCTATACTGATGACTAATCCAAATTACTGCATGGAGTAATATTTGTGCTGTATATACATTCTTGGGTATGTTGCCAGCTACTAGCGTGAGTATGGTTGACCTACAAAGAAGCACTCTTAAGGAAAACTGTATTACCCTCTCCAATCAGCTATCAGTAAGACTTCAAATCCACATCCTTTCTCCATGTTGGGGTATTTCTTGGCTTGATTTTGTGTAGATCTTATTCAAGTTGTCTCAACTATTGTGAGTTCACATGAGAAATTACACTATTGTTTGTAGAAAATACTATTTTGTTGTTGTAGTCATTTATTATCCCTTCCCTCTTATATCCTTTTAGTTTCCTATTTTGCTCATCTGCAATCATACTTGAGCCTTATAAGGACAGGATGTGATAATGATATGTATTTAGGGCTGAGTGCTTATCAATCTCTGCACCTCATCCAGTGGTGGCTCTTTAAGTTGTTCAGTAGTGGATTGTTGTGGTAACATCTATTAAATAAATCAAGGAACAAATAAAAACAGACAGAGCCCCCAACCAGCAGGAAGCAGTTTGAAAGAATGACGCCAAAATTCCCTACTATTGTTTATATGTGTTTATTTTCATTTAAATGGGGTTGGTTATAAATGGTTAAGAATCACAACCGATCTCTTTTTAAAGGTAAAAAGGGGATTATTGTATGGAAATAAGTACTTTGTTTTGGAATGGATTTTCATTTATTGATACAATTTTAAGGTCACTTTTGTGGTATGTATATTTTTCTGTTGTTTAGGTACTGTGATTATATAGCTCATTTAAAAATTAAACACCTTGATTATATAGCTCATTTAGAAATTAAACACCTTTGCTAAAGTAGAGATTACTAGTGGCTAAGATAAATTCAATAATACCCGTTCCTGTTAAGAGTCCTTGACTACTAAACTGGCTAATTTTATGAACATGTTTTTGTATTCCTACACTCATGCATTTGTGTCCAGTATTATTTTCCTTGATGTATGAAAGAAATTTGGCTGCACTTTCTAAGCATGGATTGTACTGGGAGAAAGAGATGTCTTGATAGAGGAGGCAACTATGGAGTCAGGGAGAAATCTCATGCCAGGGAAACTCCAAGGAATACACAAGGATGACCCCAGCCAGGACTCCTAGCAGTGGTAGAGAGGGAGCCTGAACTGGTCTTCCCATGTAAGCATAATGGTGGCTACTCTAATTGTCATCATAGAGCCTTTCATCTAGTAACTAATAGAAGGAGATGCAGAGATCAATAGCTAAGCACTGGGGGGGGGGCGGGACCCCCAGAGTACAGTTGAACGAAGAGAAGAGTGGTTATATGACCAAAGGGAGTCAAGATCGTGATCGGGAACCCACAGAGACAGCTAACTCAAGCTCATGCTCTGGAAGGACAGCTGGTGAGCAATAACATAGGCCTCGACAGTTATGTGCCTTTTTTTTTTTTGTTCGTTTGTTTGTTTGTTTTTGTGGGGTCCCCAGCATTGGGACCAGCATATGTTCCCTGGTGAACAAGATGACTTTTTGGAACCTATTCCCTAGGGTGGGTTGACTTGATGGAATGGGGAGGAGCTGAGTTATTCCTGAACTTCATGCCAGGCTTTGTTGGCTCCCTATTGATGGCCTTACACTTTCTGAGGAGTAGATGTGTATGGAGGGAATGTTAGAAATGAGGTGGGGCAAGGAAACAGGAGGAGAGGAGGGAGAGTAAACTGTGTTTATTATGTAAATAACATAAAAGTAAACTGAAAAACCTGACAGAAGAGTCAAGTGAATAAATATTTAGCATGAATAAGCTAGCCAGCACTCATTTATTTACTCATTCATTCGTTTGGTGATTATTTATTCAGGACTTAGTGTTAGAATGATCATTGCAATTTAATGATAAGTAAAATATGGTATCTTGTCTCAAGTTTACTTTGCTCTCGAGCTGTGTGTGTGTGTGTGTGTGTGTGTGTGTGTGTGTGTGTGTGAGTGAGTATCTGTATGTCTTTGTGTGTCTGTGTAATGAAGGAGGATAAAGACTTCGGAGTACAAGCTGCTAGGTTAACTATGGATTGTTCATGTAAACTTCAGTATATTTTTCTTTTTACATCTTAGCTTTATGTGTGTGATATGTGAATCATAATGGCACTATATCTAGATGTTGCATGAGGATTAAAAGAGAAATCATTCGGTACAGAACATTCAATCTGTTCGTCTTTTATTTACCACTTCCTCAAGCCCAGCTGGATTGACTTTTCTCTGTAGCCAAACAGTTAGGTGTGGCAATATTACACCTTTATTTCTAAAATAATATAAGTGGAAATTATGCATGTATTTTTAGATGTTTCCTAAATAAAGCTCTTCCATTCTTATTCTCCTTATGGAGGCTTATATTCATAGTAATTAGGGGAATCTTGTAAGATAATTTTTATCAACACTGGCAGCTATACTCACTCAATGATGTATGTGTGAGTGTGTGTGACTGTGTATGTGTGTGTGTGTGTGTGTGTGTGTATGTTTTATAGGCTAAGGATAGATATATAAACACACAAACATCTTTCCCGGTGAAAGACCAAGTATAACATACATAAGGGTTAAACTAAAGTTACTAATGATCTGAAGAGAAGGTGAAGATTAAAAAAAAATAAACTTAAAACATAAAGTGAAAAAGGAAGCCTATCAAGGGAATAAAAGAATTTTAATCCATAAGAAATGGGTTGAAGCTAAAATTTTAAAGTCTAAATTGAAACTAACTTTCTAAAGAGGGGGAACAAAAACCATCATCACAAAAATAAAAATAAGAATCATTCTAAAAGACACAAAATCCTAAATTTGAATTTTATATACCATGAACTTCTAGTATTTTGCAAATATTATTATAATAATGAATTTAAGTAATGGGTGAAGGTACCATAGCAAATGAGGACACATAAATTATAGAGTTTCTCTATTAAAAACAAGTGTTTTATATTATGAAGTACAGAAGTGAACTAGATTTTATTAATATCTCTCCATTTCTATACAAGAGGTTAGTCTTCAATTCATTCAGGTGAGCTCTATTGACCATGTGCTAACAAGAAAGAGCATTATATTCAAACTAAGCAAAAACAGAATAAAAGAGATTGCATGAGTAACAAACTAGGGTTCACTAATCTATACTGAGAGGAATTCTCGCAAAAATAATATGATTATAAAAATCAGTACATGAGATGACACTATCACACAATTTTTCATAATATTAAATTATAATAGTTTAATTACATGGCTCTGAAATACATTAAAAGTTAGCTTCAGTTGATGAATGGCATGAAAACTGCTTTTAATTTCAAAGCTCATCATGACACCAAGAAATAACACTTATGTAATATAACAGTAACAGAAGTAGCATCAATATGTGAAAGGAACCTAGTAAGTGAACTTGCTCACTAGAATTGCTGTAACAAAGTACAACACACTAGATGTTTAAACAAAAGATATGCATTTTCTTTTGTTTCCAAGGCTGTTTTAAAGATCAAGTTGTCAGCAAGGGGAATTGATTCTGAAATCGCTGTCCTTGGCTTATATAAGGCCAGTTTTCTTCTTGTATCATTGAATTGTTTTCCATCTAGTTGTGTCTGTGACCCAATTAGTTTTTTTTTTCCTATAAGGACAGTAGTCAGAATGGATTAAGCTTACAATGATTGTGGTTTATCTTAATTACCTATTTATGTCAAAACAGTCAGGTAGGAGTTAGAGCTTTACCATATGAGTTGTAGGGATATATAAAATTCAAGCCATAAAATTAAATAAAAAAATGAGAAAATAAGAATGTCTAACTGCTAGAGCTATTTAAAAACATTGGAATAGTCTACCTTGCTTGATATATGGTGAGCTCCTAAGGATTAGTACATAATAAATTCAAGGTTAAAAATAAAATTTTTCTAGTTGGAAGAAAGGTCAGGTCAAATAATCTTGATCTTATTTACAGAATGATACAAAAATAAATAAAACAGTAAAAGAATTTTATGATGCATATAATAAATTATTAGACTCATAGCAATGGGAATATTTTTAGACTATTTTATAATTTACAGAATTTAAGATAACCATTAATTTTTAATTTCACAATACAAGGATTATTGGGGAAATAAAACACATTCATGTGGACAGTAGAGCAGAGATCAGAAGAAATGTCCCAAATAATTAGCTAATACTAAAGCTTAGACCTATATAGAAATCTTTCACCTTCCTGATCTCCAACCCTGAATATAAGGGGTATTAAAAAAATAAAACAGCATATCCTGAACCATTACATAAGTAATACATCCTCTCAATATATTCATTTTTGTTGATGGCAGTCAATTAAAATACTGCTTTCAGTCAAAGAGGTATTGATATAGTATGCAATGAAATTCCAATTGAGCTTATTTATTTTAATTTTATTTGCTTGTTTGTAATTAAAAGTCACTTATCCCCTTCAATTTCCTATTTCCATTCCCTGCTATATCCCCCCTCAATCTCTTACAGTGCTGAACTCTTTCGCTTTATTATTGTTGCACACAAATACACACACACACACACACATACATACAAAACACACACGCCCATGCATGCACATCACTTGGAAAAATATATAAATATCACCTACTTATCACATTTAGTGTGGCTTATATATTTATGATTCCAGGGGCTACTACTTTGTATTAGATAACCAGTTATGGGTCTTATCTCTGGAAATAGATAATTCTTTTTCTTTCAGTCGTCCTTAGTTGCCTGTAGTTCTTTGTCTAGGTGGTAAGACCCCATGAAATTAGATTCCCCTTCCATATTAGCATGCATATTGATAACGTCTTGTTCAGGTCTTACGTTTGTAACTGCATTAATGGAGTATCATGTATCTTAGAATAGACATACTACTACCACTCTGCTAAAACCAAATTAATTCTAACTATATTCTAAATATTTATCATCATAAATACAGATAAGTATATCTCTTACCCTTCATTAAAGAAACTTTTTTTTTTTACAGCAGAGCCCATCACCAAAGAGCAAAGTATGTTATAATGCAGAGATCAATGAATTTTGAGGAGTCAAGTGTCAACATAAGGCTCAGATAACATGGAAGAGGAAGCAGAAAGATTTTTAAGAGCCAGATAACCTGCCATAAGTATGTATCTTCTAGAACTATCTGCTTGGATTTTAATAATGAAAGGACTTAAGAAATGATTTACTTATGACAAATGTCTGTGGAATATGCTCGGAAAACCCACTCCCCTATTTATGGCACTTCTGTAACTTTAGGAAGACACTTCACTGGAGCTTTTCTGTTTTTTTTTTTTTTTTTTTCACTGAATACAGTCACTTTGTTGTGCGGGACATTGGTCCTACTTGATGAAGAACTTTTGCATTCAACTTATTGCCCATATAAATGTCCCCAGAATTATAAGATGGTGGTTCATGAACACCTAATTTATCCAACAGAGAATGCCTCAAGTTGAAATTACTTTCATGCCACTCCAATCAACGTGGGTCAGATTTAAACTCCTGAACCTGGGAAAAGACTATCTTTTCAAATTTTAGGATGAATCTTTTATAAAATCGTATAGAATGTTCAGAATAACAATAACCAATTAATAAAAGACATTTTTAAAATTTTATAACTAACAATGGAAAACCTAAGTTAGGTTATGTTTCCACAGGAGATTGCATATAATTATGTTGAAACTTTTCACTTTAATTCTTGCACTGAGCCAAGAACCCTATGAAGTATGTATTATTTGTTCAATCCTGATATTCTATTTTAAAAAGAGTTTGGAAATTATGATATGCCTCTAATACTTTCATGTTCTAGGTTTTTTCTTTTTAAATTTTAAATTAGGAAAAAAAGCTTTTATTTTTTTCTTGTCAATCTAGTTCCTGCACCATCCCCCTCTCCCCTGACCCCAAGCAACCCCTTATCCTTTCCCCTTTCTTCTGCCCAGGGAGGGTGAGTCTGTCATAGCATTTGGAGAGAGGCCTAGGTCCTCCCCTAGGCCAAGAGAGTATTCCTTTATGTGGAATGGATTCCCAAAGTCCATTCGTATACCAGGGATATATACTGATCCACTACTAGAGGCCCCTTAGAATGTCTGGACCTCCTACGTAACACCCACGTTCAGAGGGTCTGGGTTGGTCTTGTGCTGATTTCCCAGCTATTATTCTGGAGTCCTTGAGCTCCCCCTTGTTCAGGTCAGCTGTTTCTGTGAGTTTCTCCAGCCTGATCTTGACTGACCCCTTTGCTCATCCCTTCTCCTTCTCTACAACTGTATTCCAGGAGTTATGCTCAGTGTTCAGCTGTGGATGTCTGCTTCTGCTTCCATTAGCTACTGAATAAAGGCTCCAGGATCCTAGAGATTTCTTTTCTTAATTAAGGTTTTGAAACAATCAAGCAGCTAATGGAAGTCATAAAATTACTTCTGCCAGTAATATAGCAGCATATAGCCCCTGTTTTAATCTCTTTCTGGGATTTTATTGGTGCTAAATATTGGTGACATAATAAAAAGATGAAAATGTTGAATGCATACTTCTTGTGAAAAATGAGTAATATATAAATATGTATATGTATATATACATATATATGCATATACATATATGCACACACACACGCGCACACACACACACACACACACACACACATATATATATATATATATATATATATATATGTATAGTGGTCATTTTCAGGGCAAGTCTTGTAAATACAAGTATGTGGATACAGGGATATCTTACTAAACAAAGAGTATTAAAGTCTTTTTTACATGTTATTATAAAGAATATTCTCATTCTTTTTTTTTTTTTCGAACAAGTTGCCCCTGATAGCCTTGACCATTATTTTCTTTTTTTTTAAACATTTTTTTATTTAATTTTATATAACAAAGTCCAATTAAATGAAAACAAACATTTATACACAGTATTTGGGAATTTGGGCGTCGTTCTTTCCAAACTACTTCCTGCTGGTAAGGGGCGCTGTCTTGGGGGATTCGAAGAAGATTCAGATATCCTAGCTGTAGTCTGTAGGGCTGTTTTGTCCAGCTGTTTGGAATGTAGGATCAGCTTGTACTCTGTTTTAGGCGGCTTGACCATTATTTTCAATTAATTTTTTATTTAAATTAATAAAAGACCAATCCTAGTTCCCTCTCCCTCCTGCCATCCCATTTCCCCACCATCCATCCACTCGCCAGGAAAGGGTGAAGCCTCCCTTGGAGGATCATCTCAGTCTTAACAAAATTTTGTCCTTGAATTTCTATGGCTGGAGTCTTGTTTTCCTTTGGGCTCCTGTTACCTTTGCCATTCTAAACCACCACAATTCCTCGGAGGAATAGACTTTTAGATAGCCCCTTGCTACCTTAGATTTGACACTTGCCCCTTTGTGGCCATTCAACTTTCCTGTGTGTTACATAGCCTTTAGGACTCTTCTTTTACACTTCCATCTGTGTAGAATTCTGCTTTTCTTGATTTTTTTTTTTTTTTTTTGGTAGCAATTCTTCTTTCTTTTATATGGCATTCAAATTTGCAGACTCTTGTCTCTAAAACCTTCATAGTCTATTCTAAGTGGGGGCACAGTATAATATTGTAATCATGCCCCATTAAAATGTTTAATGTTTAACTTTGAACCCTATACTTACCATTTACTATGTTATCTTGGGTACCTTGTTGACCAGTGTGTCTCAGTTTTTACTCATAAAATGCATATGACAATAATGCCTTGAAAACAATGTTCTTATAAAAAACAAGGAATAAAATCACTATAATTCTTGCATTGTTTCATGCAATGCCTGTCATAAAACAAGTGTATAAGTGTTCGGTGGACAAACTGTGATTTGATATTCTAGTTATTCCGAGATCCAAACTACATCGTCCTTCAGTATTTCAAGAAAGGTAATTTTATCCTCAATGATACTCAGGTACATATTCATTTATCTTCTTTACTACTCCCCAATGCATTGCAGAATTGTCTTTGTCTCGATTCTCTCCAGCTTTTCAATGTCACCACTGAACAGTCACTCTACAATTTTAATTCTCTTCTTCTGTCCCCATTGTACTTTAATGGATCTTAATGTTAAACATATGTTAGTGAATAATACCTTAATTTATATAATTTTCTTTATACAACTTATATCATTCCCTTTATTTTAAAAATATTTTAATGAAATAATAGTCTGTACCAATACAACATTACAAAAAGAAAAATACTTTAAAATCAAAATAAAATACTGTTTTCTTATAATAAAAATTGAAAACACATATCCTATAGAGATATATACATGCCTGGGTAAGCTGAAAAATTTTCACTCCTTTATACTAGAATCTGAATATCTGTGTAATATGATAATGCATGATAATAATTGGTTTTACTTATTTTTCCCATGTAACAACCATATTACCTTCCAGGTTATAATTCTCTTGATCAATCCAGGTTTGATCAATAGTTAAAAGCAGAGTTGGAGCATATTAAAGCCTCAATATCCTCAGCTATAAACAGCAAATATGAAGATCTGACTTTGATCCTGAGAACCCTTTGAACAGCTGGATAACTTTGCATGATCATCTATAATCCCAGAGCACCTATGTGGATATATAATGTAAATACACGGGAATTGGGCTAGGTAGCCTATCTCAAAGAAAGTCCTCTGGCCTCCACAAATGGGCTATGGTGTTTATGTATACAAATACTCTCAAGTACATGTATTCACACACATATATCACACATACACATACTATACATTATAATATGAATGCTTACATATGATGTCAAACATCACTTAATTTCAGTGTAAGGCACATAACCAAATATGTGATATATAGTTAAGTTTCAGCAGAAGTTAGGTTCTCATTTTTCCTCACCAAATATAAAGCTTCCCCAAACAAATATTTTACCACTGTAGCTCTCACAGAATATAGTAGATTTATATATATCAGCTTGGCAACCTTTATTAGTTTTAGTGGATATAAGTACTGACAAACACATTTTTTTTTTGGTCCAATAAGGTTAGTGTTTTTATTTTGATAACTTTGTAATTTAAATTTGAAACAAGCTTGTTTTACATGTCAATCCCAGTTCCTGCACCCTCCCCTCCCTTGCTGTTCCTCCCAACAACCCCCATTCCATCCCATTTCTGCTCTCCAGGGAGGGTGAGGCTTCCATGGGGAGTCTTCAAAGTCTGTTACATTATTTGGAGCAGGGCCTAGGCCCTCCCCTATGTATCTAAGCTGGAAGAGTATCCCTCTATGTGGAATGGGCTCCCAAAATCCATTCGTATACTAGTGATAAATACTGACTCATTACCAGAGGCACCATAGACTGCCTAGTCTTCCTAACTTATAACCACATTCAGGGAATCTGGGTGGGTCCTATCCTGGTATCCTAGCTATCAGAGTAGAGTCCATGAGCTCCCCCTTGTTCAGGTCAGCTGCTTCTGTGGATTTCTCCAGCCTGGTCTTGACCCTTTTGCTCATCATTTCTCCCTGTCTGCAACTTGATTCCAGGAGGTCGGCTCAGTGTTTAGCTGTGGGTGTCTGCTTCAGCTTCCTTCAGCTACTAGATGAAGGCTTTAGGATGGCATATATTATATATAATTATTTGTTAGAACCTGTGATATCATTTCTATGTAGCCAGTTAACTTTTATAATCTCTAGTTCAGTGAGAAATGCATCAACTCCCTATACTTTCAATTGTCCATTTACAGTATATAAGCATTTACATATGCTATTTTCTATATATTTTATTCAATTATTTAATTAAAACAGTGAGATTACTGTCAGCAGTTCATTAACTCTAAGAATAAACTTGATTTCTTTCCTCCTGAGGAAGTAAGAAGAAGTAACTTTATCTAGGAAATCTGCTGTGTAATTTGTTCAGGGGTGTCATATACACATAAATTCTTATATGTTATTAGTAAGACAAGGAGACCACTCTATTTTGGGACAAATGCTTGGGCTTTACTAGAATACATAGAATTTACGTGGACACCTATACAGTTATAAGGAGGGTTAGCTAGCTGTTTTTCTTTATGGATGCTGATCATTTCTTTATCCCTCTAGCATCTATCATCCATAAAGAAAAACAGCTTGAAGTTCTTCATAAGCTTTGCAAAGCTTATAGATCATTGACTGGCTCTTGCTTTCCATTACTTTAGAGAGCCATGAAAAAGAAAGGCATTTTATTTGGAAGCAATTCAGATAACAGGGATCATGTACCTTTTATCAAGAGTCTATGTTGCCTGGATACACAGCCTTCAGGTACTTTGTGAAGCTGAAAGTTTCTCCACACATCTCAAATTGCACTTACTGATTACAGTACAAATATTCTGAGAGAGCAGTTTTGTCTTGTTTACAATTTCAGAAATTGCTCACGCTCACAAGGGAACATCTAATCAGCTAATTGACCAAATTTAGACAGGATGTCATGGAAATATGTTTAGACAAATTGGTATTTATATTCTTTTTCAAGGTCTGAAGGGCAAGAAATTCCAAAACTCTTCCATTAGAACTGAGTGAACTTCACAATCAAGTAATCAGTCTTTAATTTAACTTAACTTACCCAGTATCTGATTTTTTTTCTTTGTTCTTAGCTATCTTTTTGGACTACACAGATTTTTATTTTGCAATGGAATTTTAGAGTTGTCTCTAAATTAATCCTGGTGGTACTTTAGGTAGCCATCTGTGTTTAAAATGTTTTCCCAGGGACAGAGAGATTATTTAGCTGTGAATAGCACTTGCAGCTCTTATAGAGGACTGCTTTTGGGTTCAGCACCAACACTGGGTGGCTTAAAAATGCCTGTAAATCCAGTTTCAGGATATCTGATGATGCCCTTTTTGACCTATGTGGATACTGCATGCATGTGAAAAAACATACATACATTCAGGCTCAGCCACATCTACATATGGAACATATTTTTTTTTAAAAAAAAATGTGATTTTAGCCCTTTCTAGGAAAATCATTGTGCTTAAATTTGAAAGAATTGTTTGTGTGAACTCTAATTTATTTAGAAACTTTATTGGAGCTGATAAAAAGAAGAAAAATGCACACACACACACACACACACACACACACACATATCTTTTAACCTTCAAATGTGAAAGGTGCAAAAAATAAATTCAAGAACCTCTTTTCATATATTATTTTATTTTTATTTTACATATCCATCCCAGTTCTCTCTCCCTCCATTCCTCCTCCATCCCTTCCTCCCTCCCTCTTTTCCTCTCCCCAACCCTCACATGCACCCCGATCCCCCTCCCCTCCCATCCTCCTACAACTCCACATTTAGGCTGATTCCCTCAGGAGGCATCATCTAAATTGGTCAAGTCATTTGGAGTAGAGACTAGGACTTCTCTCCTGTCTATAGGTAAATGGAGTTTCCCTCCATGGGGGATGTGCCCACAAAGTCCTTTTGTGCACCAAGAATATATCCTGGTTTCACTGTATGAGGACCCTTAGACTGCTCAGGTCTTCTACCTGAGACACCTGTTCAGGAGGTCTGAGTCAGTCCCATGCTGGATTCCCAGTTGTCAGTCTGGGGGTCCTTTAGCTCCTCCTTTTTCAGGACAGGCATCTCTATGTATTTCTGCAGCCTGGTATGGCCTCTCTCTCTGGATCTGGATTCTAGTTTGGCTTAGTGTTTAGTTGTGGGTGTTTGCTTCTGTTTCCAACAGGTACCAGATAAGGGATCCACGATAGTGGATGAGTTAGTCATTGATCTCATTATCAGGGAAGGGCATTTATAGTAGCCTTTCCACTGTTGCCCAAGTTGTCAGTTGGGGTCAGTCTTCTAGGTTTCTGGACATTTTCTTAGGTTCTGTTTGCTCTTCAATCCTATAATGGCTCCCTATTCTCTCTCTCTCTCTCTCTCTCTCTCTCTCTCTCTCTCTCTCTCTCTCTCTCTCTCTCTCTTTCTCTATCCTTCTACTTTCTTATCTTTTATGCCTCCCCTGACTAAATCTTCCTAGTCCCATGTGCTTTCCTCTCCTCTCTCTTTTTCTTAGCTCTGTCTCACTTACTGCCCCCTCCACTCCCATGTGCTCTGGAGAAATTGTCCTTTCCCTCTTCTGTGAGGGTCCTTATATAAATCTCTTAGAATCCACCTTATATCCTAGTTCCTCTGGTGGTGTGATTATAGGCTGGTGATCCTTTGCTCTATGTCTAAGATCCATATATGAGCGAGTACATACCATGTTCTTTTTATGACTAGGTTACCCCATTTAGGATGGTTTCCTCAAGTTCCATTCACTTGCCTGGGAATTTCAAAACTCTATTTTTCTTTTTTTTTTGTTCCCCCCAACCCCCAGAGTAGGATTCCATTATGTAGATGTGCCACATTTTCTTTATCCATTCTTCAGTTGAGGGGTATATAAGTTGCTTCCAGGTTCTTGCTATTACAAATAATACTGCTATGAACATAGTTGAGCACATGTCTTAGATGCATGGATGTGGATCAATTTAGTATATGCCTAGATGGGGGATTGCTGGGTTCTGTGGTAGACTAATTCCCATTTTCCTGAGGAACCACCATACTAATCTCCAAAAGGGCTGTATATAATTGCACTCCCACCAGCAGTGGAGGAGTGTTCCTCTCTCTCCACATCCTCTCCATCTTAACTTGTTATTGGTGTTTCTATTTTTAGCCATTCTGGCAGGAGTAAGATGGTATCTCAAAGTTTTTTATTTTGTATTTCTATAATAACTAAAGATTTTGAGCACTTAAGTGTCTTTCATCTTTTTTTATTTCCTCTATTGAGATTTCTCTCTTCAGTAATGTACCCCATTTTTTAATAGGGTCATTTGGTGTTTTGTTGACTAGTTTCTAGAGCTCTTTGTGTATTTTGGAGATCATCCCTTTGTCAGATGTAGGATTGGTGAAAATCTTTTCCCAGTCTGTGGGCTGCTGTTTGGTCTTGTCAGCATTGTCCTTTGCCTTACAGAAGCTTCTATGTTTGAGGAGGGCACATTTATTAATTGTGGATCTCAATGTCTCTGCTACTGGAGCTATGTTCAGGAAACAATCTCCTATAACACTTTGTTCAAGGGTGCCTCCCACTTTCTCTTCTAAGAGGTTCATTGTGGCTGGATTTACGTTGAGGTCTTTGATCCATTTGGACTTGAGTTCTGTGCATGGCTATAGACATGGGTCTATCTGTAGTCTTCTACTCACCATCATCCAATTGTGCCAGCACCATTTGTTGAAGATGCTTTCCTCCCCCCTTTGTATACTTTTAGCTGTTTTGTGAAAAATTAGGTGCTCGTAGGTGTGTGGGTTAATGTCAGGATTTTTGATTTGATTCCATTAGTCTACTTGTCTATTTTCCTGCCAATAACAGGCTGTTTTCAGGATTATAGCTCTGTAGTAGAGCTTAAAGTCAGAGATGGTGATGTCTCCTGAAATTCTTTTGTTGTACAGGGTTGTTTTGGCTATCCTGGATCTTTAGTTTTTCCATTTAAAGTTATTATTATCCTTTCAAGGTCAGTGAAGAATTGTGCCGGTATTTTGATGGGGATTGCATTGTATCTGTAGATTGCTTTTGGCAAGATTGCCATTTTTACTATGTTTATCCTACCTATCCAAGAGCATGGGAGACCTTTCCATTTTCTGGTATTTTCTGTGGTCGATTTTAGAGAAGGTTCCATGTGGAGCAAAGAAGAAGTTATATTCTTTTGTGTTTGGATGGGATGTTCTATAGATGTCTGTTAAACCCAGTTGAGACATACCTTCTGTTAATTTGTTTGTTTCTTTGTTAAGCTTCTGATTGGTAGTCCTGTCTAGATGTGAGAGTGGAGTTTGAAGACTCCCAGTACAAGTGTGTGAGGTTTTATGTGATCTTTGAGTTTTAGTAGTATTTCTTTTACGAATGTGGGTGCCTTTTTATTTGGGGTATAGATGTTCAGAATTGAGACTTTGTGCAGATGGATTTCTCCTGTGATGAATAAAATATGACATTCTTTATCTCTTTTGATTAGGTTTGGTTTGAAGGCTAACTTGTTAGATATTATATAGCTACACCTGCTTGCCTCTTGGGTACATTTGATTAAAAGATCTTTTCCCAAACCTTTACACTGAAGTAATTTCTATATTTGAAGCTTAGATATGTTTCTTGTATGCAGTAGAAGGGTGGATTCTGTCTTTGTATCCATTCTGTTAGCCTGTGTCTTTTTATAGGCAAATTAAGACCATTAACGTTGAGGGAGAGTAAGAACCATTGATTGTTAATGCTTGTTTTAGATTTGTTGTTGGCAGTGGTATTGTGAATATATCTGTCCCGCTTTGCTCTTGGGTTCTGGTAAAGTGGGAGTATCTATTGCCTATGTCATTGTACATGTAGTTAAGTTCCTTGGGTTGGAGTTTTCCTTCAAGAACTTTATGTAGGGCTGGATTTGTAGACAGGTATTGTAGATACATATTGTGAGAATCTGACTTTGTCATTAAATATTTTGTTTTCCCCACCTTATAGTAATTAATTGATAGTTTTGCTGGGTATAGTAAGTAGCCTGGGCTAGCATCCATAGACTCTCAGTACTTGTAGAACATCTAGCTAGCAATTTCTGACCTTAAAAGTTTCCATGGAAAAGTCAAGTGTAACTTTGATAGGTCTGCCTTAATATGTTACCAGGACTTTTTTCCTTTGCTGCTCTTAATATTATGTGTCAAAGGGTCTTTTTTTCTTTGGTCCAGTCTATTTGGTGTTTGGTATGCTCCCCGTATTTTCATGGGCATGTCCTTCTTCAGGGTGGGAAAGTTTTCTTCAATGACTTTTGTTGAATATGTTTTCTACACCTTTGATCTGGGCTTCTTCGCCTTCCTCTGTGCCTATTATTCTTAGGTTTGGACTTTTCATGGTGTCCCACATTTCCTGGATATTTTTGTTAAGTATTTGTTGGATTTTTGCTTTTCTGAGGTCGATGAATCTATTTCCTCTAGTTTATCTTCCCTACTGGAGATTCTCTCTTCCATCTCTTGAATTCTGTGGGTTATGCTTGCGTCTGTAGTTCCCAATTGTTTGCTCAGTTTTTCTATTTCCAGCATTCCTTCAGTTTGTGTTTTCTTTATTGTCTCTATTTCAGTTTTCAACTCTTGAACCATTTCCTTTACCTGTTTAATTCTTTTTTCTTGGCTTTCTGTACTTTCTTTAAGAAATTTGTTCATTTCTTCCGATTTTTTGTTTGTTTTTTCTTCCATTTCTTTAAGGGATTTTCTCATATCATCTTTGAGGGCCTCCATCATTTTTATGATGATATTTTTTAAGTTGTTCTCTTCTGCTTCATCTGCTTTTGGGTGTTCAGGTCTAGTTGGTGTAGAGTCCCTAGATTCTGGTGGTATTATGCTTGTCTTTCTAATGTTAGGTTTTTTACTTGTATTGCATCTTCCCATCGCTTCTTCCTGTAGGTGCAGGTGGGGTCTCTCTCTCTTTCACTCTTTGGTACTCCCCTGGTGGGCTTACGTGGGTCAGAAGTTCAATGTCTGTAGCTCTGGGTGGTCCAAGCTCTCTAGGAGGTCTCTCCATAGGCAGGGACACAGCAATGGATATCATAGATCAAGCTCCAGTTGAGGACTGGTGATGGGTGTCAATGATACTGTAGTCTTGGGCTCAGGATGTTCCTGAATGCTGATAGGTGGATCTAGCCAGGGCCTGGCACTCTCCACCTGAGCCCTCTTTAGCACAGGACTGGTTATGATGGCATAGGATGCAGCAGGGACTCAGGAGTGCCCCAAGGGTATAGGCAGATCTCCGGGAGTGGCCCAGAACTCCAGTAGAGGGCTGGCAGTGAGAGTCAGAGACCAGGCAGCTGGGGATTCCAGGTGGTCTTGCATGTATAGGTAGGTCTACTGTGCTCTGAATAGCTCCTTAAGTTCCCCAAAGGTGTCAGGATTGTTGGCTCCACCCTCTGTCCCAGTGCTCAACCAGAGAGGTGGGAGAGTGAGCAGGGTATGGTTCAGGGTATGGGGAAGTTAGGCTCTTGTTTGGGGTGGGTGGGTGTGTATCAGAGCACCAGTAGCACTGTAGCTGGGGGCAGAACACAGGGGCAGCAAGATCAGGGCCTATCCAGGGAGTTCCCATGGAAGGGTGTGGGGGAGATTCAACCCTAATTGGTCCCAGACTCACCTCTTGCAGAGTGCTATCGATGGGGGATACAAGAACTTCTTATTCAATGTTAATTCTATCTTACTGCAGTGTTACTACATATGAGAGAAATTAAACATGGTCAGTAAAAAAGTGAATGCTAACAATGCAATCTGAAAAAAATGCACATAATGAAAATCAAACATTAAATTCAAGAACAAAACATTTGGTTGTGCACAGTTTTGAAGATAAAGCAACCAAGCAGATGAGCTTCATAAGAAGCATAATTAAATAAAATAACAATTTAGATATTAGAATTCTCATGAGTAGACTTTATTTTAAAGAATTTGGAGAACTATAAGTGACAATTTATACAAAGCATTTTAATGTATCATTTTGGTCACCATTTAAGTCTGTCTATATGGCGAAATGATGAGGAAATCTAAAATGCATCACTGAAAATTATCACCTAGGGAAGAAAGGTTCATAGAAATGAGTAGGGTGCCATTCATTAGCATGTCAGAAATGCTTCTTCAACAGGATGCCATTAAATTATTGTGGTGATAATTGAGACACTAAAAAGAGACAGATGCTGGGCCTGTAGTTTCAAAGATCTTATAACCCATTAGCAATTAAATTTCAATGAGTTAACATAGCTTTACTCTCACTAAATTAAGAACTGGGAATATTCCTTTTGAAGCTGCCTTTTGTTAAAATGGGTTTTGTCTGATTCAAAAGCAAATTTGAGCACTGTTGTAGGGCAAGAATCAGGAGACATGGGATATATAAATACAAGGAATCTTTCTACTCTCAACATTGGAATTTGGGTGTTAGACAACCAACTTAGAAAATCTAACGTAGACAGAATATCAACTAAAGAATCATATAATCATTTGATTATATTTAATAGAAACATGTTCCTTATTTACTAGCTGTTGTGGTTTGAATTGCAACTATCCCTCATAAATTCATGGATTGAATGCTCTAGGCCAAATTTGGCAATACATTGAAGGCTAGGGAATTATGAAGAGGTCAGGTGTGTCTGGAGGATGTAGGTAAATTGAAGCAATCCTTTGTAGGTTTTTCTCATCCATGGTACCTGCTGTTTGGTTCATGACATGTAAACATTTGACAATGTAATAGAAGCTTCCTTCTTCATGAATTTCCACCCTTAATGGACTGAACATTCTGAATGGAAATAAGCCCACTGTCTCTTAAATTGTTTTTCTCAGGTGTTTTAGTCAGAGACAGAAAATAACTAATAAGAAAATTAGCTTGAGAAACATGGCACCATTGATAAAATAGATTTGACAATGGTCTGTGGGCCATTGTCTCTTGCTTGTGGGAAGACTGTAGTAGAGTTTGGAAGTACAAGGTAAAGGAGCTAAAATGCCATAAATGGAGTTTACTGGGTGATTCACTTGATAGTTCACAAAAATTGAATGATAATAGAATTAATTGAAGACAGTAAAGAATGCTCTCATGGGTTTCAGATGAGAACAAGGACAAGCATATCAGGCTTATAGGCAATGATATATCCTGCTAAAGAATCTGGCTGCACTTTACCTTTATCTCAACTATCTGAGTGAAGATGAATAAAAATTAATGGGCTAATTTAGTTGGAAGATAGTACTTCAAGAAAGCATAACATTTAAACTATAAAGTAGTTGTTGTGTCTGCTTATAGATAGGTTTACATTAGAAAGCAAAAGTAAGATGCAGAACATGAAAAATTACAATTTGATGAAGAAATGAGTTTAAATACATTTAAAGTTATAGTCAGGAAAGTTTGGACAAAGCAGAGGTAACTACTAAAATGTAGATTCCATGTATATAAGTCTTAAATTCTGGACTGGAATTATAGGAAAGGTAATTTGCTTTGGTATCAAGAGTGCACCACCTTTGGACTGAATCAGACCCCCTGAACATGAGTCTCAGTTAGAAGGCCTGGGCAGTAAAAGGGAACTTGGACAGTGGAAATAGGATGTACCCTTGGTGCACAAAAGGACTTTGGGAGCACATTCCTCATTGAGGGATACTCCCTTAACATAGAGCCAAACGGGGCCTAGTCCCTACTCCAAATGACTTGACAGATTCAGTTGACCTCTCCTGAAAGGCATCACCCTTCCTGTGGAGTGAGGGTTGGATGGGATATGAGGGTGGTCTGGGCATGGGAGGGAAGGGGAGAGGGAAGGAGGAAGAAAGGGAGGGTGAGAGAGAGGGAGCGAGTGAAGAGAACTGGGAGGGAGGGAGATGGAAGTGGGATCCATATGTATAATAGAAAAAAAAAAGAGTGCACCCACTGTGGTTCCTAAGGTGAGAACATGTAAACTCCTTTGAAACAAAGTCATTCATTTGAAATTGCTTACAAAATGTCATAAATGGAAAGAGAGCATCCTGGAAAGTATACTGCAAAATGGCTACATAGAGAAGTACTTTTCCAGGTTTAGCTGCCCAGGTACTCAGAAGCCTCCTCCATGGTGGTTCAACAGGACTAAAGTACATCAAAAACTAGCAGTAGGCCTTGGTATTATGCATATAGTTTTGGTTTAGTGTGCATGAAGAATGCAAGATTTACAGGGTTATGAAGACTTTACCCAGGATGGCAGAGAAAAGCAGGCTAGAAAATATATGGCAATACTAGATTCTCTACAAAAATTACACATAAAACAAAATTTGAATTAAAAGTTAAACAATAAATAAGGATTTAGTGAGATATCCACTTCACCAGCACCTGTTGCAGTGACCACACCCATTGGGGGCTTTGGGGACAGGTGTGTGTATGACCTGGGAAAACTAGGTCTGGGTTTGCAGACCTGAGCACTCTCTCTCTTACTGCCAGGGTGGAGTCAGGGAGCATTAAGAGGCATTCTTGGGACAGGAACCTGATGATAGTCATCTGTCTCTGGTGTTAAGTCATTTCTCCCCGAAATAACATCCATCAGCCTATTCGCTTTCCTAGATTCTTATTTATCCATGATAGAGGAAGTTAGCATGGAGTG
The DNA here is from genome assembly GCF_943737965.1 of Phodopus roborovskii. NCBI lineage: Eukaryota > Metazoa > Chordata > Mammalia > Rodentia > Cricetidae > Phodopus > Phodopus roborovskii. The sequence continues at coordinate 1,456,153 of NW_026125729.1, forward strand.
GAGGAGAAGCAACCAAAAAGCAAACAGAAAAGAAAACCAATAAAAATAACAATATGAGCTAAATGAAGTCACTGGAGTAGGCTCTAATCCAATATGAGTAATGTCTTTATAAGACTAAAAGATTGAGACACAGAAACACAGACAAGTATAGCCATATCAAGATATCCAAATGAAGAAGACAGTTCATATGAAGAAATCAAACTTGCTGACACCCAATTTGCAACAGCAACCTCACAAAAATCTGAAAACTATATTTTGTTTTAAAAATATGAATTTAATGTACCTTGTTACGAGAACTCCAGAAGGAGAATTTATGTGCAAAACTGTAATATCAGTACATGCCCATTTTGCTTTAAAAACATACTAATAAGTTTCAAAAGGTAATAGGATACTAAATGACTTGTTTTACACTTTTCTTTTAGATAAACTGTTCTTTAAACAGGACAATGTGTTGTTATATATGATTGAATTCCCAAGAAGCCAAGAAAGCTTAGTTATATGGAGATATTTTGAAATAGTATGTACAAGGAAACAGGAAAGGAGAAAACCATATGAAAATAATTTATTCACAGACTCAAAGATGATATATATTAAATGATGTTGTTCAGGAAAATTTTCTGTAGAGGTACCACTCGTGTATCTGGACTCTGAGCAAGTTTTACTAAATAAATAGTAGAGTCAATGTATAAAGACATTATTATGCTGTTTATAATAAAGGGGCACAGGAGTGAACACTCACATAAGCACTAAAAGTAATTGAGCAATATTTTCTTTTACTGTCTAATGGCATTTTTATACACTCGATAATCTTATCGTGACATTTCATTGTGTTTCTAAAGGTGACAGTGGATTTAAGACATTCAATGAGTTTAAATGTGAAAGCAGTTTCTTCACTGAATAGAAAGAACAATTCAATAAAACATCTTTTTTTTCTGCACAACTTCCTGTACAAGCCACCTTTCTCAATTGTGAAAAATAGTAAGGTGAAAAATAGAAAGGGAAGCAAGATCCAGTTCCTGCTCTCAAGAGTTTGCAAAACTTGGCTGTTTTGGAAATGACTTTTCTTTTTTCAGACAAATGAGCAAAATATCAGCAAATACACATCTGTGTTTGTATAGTTACATAAAAATAAATAGCAGTATCTCCAATCTGGAAAATAACAATTGCATCTCTAATAATCCCCGTGAAGACTTAAATAATTTATTTGCATTTTCAGATAAGTAAATTGAAGTCAAAGGTACACAGACTTTTACTAATGTCAATTGAATTGAACAGAGTAAATTCTTGTTATGATCAACAGTAAAATACCTTCAGGCCTTCTAGAAGGGATAGGTCATGGATACAGTAAACTTTAGAAAATAAGACAGAACAGTTGTCCCAGATTGTCAGAGTGCCCAAGGACACCAGGATATATGTATTTTCCTTTCAAAAGTAATTGACCACATAAATATTTAATCCAATTTTCCAAAGACAATCTTCAAGATATTTGAAACTGATCTCTGTAGAATATTCAGAATGTTTAATCCATCATTATTTGATCTCTGGTATGAACTCATAGGTGTATGATTGTGATAGATTCATGATAGCAAACACAATATAATTTTTCAACTTGAAATTGTTTCCATTATTACATTTTTGCCGTTTGCCATTCCAGGCTGCAAGAGAGTAGAATGTCTTACAGATGATCTGCAAAAGTATGAGTTGACACTTGAGCAACATTTGTAGACAAGTCTTATAGTTCATAATGATGAAATCATTGACAGAAATGTGTAAGGATTGATGGTAAAATGAGTGAGGAGATCTAGGCATAAACTTGAGTATTATATCTGGATTTTGGTTTGAATTGATATTGCCATAATTAGAGTAGAGATGTTACTAACAGTAATAGCAGTAGCTATCACGTGTTCTTATATAATATAATTTATGTTGTCTAAACTGCCCATATGCTCTTCAGCATCAACTAAGTAGCGATAAATTAATGAATTTCAAACTCACAAAACTGCAAACATAGTGTGTCTTAGTTACTTTTCTATTGCTATTGCTATTAACAGACTCCATTACCAAGACAACTTATAGAAGAAAGTTTATTGGGGGGGATTATATCTTCAAAGGTTAAATCCATAACAATCATGGCAAGGGTACATGGAAGCAGGCATTACACTGGGGTAGTGATGACAACTAGCACTTTTATGCACAAGGCAGAGAGAAAGGAGAGAGAGAGAGCTAACAGTGACATACTTCCTCTAGTAAGGCTTCCTAATACTTCACAAATAGTTCCACCAATTGCAAAACAAATATTCAAATATATGAGCCTATTGAGAGCATTATCATTTAAACCAACAAAAAGTGAAAACAGATTTTTACTGAGGACAATATGAATGTTGTCTCCAAATATGCAATTGCAAAACTGAAATGAAACATCACAAACAATAGTGGGGTAGTCATTTTGAGCTTACTTTTCATGTTCATCAAAAGCAGTGGTTTTCTAATGATTATTTCAAATATGATTAGCATATTTTATCTGTTTCTATAAATACACACACACACACACACACACACACACAGACGTATGTATATCCCTTCAATAGTCAGCGAGCTTTAGATAATTCAGGTAAAGTCACTGAGCATGTAGATAATAGGAAGATATTCATAGAACTGAGGTATTTAGAACAATTTCAGCAAGCACATGTCACAGCTGTAGCATCAACTTTTAAATAATTGTTTAAATGTTTAAATGGATTAGTAACAGATTTACATGAGTGGGGTAAATGGCTCCAAAAGAAAAGAAGCCTACTACTAAACCTTACAACCTTAATATCTTTCCAAAAGTCCCCTAAACTTCTATAAGGGTGGTAAAAATTGATACCATACTATAAGCAGAAACTGAAATAAATCCATTAAAATATCCCAAAGTACACTACTTGCAAAGTAAAAATAAGTAGTTTATGAAAAATTGGAAAGTAAGACAATAGATTAGGCAGTGAAAATGAATTTTTGAAAAATTTTATAGAACACTATTCCAAGTTCTATATATATACATATATATCCAAACAGAATTCATATGTGGATCTGAGACAGCTCACCATAAAATCTTGTATTAAAATAGCTTACTTATAAATTATTTTAGAATATTCTTGAGCAAGAACCTTTATATATTTATATTTTATAATTCAGGTAACTTATGGTTTTGAATAATTTACTAATCTAGCCTCCTAGCTGAGGAGATATATATTTATTTACCCATGTGCATATATCCTACAAGATAGCCAATTATAAACTGCTATTTTATTATTTGTTGCTTATATATATTCATAAATTATTATCAAACATGATGTATAAGGTCTCTATTATCTATCTATCATGTATCTATCATTATTACCATCACCTCACCATCATTTTTTTTACTTAATTATATCACTATTTTAAATTATTTTAAAATTACTCTTTGTTAATTTATTTTACAAAGGTTAAATTTTTTTAATGGATTCAGAGGATATTTGACCAATGACACATAGTTATCTTATCTAGAGCAATGGTTTCAAAGGTCATTAACTGGTTATTAAGTGACAGACATTTCAGCATTGTCAAATCTTTCTTATCTTGTTCACCAGTGTTTTCCTGATATAAGACATTTACGACAGTTCTTCTGAGACCTATTGTATCTAAACTTTTGAAATTATATGATATCTTGTAGTAACTGCTTTCCAAAAATAGTTTCAATGATTATCCCCTTTCTATAATTGAAAACTTCATTTAAACCTCTCCACATTATACTAACATTTTTTAAATTGAACACTAAAATTACAGAATTATGCAGCACCAGAGCCTTGGTTATGAAATATATTATAGTATCTGATACGTTTTACACTCTTGGAACAATTGAATATGGTAGAAGCCAACTGTTGTATTTTGAATGGCCCTTCAGAGAGATTACACACGTAATAGGGAACTGAAAATTGCCATAGCTATTGAAATGAGGGTAAGATAGTATCACCAAAAGTATGCTGTGTTTTCCTAAATCAATCTGTATTGAAGAATATACTTCATAGACATGTATATTGGCCAATATCATGGAAGGGATACTTCATTTGAGGTTCCCACTTTCCAAGTATGTTAAGTAGACAAATGAAGCTAAATATGAAAGTTGCCTAGATGAGAGGCCTTTCATTCATTCATCCCTTTCAAAGTTGCACATAGTTGAAGAGTTCAAACTTACATGATATTAGAAGTTTGTTTTTCAGTCAATAGTATTCAAGTAGGTATGCTCCTTGTTGTAATTTTCTAACAAACTTGAAGTTGATTTGCGAGAGAATATAGGATAGTCAAACTCCTATATATATCTAAGCACATCCAAATGAAGCCTTCCACATAACATTCTGCACTTCTGGAAAAGAGGACAAATTCTAGTACTAACAGACATAATATTTTACATTCATTCATGGTGTGTGTGTGTGTGTGTGTGTGTGTGTGTGTGTGTGTGTGTGTGTGTGTGTGCATGTGTTTCTCTGCATGTGCATGATATTAAATAAATATGAAGGTCAGAGGACAACTCTTTAGACTTGACAGTCTCCTTCCACTATGTGGTCACAATGTATCAAACTTAGGTCATTTTTCCCCCGAGTAGAAAGTGCCTATATCAATGGAAACATCTTGCCTAGTCCAGATACATAATTTTCAAAATACTTTTATTTTCAAGCAACTCCATCTTAACAGATCCTGCCTTATTTCTAAAATAACCAATTATTATCCATATTATACACATGCCAACCAACATGATGTAAGAATAGTCAGTTATAACTACCTGCACATTTTGCTCTGTTCCTCTATCAGCCCATAATTTGTCTATCCACAATCATTGATTTAAATACTAATAATAGAATGAAAAATTTTCTCAATATTGCATTCATTTACAGAACCAAATACATAATTTAAATACAAATACCTATAGTAGAATATAGAATAAATATAACATAGGAACACTGGTTTATGTATAGTGCTTCTAGTGATGCTTTATGCCTGAACAGAATAATTTTCTTTGTTTGTCTCAATGACCTCATTGTTAAGTAGAGGTAATATCACTTTTCTACACAGTCATTTTGATGTTCAACTCATGAAGTAAAATCTATGCCAAGCTCCATAAATACAACTGAGTTAATCTATTCAAATGCTGAAGGGATTCAGATCATGTTTTTTTCTAAAATTATGACTCAAGTTTCTTTAAATATGTCAGTTAACAACTGTGTTTCCTTATTAAAGCAAAAATCCTGGCATGCCTTTTAAAGAACAAATAAAGCATATGGAAATCCTGATATAATCTAGCAATATAAGCATAAATATATGGGGGGAATTCCAATAGTTTGTGTATGCTTTACTGCTATTGCATTTATGAAATACAAGAGTGAATACATATCCCAACCTGTGCTTAAAATGCATGATTCCAATTTAAAAATCTATTCTGGTCTCTTCAAAAAATGTGATGTTAAAAATATTCCCTCCCTAAATCATGTGCTAAGATGCCTGAGATGCTGCAATTTCTTTCATTCCAATTCAGTCCTCTTGCTCAAATCCTTCTTTGTTTCAGTGTCTTAAACTATGAAATCAGAGCATGCTGCTTGGAAATGGATTTGCTATTTGCTATTTTCTGGCACAGCAGTAACCTAACTAAATCATTCACAGCCCATCACTCTAAAGGAGATTCAATCCAGCATTGCCCTGAGGTGTCAGAATATTACTAATTTAGAAAATATACACATTTTTATGAATGACCTAACTGTTTCAAATACAAGCATGCAGTAGGAAACTTGTGGTATTGAAAATAAAATTTGATCATATACGAATGTATACTAGAATCCCCATTCACAGAACTCACAGACAAAATATTCACATAACTTAGTAGAGTTTGGCTTTAATTCATTCATAAAATCATGATTTATGTGTTCAAATAAAATTTGAAATTTTTATATTACCAGTACATCAGTATTATCAGATTAAATGCAGGGTTTATTCTGCCTTTTTTTTTGTGCTAGACATGTTTCCATGTTGTCCTTTGGGGACTTGTAACAAGACACTAGAAGATTTGTGCATGAATACAGTGTATAAAGTGAAACATAATAAAAAAGTGAGGATAGTACTTTAGAAGCAGATTGAACCTATTGTAAGAAGACTCTAATAAGTGAGGAAAATGACATTACATGGCAATTCTGTCAAAAGTGTAAGATGCCAACTAAAGGAAATAGAGTCACTGAAAGGAATTGACTAGTATTATTTGAATTATGACTTTGTTTTAGTAAGAAAATGCTAGAATCATTATGAAGATTGGACTAAGGAGACAAGAAATTAAAGCTGAATAGGCCAGTTGGAGAGATAATATCTTGCACAGTGAAAGAATTATTCCACCTCTGTGAGGAATAATATGAACATGTCCAGCCTCTAGCATCTGAGTCACTGTTTCAGCAAGGAGCAAAAGGTTTTCAGCTGAGATAGTATGCCCTTCTAAATGTTATTTAAGATCCCAAAAGGAAAATATGAAATCTAGTACTGGAGGAGTAGGTTAAGTCAAAAGAGTTTGGGAAGTAGCAAGGCAACCAAACTGAAATGACTTTCTAGATATTCAGGCAGGCTGAGTCAAATGCAGTATTCACTCATCAATAGAAACAGTGACTGTGTGCTAGTCGAGTTGGTACCTATATTTTTATAGGCCAACCACTGGGCTAACTTTGTTTTGTCTAAATATAGCAATAACACTGTACAATGTGACAACAACTCTTATATTTCATTGTGACATGAAAAATAAAAGACCCAGAACTGATATTGTGGATCATACTTCAAGATAAAAATTAGAAAAAGAAAATAGTGGGCCACTAGCTTTTACTAGTACCTCAGGCAGAATGGGCTGATCCTACTGCACCTCCACAGTATGGGTGTAGAATCCTGAGACTGAATATCTTTCTAACCTCATTGTAGCTAAAGAATTAGTGCTTGTATCCCCAGTGTGGCTGAAGAAGCAGTACTGGATATTGAGACCCTGTTCCTGCATTATATATCTATGTAATGCTTGGATAAAAGTCTTGTGATCCCAGGTGCTGAGATAATCTTTCTGGCAGCTGCTTCTCTTTAGGACTAGATCAACCTTGTGTAAATCTAGCTAAGGAGATCTGAGGAATAAAATTTAGAATATTAACTTTTCTATTTAGGTCCAGGTAAAGGTAAACTGTATGTTTAGAAGACAAAGAGATCATAGAATTAGCAGAAGTCACTCAAGGTAAACACATGAAGACCGAGAATGTTGGGCAAGTATTGGGCTACATAGACAATATCAGTAAAAGTACAAAATTAGGAGAATGATAGAAATGACGTATGACAGAGACACAATTGTTTGGAGTCCAGTGTGATATTGAGTTTCTAGTTTCCCAAATAGTGGCCCAATTCACCCAGGGAATCTCTATAAATCATTACTTTGGTGTAATATCAATTTAATTCTTAAAATTTTATCTCTGTCCAAATTCTTAATTAATTGCAATCTCCTAGAAATTGGTGGAAGTGTTTACAGGCTGCAACATCATCTCATGGAAGCAGTTTCCAGCTGGGAAAAGCTTACTCTGTGGGCGATTGCTTTGAGGTTGGTGATAAGGACAGTGCAGTTCTGAAGCCAAGCTGGAGTGCTGCTGCCACAGATGTGTGTGTCAGCAAACAATTGGGGCATTTCCCGTCAGGAGGCTACCTGAGTCATGGTACCCACTGGGACAAGTGCAAGCGAAGACCTTGTCTTCATGAAGCTCTGGCTGTAGGATGATGCTATCATTTTGGTTTCCTATTTTCTACTTGGTGACAAACTTTAATCAGTTGATTCAGGAGTAGATATGATTAGAGATGTTATAAAATTAACTTGGTTACAAAATATGTGTTTGATTTAGTCCCTACACTCATATGAGAAAGCATAATGGAACATAGAAGCTGAGTGTAAACATTAACAATATAAGACTAGTACATCTCTTCTTTATATAAATTACAACATAAGAAATACAATGTATTCTCAAAGTGATATGATGCCACACTTCTCAAAATGAGAGATACACAGACATAATCTCAGGGTCGTTAGGTTAATCCGTGAGATTGAGCATATAAACAAATATTACTTTACCAACTCTCCAGAACATAATAAAAATATCCAGCCTTATTTTGGTCATATACAGAACTACATCAATATATTATATATCATGTTATCAGATTTTTCTCAAAAGGATATCATTATATAGTCTGTATGTATGTTGCATTAATTGGATTGGTACCAATCAGGAATTCTTTTATTATCTAATACAAATCAAAGGGAAGTATTTATGATATAGAAAATTAATGCAGGCTCTGTAAAGGCCAAATGACAGCATTATGATGTTCTCAACTTTCCTAATGATGTGACCCTTTAATACAGTCCCTCATGTTGATGTTTTAGACAGTGATTCTCACCCTTCCTAATAGACAGTGATTCTCACCCTTCCTAATGCTATGACCCTTTAATACACTTTCTCATGTTAATGGTCTAGACAGTGGTTCAGCCTTTTTGATTTCCTCTATTGAGAATTCTTTCTTCAGTTCTGTACCCCATTTTGTAATAGGTTTGTTTGATGTTTTGTTGACTAGTTTCTTCAGTTCTTTGAATATTTTGGAGATCAGCCCTTTGTCAGATATAGGATTGGTGAAAATATTTTCCCAGACTGTGGACTGCCGTTTGGTCTTGTACACAGTGTCCTTTGCCTTACAGAAGCTTCTAAGTTTGAAGAGGTCCCATTTATTAATTGTTGCTCTCAGTATCTGTGCCCCTGGAATTATGTTCAGGGAGCAGTCTCCTATACCAATTTGTTCAAGGGTACCTCCTACTTTCTCTTCTAAGAGGTTCAGTGTGGATGGATTAATGTTGAGGTCTTTGATCCATTTGGACTTGAGTTTTGTGCATGGCGACAAACATGGGTTTATCTGCAATCTTCTACACACCATCATCTAATTGTGCCAGCACCATTTGTTGAAGATGCTGTTCTCGCCCCATTATATTCCTTTAGCTGTTTTGTCGAAAATCAGGTGTTCATAGGTATGTGGGTTAAAGCTCTTTGTTCTCTTTCAAATCCATACCCTCTATTTTTTTAATTATAAACATGTGATTGTGTCTCCTAGTGATGTCAGAAAACATACACCCTTGAAATCTCATCAACATGCTACCTAAACATTAGCTGGATAAGTATGACTCCAATAGATGTGCTGAATTGGACAGGGTATCTTAATCCTAGACAAATTACTACAAGGAACTAAGGAAAGCTGAGAGTGAGAGAAATAGTCTTACTCATGAAAGATAGCACCAATTGCAACTTCTTTTAATGTCATTGTGAGCAAATACTTGACAGAAGCACTATAAGATAGGAAAAGTCTATGTTGGGTCATAGTTTCAAAGGATGTATTTCATCCCTGTAGACAATGTATGGTGACTTGAGTGACTCTATTATGGTAACATAGCTTGTAGATTAGGAAATAGATGACAGGACTGGAAGTTGGGCTGGTAAAAATACTTCCAAAATCTGTCCCCAATGACCCATCTTAGTAAGCTATTTCCAAAAGTTCTTTAACATCACAAGACTGGAAAATCTTTAAAGATCAGGAACCAAGTATTTAAACATATCTTCCTGTGACCCTTTCAGTATACTAAAACAATAGAGGAAAATTTTATTTGTCTTTCAGTCATTTTGTTTTTGCTGCTGTTAATTTTCAATATAATTCTTTCCTGGAACAAGGCAAAGAAGTACATTCAAGAGGTATTTGATAAATCTGTAAATGACAGGTATAATACCATGTCTTTCCTTTTGATCTCGGGATAAAATATTGAGTGAGAAAAGTAAATAAAAACAAGTTACACTTATTTAACATAATGATATCTTGATGTAGGTAAACTTGGAGCTCCAGAATTTGACCTTTTTGGGTTTAATTGGGGACAGTCATTTCCCATAGGCTTCCCATGTGATCCACAGGAAATTAATTTTTTTTTGGTGAACAAACTCTAGAAAAACAGGGCATTTACTGCAAACTTTTGCATTTTTATTGTGTAGGTACAATGATGACTTTAAGACATGACTTTTCTTTAAATGTTCAACATCATTTTCCTTTATATAACTACAAAGTAACAACCTGCTGATATAATTCTTTTTTTTCCATTTTTTTATTTTTTAATTTCATTTTACATTCCAACCATAGTTCTCCTTCCTACACCTCCTCATCCCCCACTTCTTGTCTCCTACCAAACTCACCTACCCCAGCCCACTTCTTAATACCCAACATTTTCATATAAGAATCAAAGGGATCTCAGGAAACACACATCAAGCTCTTCTTGAAACAACCTCCAATTTAATTTGAGGTAGGTGGCAGTCTGTTTCTCCCTACACCCATGGGAGCCAAAGCATGTTTACCTGTATTTATATAGAAAGCTGACATGCTGGCTTTGCAATCTCATAAGAATTCTTATACTTTTGGTAAAATTTCTCAATATTACTCAATAACTATTGGTAATAGAGGCAGTTTGTGTTCATCCTTTGACAATTTTTATAAAAATTAACTAATACATATATATCTTTAATATATTACTTTAATTTTTAAATGACAAGTATTTCTCTATTTTTATCTTTTGTAATTCTTCTGGAATTCAGTAGCATTAAGATAATCCAAATATAATGTGTAGTAATACAATCTTGGCAACCCCTTTCTATTATCTGATATGCCAAACTACTTTTTACACTCCTTCAACATTAACTCTTATATTTCAGATTTCAACCTCTAAAGTATCACTTGTATATTTTTAAATGACTTCTTCCCATGTAGCTATATTGTCCATCCTATATTCTAATTGAGTAGCCACTATGTACATATATAACAGGATGTTTCTAAAACACTGATTTTATCGTGTCAATTAAACTTAATTTATTGTTATACTAAAATTACTTTATAATGTTATGGGAATTTTATGATTTATTGTCAGTCTATCTCTTAAACTTTTCCCTTAGCTCAATTTTTTACTTTTCCATAGTTATTTCTGAAATCTCATATAAAATAAATATCATTCCTAGGACTGATGGGAGAATCATTCTGTAAATATGTTTCTCTTATTGGTTAATGAATAAAGAAATGTTGGCCAATAGGAAAGCCAGATAGGAGGGACTGAGAGACTAGCAGGAGGGAGGGGTTCCAAGATGGAAGATGGAGAGAGCAGAACGCCAGCCCTTCTCTCCTGTAAGATGAGACCACGTGGAAGTACTTAGATTAATAGAAATGGGATAATAATTAAGACAGAGCTAGCCGATAAGAAACTAGTAACAGGATAACAGAATTATATCTAATACAGACTTTCTGCGTGTTATTTGGGGATGGCATGGCAGTGTGACCAGGCTGGTGGAAAACTTACTCCTAACATAGGACTAACTCTTTGAAACATTCTTGTGCATCAAAACATTGTATATAATATTTCTCTCAAAGGTTCTCCTTTTCATGCCATTCCTTCCCATTTCTCATGACACTCTTCTTCAACTCATCTAAATCACAACTTACTTCATTTTCTACAGGTACCATCATCATTAGAGTTTCCCGGCATCATTAAGGAAAATATCCCACTTTTATCAATATCCTAAATAGTATTATATTTTTAATAATACTCATGAAAAAGCTTCTGTTCACTCATACTTTCACTCTAACTTTGTTTCATGATATAAATCATCATAGATGCTTGAGTTATAAAATTGTGAGGAATATTTATATACACTAGTTTGCTTACTATGGTACCCAAAATTCTCCAGTGCATTTTAGGAAAAAGAATCAGAACTTGATAATAATGGTTTCTTATTGCAATAAGTTGATATATGTTCTATGAATGCAACACAGTCTTTAATAGTTAATAATGAATTTAACTTGGGATGTTAGGGACTCAGATAATGCAAAGCCACCAATGCCACCTCCACCCACTTGCTTCTGGGTCTATTGTTTGATACCCATGGATATTATTTAAGAAAACCTGATTAAGTAAGAAGAGTGAGGAGAGATTTATTGTGATAATTTGATTAAGTACTCTTGAGGGAAGGATAGCCTCGAGGAGAGGACTATCATATAGTCTGAACTATATGTGTACTATGGTACTCTTTATTGGAAATGGTCATTTTTAAGCTGGAAGAGTTCTGAGACAATATTGAATATAAAGAATTCATGCATGTTCTTTCAAACTACCTCAAAATTTGCTTCTCCATTCAGAGAATGGATCATGTATATTACATGACTAGTTCATGACCTAACAGTGATCCTTCATTTATTGCCTAAAGGAAGCTTAACATCTACCTTAATAACACAGCAATACACAGATTTCTCTCATTTTCATTTCCTTTTTCCAACTTCTGCATTAGAATACTCTGATGTCTTAATTTCCTCTAGGGTGTGCTACTAAGACATTAGCTCTACATATACATTTATTTCTTTCTCTTTACTGTTGATATATTCACTGCTTCTAGTTATTACCATCACATAAAAGATTTAGGCTGTTCACAGAGACTTCATGGGTCTTCAGTTTATACATTATGGCTGTTAGCTTTGTGTTTTTGTGGCACTCCTACCAGTGGAAGCTGGTGTGTCTCTAGCTTGGAACTCTTTTCTTCCTATTTGGTTGCCTTGTCCAGACTCAAAAATGAAAGCTTTTGCTTTGTTTTACTGTTAAAAAGAGATGTAGGTTGTAAAAATGAAATGAATATAATTTAGAAAGTGTGTATGGAAGCCAATTGAACTGTAACTGAAACCACATAACTAGGTATGTCTCTTATTTCTGTCGCAATCACTCACTATTTCAGTTTGCTTTCTAATTTTTTGATGAAAACTATGAGCCAAACCAATTCAGGGAAAGAAAAGGTTTTTCTTTTTTTTTTCTTTTTTTCTTTCTTTCTTTTTTGTCTTTCAGCAACAAAATGCATCATAAAATGAAGTCAGGACACTCAATGCAGCTATATGGAGGCAGGAATTGAGGCAGGAATCATGGAGGAATTCTGCTTACTGTTTTTTTTTTTTTTTTTTTTTTTTTTTTTTTTTTTTTTTTTTTGTTACTGACTTTTCAGCTAGCTTTCTTATACATTCAGTGATTTTCTACCTAAGGAAAGAACCATGCATACTGATTTGGGTCCTCTAGAGATCATGAATATTCCTCACAGGATAATCTAATAGAAGAAATCCCTCAGGTGAGCTTCCATTTTCCCCATGTCTGTTAAGTTGACAACCAGTATTAGCTAACAAAGGTGTGTGTATGTGTGTACGTATATGTGTTTATCATATACAATTATTATACAAAATTAGTTTTTTAAAGATGTTTAATACAGCATGGATTCCATAATCTGTGTTTTCTGATCAACTCGAGCAGAAGAATCAATAGTGATTAACAAGTGACCATCACCTCTGCTGTAAAACCTTTGATTTACTGGTACAATTGATACTGGTTGGCTGGTGCTAAAATACTGTTGTGATTAATAAGAGACCAACATCATTGAGTTGAAGTCTTCTGAATGTATTACCTCAGAGTAAGCACACAAAAGCTGGTGCCCACAGAAGGCAAAATCTCGTTAGAGCTTCTGTGTGGTTCTCGTTTTTAAAGAAATGAAAAAGTCATGAGAATAGCCACAGGTTTGGCACTTTAAGAGATCAGGAGAGCCCATTAGTGAAGTTGTAACCTCAATTACTGTGGAAACCTCAGGATGAAGGGTGTTGGATAAAGACTGAAGCTTGGCACCATGCTCTGGATGCTGCCTCAGACACAGTTGAGACAAGATATTAGATATTTATAGACTAGGAGACAAGGAGGATTCCGGAAGGAGTAGGGAGGAGTCAAGATGTAGAGACTGGAGAGAACAGAGGTCCAGGCTGGTGGACTAGTTTCTTATTGGCTAGCTGTCTTAATTATTAACCCAATTTGTTTTTAATTTAAGTACTTCCATGTAGTCTCATCTTACCGGAGACAGGGGCTGGTGTTCTACTCTCTCTGTCCTCCATGACGAATCTCCTCCCTACACCTCATCTGTCCTCCTAGTCACTATGAATCCTCAGACTGACTCTCTGTTGCTCCTCCCACCTTATATTCTTCTCTCTGCTCTGCCATATCACTTCTTTCTCCACTTCCCCAGTGCTGTGATTAGAGTGTGATCCCAAGTGCTGGGGTCATCTTTGTATGGGCTCTGTTTCTCTTATAGACAGATTTAATCTTATGTAGCTCAGGGTTGCCTTGAACTACCAGAAATCCATCTGTCTCTGTCTCCTGAGTGCTTTAGTTAAAGGTTTGTCCCACCACTGCCTGGTTTCTATGGCTAACTACTGTGACTAGCTTTGCACTCTGATCATTAGGCAAGCTTCATTTGTTAGATCACAAACAAAATATCACTGCAATTACAATCTTTGCCTAGATCATAGCAGCATTAATATTAATAAGTGATGGTATTGAGGCAGTGGCATGTTGCTAAATGTGCAAAAACTGGCAGGGGATATGAGAATGGGGATAGCAATCTCAGATATATATCATTTGCTATTTTCCACCATTGTAAATGATAGAATAGCATCATTCTGCACAGAATTGGTGATATGTACATGTGTAATCAGGCTTTTTCAGGTGCTGTGAGTTATTTCAAATGCATACCTTATTGCTTTCTCTTCATGAAGACTTTATAAAGGTCTCTCATTATCTCAAGGTCTAAAATAAAGGGTTATTGTTTCCCAAGATATTTATTCATGTGATTATCAGGGCATGCTACAGGACATCTCTGTGATCTATTTTTTCATTTCCAGCTATGATTGACTATCTCAGTTTAATATATTCTGAATAATTAATTAATGATTGAAAACTATACCAAAAGCAATATTTTCTTCTAAAATTTCCATTTATTCAAAGACTACATAGTTCAAAACTGAAGAACAATTCTTCATATTCAAATTTACTTAAGTTCAAACAATATATTACTTATATTTGTAAAGGAATTGGGAATACCTTGATGAGAAAAATAGATTGTTTTATTCAAGGAGGGAATATTTCTAAGAATTACTTATAGTCAATAATAATTTATAATTTTTTGTTAGACTTTAGTGACTGTTCACTAACAGCAGTTATAGATAGGGACATTTTGATGAAAATGCTAATACATTAGTACTTATCTTTTTTTGATAGTTCCTAAAACCACTGATATATTTTAGGATGCATCACAAACATATACCAGTTTCTCGCTTAAAACCTGGTCCAAGTCAGCAGAGGTTTGAAAGCCACCTTATTAGTAATTTTTTCATATCTCATTATAGAACACATATGTTAGTATTCAGGCCTCTAAACTGGCCTGCCCTTGGGGTAATGAGAGGGTATGTCCTCAGTTGCAGCCACTGAGAGCTCGCTCTGTACACATTTGTTATGCTCCCTTTTAAGAGGTGAGCCTTGCCCACCCTCTTCTTTCCCTTCTGCCACTCTTGCTTGTCCCCAGGGATCAGGCTCTGCCACCTTTCTGTCCCTTCTCTTTCCTCTTTCAATAAACTTCCTAGGTGGCCCTTATTGCATGGCATGACTTCATTCATGGCATGTTTTAAATGACAACAATACCCATTCAGATGCAGCTTTATATAATTTGGGAGATGACCAAGAGCCCAAAGGCTATTTTCCCTTTAAAATTATATAGTGAGGAATGGCTTCCAAGGAGATCATACTATTAAGGATCAAGTCATGTTACTTGGAAAGAAATGTCAATGTCCTAACCTCTACTTCTTACATCAATGCATCTTTACAGATCTCTTTTAGATGTAGTCAAATGAAGACAAAGTCACTAAGATCACATCAATTCAATAGGATTGATATTCTTCTAAGAGAAAAAGGCACAAGCATTGATTCTCGTGTATAGTGACAATTCTATATTGCAAAGTAAAGTGAGATTGAAATAAAGTGCAATGATATGAATAACCCATTGAAATACCCAATGTGGGATGAAGCAAGGAAAAATCTAGAAGTAACAGAACGATCACCTTTGTTTTAGATTTATCATCTCCAGAACTGTGGTTGAATAAGTTACTGTAAGTGAAATTTTAGATCTCTGGTTGCCCTACTATGTGGCTATTCAAAAGAGAAAGATGTCTCCTGCAAATGTCCATATTTCATACCTATATATTGTCTAAAAAGAGCATTAGAGGCTCTGTAACTTCCACATCTAAGGAGATTGTAATCATAGCATGTGAATTTTCCTTAGATGTGGAAGCAAAAGGGAAAAAATTGAGGCCAAGGGAACAGTGGAAATCCATGTTGAAGAAATTGTCAGGAAGGACAAATAGTGCAATGGGAAATTGTAATCCTACCACATTCAACACAGATTCAGTGAACTCTAGAAAATAAACAAACCGACAGAATTGTCTAGGCTTCCTGAATCTTGTAAACGCAGGTACTTTCTTTCATTTTGACTTTGACCACTGTCCTTCCTGACAATTTCTTCAACATGGATTTCCACTGTTCAATTTGTTATCTTCCTTCTCTTGTCTTGTCCAGAAACCAAGCTTCCCTTGGCCTCATTTTTTCCCTTTTACTTCCTTTCTTTGCATGACTATGTTCTTAAGTTATTTTTGTAAAATCACTTCTATATAACAAGACAGAGAACACTTCAAATGAGTCAGCCTCTGACACTGACCTTCTCTCTCTCTGCCCTACAGGTGTCTCTGTATTTGCTACATTAATCACTCCTACTATGCCACTTTTAATTTTCTTTTGAAGAGAAATGAAACTTAGCACAGTGATTTTTAAATCCAAAATATTTTATGAAGTGGGGAAAATTGAAAATCTACCTGATCTAGTTATAGGACAGCAAAATAATCAGGCTATCTTGACATTTTTATAATAACAATACACACAGAAACATCTATTTATTTATATGCAGTAAGTGGCTCTATTTAACAGTATTATCAATTCTTCAGAATTTTTTAAATGTGGGATTAATTCCTAGTCATTATAAGGTACAAAGGAAAATTAAAATAAAATAGACTTCTACACAATATATGGTAGAGTTTGTACTTCTTCATAGGAGTGGAGACACAGTAATGTACTATTAAGTGAATTACTTAGATGGTAATAACACTTGCTAAGCGAGTATAATGAATACTTGAGTTTGAATGCCCAGCACACATGGCAAAAGCAATTGTGTCATTCAATTACAAGTATCTCCAGCATTGAGAGATACAGAAGCAGGAGGATTACTAGGATTTCCTGGTCATCATCCTCGCTCCACATAATATTGTGAAATGTTTATAACAAAGGAAAACATCCACATGATTTTTTTGCATTTCTAATTGTTTTCCTCATGTAATACACATAAAACAGAAGTGCTTCCTGAATTAATCCTTTATAAGACTGGAATATAATTGAAGTTTCTTATTTTAGCAAAAATATTTGTGTGTATTGCCTTTGTACTTCTTATATATCTGGTTGTTTTCAAACATCAGTTTATCTAATTTTGAGCAAAATTGACTATCTGAGAATCCACAAACTATCTTATTTAGTTCTCATCACAATCCTGTGACATATTTGATCCTATTAATACCTTCAGGGTAGTCACTTAAAAAAAACCTTGATTTTGAAAAGGATTCAAACAGCTTAAGGATTATTGCTAAGAATCAGCAAATGTGACTACATGAAGTAAAAAAGAAAAAGCTTCTACACAGACTAAAAAATAGTCAAGTTGATGAGAGAAAATTATTTGCCACCTATATATTAAATAGAGGGTGAATAACTAGGATATGCAAAGAATACACAAGCTAAACATTAAAATACCAAGTAGCCCTTTAAGTAAAAGGTATAATGGAATGAACAGATGAACCTCATAAGATGAAATAGGAATGTCCATTAAACATAAGAAAGTTGTTCAAATCTTTATCCATCAGAAAAATGAAAAAGCAAGAGAGATCAATACTTTATCATTTCCCACTCAGAATTGCTATCATTAACAAAAAACTCAAAACTTGTTGGTGAAAATGCAAGAAAAATACACATTTATACACTGACAGTAGAAATGTAAATTAGTTCACCTACCATGTGAATCAGTATGGAGGTTCTTCAGAACCCTGACAATAAAATTACCATGTGATCAATACCAATGAATACCACCTCTGGGTATACATCTAAAGGACTCTAAATGAACATAATATGGAGATACTTGCACTTCCAGTTACAGAATTAAACTATTTGCTGATAAGCAAGTGCATGAATAAATAAATCATGCCATTATTTGCAGAAAAGATGGATTTGACCATAGATTATCATATCAATCAAAATAATCCAAACTCAGAGAATGAATACTGAGTTTTCTCTCACTTGTTTTTCTGTTTATATAGAGCCATGTATTTTTCTGTATGTATCATATGGCATGAAAGTTAAAAAAAAAAAGGACAGGGGAAATAGAATAACTAGGAGGGCCAAGAAAAAGAGATAAAGGGGAGCAGGATATAAAGTATTCAAAAGAAATTTTCTTTATGGAATATAGACCTACATACAATGAATATTCAACACTAAAAGTGAGTACATATTTTAAAATGGAACAAGAAAAAACAAACTACCATTGCACATATGATACTGGCATATCTATAAACCCAAATAAAAGAATACATGATAGCAGTAAATATTCAAACTTATGTCCTATACTTTTACCATAGCTCATGCAAGGAATGCGGATTGCCAGTTCACTGTCCTTTAGTTACTATAGGGGTAGGAAGTAGTGCAGTAATTTGTG
This sequence comes from Phodopus roborovskii, assembly GCF_943737965.1. Taxonomy (NCBI): domain Eukaryota; kingdom Metazoa; phylum Chordata; class Mammalia; order Rodentia; family Cricetidae; genus Phodopus; species Phodopus roborovskii. The sequence goes on from NW_026125729.1 coordinate 1,474,938, forward strand.
TTGTAACAGGCTTTCTACATCTAAAAATTGGATACAACTGTAATAGATTCTCTCTCTCTCTCTCTCTGTGTGTGTGTGTGTGTAAAATATGTCAAGACGTCTTAATATAAAATGTTTCTTCTCATAAATACCCTTCTGTAGAGGGAACAGATATGTTTATAATTTACATTCAGAGATAATTTGAAAACATTCTGAATTTGCAATATAGGTAATGCATAAGTATGCACATTTTTGACCATGTTGGGTTATATAAGTCACTGGAATTGAAGCTAGATCCTAAAAGAGAAGTACTGCAGAAAAAGTGTGTAACTTACTCCTCACTAAATAATACAATATTATGAGTCTGGGTATCACTGTGGCTGCCATATGGCACAGAGTCATTTCTAAAAACACCATAATAATTGCTTGATCTGGGCATCTCCTAAATTCATTGCAGACCCATTTCAAATGCAAATTGAAAACTTTTTAAAGACCCTAATCTTACAGAAAAATGTGATTAGACAATTCTAAGTTTCTTGGGATTTATTTTCAACATTTGGAGATAACTTCTTAAGTGGTTATGACTCCTTTAAGTTTGTCAAGTTGCAGCCTGCTATTCTACAATATATTATTAGAAGTAATATGTCTTTAAGAGAACCTCAGTTGGAAGGTATAGAGTACAAAAGAGGTTTTAAGGATTTTCCTTAATGAGAAGGTGTTCCTTTGCCTCTATCCTTTGACTGTGCAACCGTGTATATTACACCGAAGTCAAAATAAAGTAGATAAATACATCTGGCCAGATATTCTCTTGTCATTTAGATTTAGTCAGTATTCTGAACAAAGACAGGATGTTTGATTGGCCCATAGCTATTGTGTAAACACATCTTTATCTGGTCTTGAATTCTTCTGACTCCATCATTAGAGGAGATGGGTTTTACTAGTAGAGTGAAAATATATACCAGGGCTTGGTTTGAAGCTTCCAGGCTTTGCTCTCAGGTCAGGTTGGTGATGAAGAAGTCAGCCATCTTGGAAAGGAAGAAGCCAGTCCTTGTCCCTACCTGTCTGCTTACGAGGAGCTGTCTAACTTCTTGTGACACTCAAAGGTCAGCAAAACTATTGTTTTGGGGTTAGGGTCTGGCCACTTTAGCTTCTTTGAGCTGACAAAGATGGTGATTAGGGAGTCCCATTAGTAAATGTTCCTCAAAGAAGTGTCAATTTAAGGGCCAAGATAACGTTTAAACAGGGGTGAGATCCAAAACATACTACACCCATTTGGTGATATCCTTGGAACATGATTTGTGAGTGAGGAAGTGTATAGAATCCTTGGTAACCTTTGTCATAGGTATTAGTGAGACTGATGCTTTCTTTGATACTTCTGACAACTATAAATGTATACTCCGAACAGGTCATTCATCTGGCTCAAGAACTTGAGACACTGTAAGTCTAGTGTAAGTCCTTAAGTTGATCTTAAGTTTCTACAATGACAACATCATGGGGAACACTAAGAAAATTAATGAGAAAAAATATTCAACACTTTGACTAATATATATTTTGTTCAGTAAGGCAAAGTATAATTGTAAACTGGCTGGACCTTATACCAGAACTTTATACTGTAAAAGGATAAGGTCAGAGAAGTTATGACCACTTGGTCTAGATTAACCTAATTATTGTTTCAGAGATCAAAGTATAGCTACATTCAACTGTTTGGTACAGACATCTGCCTAGGTAACAATGGTCTGGAAATTTTTTAAATAATTAGGTAAGATGTAAAAATTAGGTATTCTCTGTGAACTTAATGCATAAAATGCTTCTCCCAGTTATTTTTCAGATTGTTTTAAATGAGAAAATGAAGTTTTATGTCCACTGCCCATATGTAAGCATATATTACTCTCTAAAACCATATTCCATTTGGCTCTCAATTCTGAACAATATAAAATTTTATAAATGAAATGATGACTAATAAATTCTAGAGCCATATGATTTATCCTATGTCCTGTACTATGCAACTTTGAAGGTCACTGGGAAAAATGTGGATCTGAGAGTTACTGTGTTAGATATTGGCAAATAACTAATAAACATTAAATCATGTAAAAGCCCTATAAAGTAATTATCATTGATATCCTCACTTCACAGAGGATAAAATTTAGATTCAGGTTTTATTTTATTTCTTTCTTTTTACTGAACTTATGAGTGTTTCTGTTTTTTTTTTTCAGTTCTGTGACAAATCACATGTGTAAATTTGAAAAATCATGTCTGTGTATGTGTGTGTTCCTAAGACTTGATTTCAAGTACAATTATTTAAACAGTATCTAAAGTCTAACCACCTGGGAATTTATCAGAGAGTAATTCATACTTTGTACAGAGAAAAAATTATCTCACTCTAGAATGTTCTAGTTATAATAGGAAAAGGGATTTGTCAAACTCATGTCCCAAACAACCTTCCTTTCTCACTGGGAAAGAATCTAATGAGATCATAAATCAGCCACACTAAAAGACTGATACATAAGCATGTTGTCCTAGAAGGCCTCTTCTCTCCCACATCTTTCTATCCAATTTTTGACTATCCTGTCTAATGACAGTAAACATAACCACAAAAACTCTTGTCTTAAATCTTTAATATTTAAATAATTCAGAGAAACACAAAGATGAAAAGGAAAGAAAACCAGGGCATAACAGTAGCCATCGCTTGTCCGTTAGGACTTATCCAACTATAAGTTCTTGGTTGAGTTAATTGTACTAGGCATAATTTCAGTCTTGTGGAGCAAACCCTAATTAGAATCAGAAAGTGATTAGTTACACCCATAATATTATGCCACCATTGGACCATTGGGCATATCGTGCCAGATCATATCATATTGAAGTTATAATGGTTCAAAGTAGGTAAAACTATTCATTCTCTCCCCTAGCAGCCTGCATATCACCTCTGCAAGTATAAAAGCTAGCCAGTAGATAGGAAACTTCCAGGTCATTATCAGATTGACGTTTCCATTTTCTCATGACTTCAACAAGTTACCAGGAAGTTATTGGTAGTAACAAAGAACAATGGCAATAGTATCAAATTGCCCTTTACTTTCTTTATACCCATAAATTGGTGCATCTCTCAATCCTCATTATAGAAACATCATTTGACCCTACATGTTGATTATTATAGGGATGAGGAACTGGGAAAGAATGCAGAGAATAAGAGTTCATGAAGTGTTCAGCCCTAAATGTGATATCTCTATAGCAGCCCCTTACACAACTTCCAAGGATCATCGTGAAAAAAAAAAAAAAAAAAAAAAAAAGAGGTGGGAAACAGAATAGACTACATATTAGTGGACTGTTAACATTTTTTTTGCAGACATTGCAGGGAAGTTACATACAAGGATTCATAACACTTACCACACACATAGCCTGCATATGATCAAGCCCAAAAATGGATAGAGCAGAGATTCATCAAGACTTTAGGGGAGGAGGAACTGAGAGGCTACCCATGCTCTAGTAGATTGTTCTATATCTATTGAATTGCATATATCAGTAAATGGATTTAATGCATTAATAAATGAAAGAAACAGACACATAAAATTGAGAGGGAGAAGTATTGTGAGGAATTGAGGAGGAATCAGAGTGTAGGAAATGAGGGATTTATTTGATCAAAATACATATGCAGCTGGGTGTTGGTGGCACATGCCTTTAATCCCAGCACTTGGGAGGCAGAGGCAGGACAACCTCTGTGGCTTTGAAGCCAGCCTGGTCTGCAGAACAAGTTCCAGGACAGAGTACAAAAGCAACACAGAGAAACCCTGTCTCAAAAAAAAAAAAAATGCATGCATATGAATCCATAAAATTCTCAAACTACTAATTAAAACAGCACAAATACAGGGAAGGCAGAGAAAAATTTTATTTTCTGAAACTACACAGAAACAAACAGCACACAGACTAAACTCTAATCAGATAAACATACATTGTTACTCTAAAACTCACTTCAACTCCCTTTTAACTTATGTATATTCCCTTCCAAAACAAAACATCTAACTTATAAGTCACATAAAAAATAATGTTTACAGAGACAAAGGAAGCATCGTAACTAAAGTGAAATATGGCAAATGCCGTGGAAGTAGCACATCACTGATCTAAAAGCGTGAATGTACTAGGGAGTCTAATGAAAAACAAAACTTACGATGTTTATGAACAAGAGTGTAAGAAGAGTGTTAAGTTGAAGAAAAAACAAAAGTTTGGAGTTTAAGTAAAATGACTTCAAGAGAAATGGAGACTGCCTTTCTCAGGCTTCATAGAGACTGATTATGTCCAAGGAAAGAATTAATGAACTTTTAAGAAATATCACCGGAAGTTGTGAAAGCTATAGTGTAATGAGAAAACAGCATGGAAAAGAAAAAAATATAGTATCCCAGAGTGGAAGGATAAAAGTAAAGTTAAAGAAAGAAAACTATAAAAAGGAAATAGACTACATGAATCTTCTAGAAAATAGAACAAATAATTAAATCTAAGGCTCCTTTTTCTTGAAGATAGGAGGCAATAAGACAATAAATCATTAAACATGTCTTTGATAAACAACTGGGAGTTGAACCCAGAGGCAAACACATGCAAGAAAGCACTCTAGTCCTGAGCTATATTCCCAGATCACAAGCCATCTTATAAATAATCAAAAGTACAAACATACAATAATGACTATTAACTGAAAAACCCATGATAGGAAAGAAAACTAAAGATGCACATGACTGCTTGTCTAAATGCCACACTAGCAAATATGCACATAAAATCAAAACAGGTATTTTAAAGGCTAAGAAATCTAAACATAACGTATATCATACAAGAAATAAAACTGACAAATAGCCAATCTCAGGAAACTTCATCAAACACAGATGGTTTCACAGGTGACTCTTACTAAACTTGTATAGAGTAAACCGTGGGGAAAATGTTCTGAAGATTTAAAAATGAAGTTTTGTTTTGATTTGTTTCATTTTTTAAATGAACTTTCTTCTACATTCATAACAAGAAAACATTGCACAGAAAGTATTCCATAAAAATCTACACAAAATATTACTAATCATAAATGTAAATTTGCCTCTGACCTAAGTAAACACAGGGCTTTTAAGACTAATTTGTATATGAAATTTTTTGTTGTGCATATTCACTGTATGTGACATTGGGCCCCATAAAGACAATTACATATTAGTACACACTGTATTTAGAGCATATTTACTCAATATTCTAGCATCTTCTCTTTTCTCACACTTCTCTTCTTTTTCATCCCCAGACAGATTCAGGTCTACTTTAATGTTGTACATACTTATGCATCTATTAAAATCTATAATCTACAAATCAAAAAAATACTTACTTGTCTTTATGAATGTGGCTTAATTCACTTAATATGCTTATCTTCACTTGTGTCCATCTTAATGGAAAAGAAGTAACTTCATTCTTCTTTATGGCTGAAAAATTCCATTTAATAATACATTCTTATTAGTTTACCTGAAAAATTCCATTTTGTATAAATTCACACTTTCTCTGTTCCTTTCTGTCACACATACCTTTGCTGATTTTACAACCTAGATATTATAACTAGTACTGCAAGACTCCAGACTTGGAATGGTCCAGAATGCCCTCTTTTGACTTATAATGTGACATTTCAGTGTCTTTCTTTTTGCCTTATTTCTGCTTTGTCTTCCTTCCAAATGGGAAAACACAGACTTCAATTTCTCCATTATCTGCTAGGGGGAGCACATTATTTTAGTGGAATTTCACATCTACTGTGGGAAAAGTAAACAGATTCTCACCAGAACTGATTCAGAATCTAGTGTGGACCCAGAGAACTTTCTTTCCCACATATATAATGAAATAACCATACTTGACCATTCATTCCCATATGTACTCCGTTTAATGTCGTCACAAGTGCAATCATCTATTCCTGTATGTACTTCTCTCCGTGAACTGTAAGTTTCTAAAATAAGAAGCCCTGGCATCTCTTTCATTTGAACAGGAAGACCAAAGCTATCACTGAGTCATGATCAGAACACATAAACCTCCTGTGCACTGAGTACCAATCTTATGAAAAGAGTTGTTACACTGAAGTGGTGTGAAGACTAAATGTTCTTCATTTCCCTAGAACTTGTGAGGCTGAAGTAAGATTTCTGTTTTCCTTAAGGCAGGACAAAGTCTTCTTAGATTGAATTTGTTTCACTGAAGTTATGTCATAGAGTTTAACATATTTTAATTATTTGTTGGTGAAATTCACAGCTTGAGGTAAGTCTATTATATCAAGTACAAGTTTGAAATTCTAATAATAAAGACAGACTGGTGGTGTTGTATATTTGTAGTGTCACTGAAGGGATAAAATTAAATTATGAGATCCCAAATTATTTCAGAGATAATGTCAATTTAAAAATAATTGGTAAATTGAATGGTTTGTGTGTCTGTTATTGAGATTGAGTCTCATGAAGCCGAGAGTGGCTTTCATCTTACTATGTAATGGAAGATGAACTTAAATTCTTGATTATTTTACTTCTGCCTCTGGAATGTGGTAATACAGGTATATGTCACAACCTTGGCTAAGATAAATTTATAGATGAATTTATTTTTCTGTGAGGGATTTTGAAATATTTATCTTTGTACATTTATTGTAGTATATGTTTTTTTGTTAGAATACTCTTTTGTTCTACATAATTAGTATGCCAAAGTAGAATAAACCAATAAGACTCTATTAAAGACAAAATTATAATACTTGGAGATGTAACAGATCAACAACTGGCCTAGAAAGAATAATATAACATTGGGCTCAACCTCTAGTACCACATAATACAAGCAAACAAAACCACATAATTTTCCTAAGATTAACAGAACCATTGATTTGGGCTAAACGTAATGTTAACTACACATTGTTGAAGTCAGCAATCTAAGATCAAGTTTGGCTGTAAATTGTTGCTACAACTATAAGTGCACTTGCGAAAAAAGCACACCCTCATCCAAAGAAAATCTTCTTCTAACCCCACTAAGGGAATGAAAATAGGGTCCTGTCCCCAGAGTAAATTTTCTATGAGGTACTGATTTCACACACACAACGAAAACTAGCCACATGTTTTAAACTGTGCCTTCAACTTTTAATTGTTTTCAATGTCTTGTCTTCTTTGTTCAATGAAAGATGTTTCAAATAGCTACTTCCTAAACAACATAAACAGAATGAAATGAGAAGAGTAATGACTGTGGTGTAACTTGGACTATTTCCCATGATAAAAATTGAATACAGAATAAGACTACTTGTGAAGCCAGTTTTCTATTCTGTATTTAGAAAAGTCCTATTCATCCTTGAGTGTTTAACTCAAATTGTCATGTTAGGGTTTTTTTTTTTTTTTTTTTTTTTGGTTTGGTTTTTTGTTTTGTTTTGTTTTGTTTTTGTGAAGACCCATTCAATGTAATTGCTCATCCTGCACTTTTTTCCTGTATAAATTTTTTACTTCTTACTTCATATAATAGAGCAGAGATAATATGTTTTTGCTAGTTAGCTAGTATCTACCTAAAAGAATGCTTTAAGTTTGGAAAAGTATCTTGATCAGTTAAATATGAGAACAATAAAACCTGCTCTCCATTCCCAGAAATTTTGTGTGAACTTTGATTAAGGACTAAGAGTAGGTAAATTAAAAGACCTAGGATATCCTGTGTAAAAAAAAAAATGAAAAGATTTATTGATATTCTGGAGAAATTTCAGAGTGAAAAGGTAAAGGTCTAATAATTGAGAGGTGAAACAGAGATAAGGAAGAGGTCAACAGGCATGATAGGGAGCTAATTCAATCAATGCAAAATTCCTAGAAAACAAAAATGTCCATGGGAGGGGAGTTAATTTTAAACTTAGTCCATTTATATAAGAGAAGCTTTTGAGCAAACTTCCTTGCCGCTCTGTAATTTCTAGTATGTTGACTGCAAATTTGCCATAGTCTACAAAGGTGTACCTTAAGAGAAACATGAAAAATCAAGAGAAATATTAGATTTTCTATTGACAAAAATATATAATGCACAACTAAATTTCAGTTTAAATAGAAATGGAAATTAAAAATGACTAGAATTATTTTATCCTTGCCACAGTGATAAGATAATTCAGTGCAAGCAAAAACAAAGATAAGGAGGAGCTGTATGAGATCTATGTGGTGCTGAGCGCGGAATGGTACCTTGAGTTTGTTTTTTTTTTTTTTTTTTTTTTTTTCCCTGTGGAGCTGTATGGTTTTTAAAAAATGAATGTTTTAGGAAAATGTAGCTTCAAAGAAGAAGGGAACTTGGTACAAATCAGCACTATGGTTAATCAAATTTTGTATATAAAATTACTGTTGAAGTCTAGGTCTCATACTAGAAGGGAGTTTTAGCTGTCCATATCTGCCACAGTTGCTGTATGTGCTCAGGACATCAATGCATTTGAGAAAGTCAAGAATACCACCACATACCATATGCTCCTCATTCATTTTGAATAGACTCTCTCCATATAATGTATCCTGATTATGTTTTCCCTCCCCTCTACTTCTTTCTGTTTTTTTCCTACCTGTCCTCCCATTCTGACTCTCATTAGAAAACAAACAGGCCTTTTTTTAAAGAATGAAAGTATAATGACACAAAAGCTAACACACCAGAATTGAACAAAAAAAATCAAAGTTAAAAAAAAAAAAGCACAAGAGAAGGCACAAAACCAGCAAACTGCTTGCTCCCACGCTGAGAACTCTTATAAAACACTGAACTGGAAATCATAATATATACACAGAGGTGCAGACCAGTGCAGACCCTATGCTTGCTGCTTCATTCTCTGTGAGTTCATATGAGCTTTGCTCAATTGACTCAGATGCCCTTGTTTTCCTGGTGTCCTTTGTCCCCTCAGGCTCTAATCTTCCTGTCTCCCCTTCTGCTGTGTTCTCTGAGACCCGAGGGGATGGATTTGATAGACACATCACACTTAAAGGTGCCACTTCTTATTCTTAATAAAGCTTTGGCCATGTAACTAAAATAGGAATAGCTGTTGTTGTTTCCTGATGGATTTGAGTTGTAGAAGTCATAAAATCTCAATATAATTTCTGAAAAGAATCCAGGGCGTTGGGAAACTATCTGGAGCACACAGAGTTGCCAGGTTTTTATTTTGTTTTTGCTGTTGTTTTTTCTTTCTTTAGCTTAATAATTTGCAAGTAGATGTGTTGTGGGAACTAGATTAGTTTAGCCAATGACATTTGGGGTAACTAGCCCTATGGGTATGATTTCCACTAAATACGAGACTGGATAAAACTGGGTGGTTAGAGACAGAGCAAGCCTTGCCATTGGTCCTTATCACCCTAGGAAAATGACAGAACAATAGTAGCTGGATCAGTGGTGGCTTCTAATTTGTTCTATATTCATAAGTTTGTTTTTCCATTACGCCCTTTAATAAATTGTTTAATAAACTTCTGTGCCTTCTCACGTCACCAGGAGCTCAATGTGTGCCATGAACCCATGACCCGGTAATTAAGAGTCTCATGCTCAATTATGTGAGTTAGCAGAGCTGCCATGCTGCTCATACTGCACTGCTGGGGGAGGCAGGGTTGCTGGCCCTCGAGTCAGCCAGCAGTGTGAGGGGAAGTTGCCAGGAGAAGCAGCACATGTGTGCATCAGGTAGAATCTATCTGCAATGACAATAGCAGACTGAGTCCTTTTAAGTTCCCACAATATAGATATGCACATGTGTTATTTATTTCAACATATGGCTATGGATTCTATATTTTAAAGACCATTTTATTCACTCTTTGGAAATATTAATTCTGCTATTACTCTTTTTAACCAGTTTTGCACTGGGTAATTATTTCATGAGTCAACTCAAAACTAATTTTCCAATAAACCAAAATGCTTTATTGTTTTCTGTGTAAACCTACATGTGAATTATTTCACTTAATTCACTTCCAAGATTTTAGACAGAGAAAAGATGCCTAGATTTATGTGTTTTCTACACAGCAAAGTGTGCCTACTTGTGATGGAATGCCATTCTGTGTAAGTGTTGCAGAAAGTTCTGGGATGCTTCGCTTGTAATTAAAAAACTTAATGTGCAGCGAGACTTTTTTTTTATGAAAAAAATCATTGGTTATATTTTTATAAATAAAAAGATAAGATAAATTTGGGATTGGAAAGGCAATATAAAGAAAGTACCCTAGAGGGAATGATGCCTATGTCAAATCATGAGGCTTTCTTTTATGGGAAGAAAATAAGGCAAAAATGAATAAATAAAAAGAAAAGGCAAAAACCTGAAGGACTTCTAGATACAGTAAATAGTATCAATGAAAGAAGTTGTCAGCAATGAAAGAAGGAAGTTTTTTGGTTTGTTTTGTTTTGGTTTGGTTTTTGTTTTTTAGAGAGCTACTAATTTGGTGTGGTAATAACTGAGTAAGTGAAATATAAGTTTTGTAAAGGTATAGCAGGGGCATATAATATGTCAAGGTGGTATTGACTACAGAAGTAAGGGATACAAAAGAAATAGGCATAAAGTTTCAAAGTCTGTACTACTAAATTATTACCCACTCCAGTTTTCTTGTAATTGTTCTTGTTACATCAAGGTATCTATTTTGCACCATTTAGGGAGAAGCGATTAAAAGAGTTCATTTAGCTTTTACAGGTCAAAAAAGCTACAAAAGCACTTTCCTTTTCCTTTTGTAAAATGCAATCAGTTAGATGCAAGGTCTGAATTTTTACATGGGCTCTCCAAGGTTACAATTGTTGAATGACCAGGATGAACTTAGATTTTGTCACTTTGAAATAAAAACCAATATCTAACTCAAATCTATATTGGAGATGGTTCCTTACTATCACAGTTCTGTAAACCATATCTATATACAATAAGTTATTGGTTTCAAAAGTCAAAACACTAACACCAGTGACATGTCACATATATCATTATTTTAAAATTTATCAGTTAAAACTTTAGATAAATAACAAAACCATCCTTGTACCATTTTAACTTATGAGAATCTTAATGAGGCTAATGTAAGACATTTAATATTGATTAAGTGGATATCATCATAATAAGTCCTGTCAGAAAGTTCTCTGTTGCATGAAAATCATTGAGCATCACATATTAGAGGCTAATTACAAAAATTGACTTTTCAATTTGCTTTTCATTCTAATTACCTAGCTATTGTACATTATTTGCTTACAGGATTTTACCTTAAATAAAATGAACCTCTCTTGTCATAAAAGGGAAGGAGGCAAGCAAATAATGGTGGTGGAGAACAGTGTCAGCACTGAGGGTTTGCTACCACTTGGAGGGTCTGCGCTTTTATTATTTTTATTGTAACACAGATGAGTTTGGGGTAATAAGAAGAGGAACGGTTAGACACGAAATAGGATCACAAACATTTCTCATTTCTAGAAATAATTATGTGTCCTATGATATGAAACTCCAAATCATTTTAGTAGATCTAGATCACAGAAATTAAAAGCTCACAATTAAAATGTAGAATAAAAGGTGCTCTTACACTTTACTGCATCCAACCTATTTCCTGCAGCGTCAATAAATAACACAAAGGTCTGATATGTTATATCTCCTTAGAAGTAATTTTGCATAATTAACTTGAGTGTCATTTACTTAAATTCCCCAACTGGAAAGACTTAGGTAAAGGTTTCAAATGTAAATAAGACCTATCCAGATGGCCATGTACTTTCCACAGCATTTGACTCCCAGCCAACTCTATATCCATTTCCTCTAACACTCGTGCAAGAATCAGGATGCAATGAGGCATTTAGCCAACTTCTCTGTAGATGGGCATTTTTTAAAGAAACTAATGTCATCAAAAGGAAATACAAGTACTTTGAGTGAATTGTTCTTATTGCAAGTTGGCTTTGGGTGGTCATTATTTTTTCCAAACAGCTTACTAAAAATAAGGAGATGCAATTATTACAGTACAAAAGTATATTTAAGGTTCTATTCTAAACATTTCAAGATGTTTTTAAACTATATTAATTGTGATAGTGAATTACACATTCAAAATGTAAAGACTGCAAGATTTAAAGAATATATAAGAAACTACTTACCAGAACACCAAATAATCCAATTAAAAAGTGGGGTACAGAACTAAATAGATAATTCTCAATAAAGGTATCTAAAATGGCTGAAAGACACCTAAGAAAGTACTCAACAACCTTAGCCATCAGGGAGATGCAAATCAAAACAACTCTGAGATACTATCTTACTCTTATCAGAATGGCTAAAATCAAAAAGACCAAAGGCAGTTTGTGCTGGAGAGGATGTGGAGAAAGGGGTACACTCTTCCACTGCTGGTGAGAGTATAAACTCAGACAGCAACTTTGGAAATCATTATGGCGTTTCCTCAGAAAAATGGGAATCAGTCTACCTCAACATTCAGTAATTTCACTCTTAGGTATTTACCCAAAAGATGAACATTGATAAAACAAACACATCTGTTAAACAATGTACATAGTAGCATCATTTGTAATAGCCAGAACCTGGAAGCAACATAACTGCCCCTCAACTGAAGAATGGATGGAGAAAATGTGTTACATTTGCACAATGGGGAATAAAAATGGAATCTTGAAATTCACAGGCAAATGGATGGAACTAGAAGAAAACATTCTAAGTGAGGTAACCCAGTCACAAAAGACAAACACAATATGCACTCTCTCATATATGGTTTTTAGACATAGAACAAAGGATTACCAGCCTACAATCTACACTGCCAGAAAAGCTAGGAAACAAGGAGGACCCTATGAGAGACATACATGGTCCCCTGGAGAAGAGGAAAGGGACAAGATCTTCGAAACAAATTGCAAGCATGTGGGAAGGGGAGAAGGATTTAAGTGGAAAAAGAGTATTGAGATAGGCATGAGGGAACAGGAAGATTGAGTTAGGGAAAGAACAGAGGAGAGCAAGAAAAGCAATGCTACATTAGAGGGGGCCATTATAGGCTTTAAGAGAAATCTGGCACTAGGGAAATGTCCAGAGATCTACAGTGATGATCCCAAATATCAATCAAAGCAATATCAGAGAGGCTACCTTACATGCCCTTCTCCTATAATAAGATTAACGTCTACCTTATATGCCATCTTAGAACCTTCATCCAGTAGCTGATGGAAGCAGAAGCAGACACAGCTAAACACTGAGCTGAACTCATGGAATCCAGTTGCAGAGAGGAAGGAGTGATGAGCAAAGGTGTAAAGACAAGGCTGGAGAAACCCACAGAAAGTGCTGACCTGAACAAGGAGGAGCTCGTGGACTCCATTCTGATAGCTAGGAAAAGCAGCATAGGACTGACACACTACCTGAATGTGGGTGTTAATTAGGAGGACTGGGCAGTCTATGGGGCCTCTGATAATGGATCAGTATTTATCCCTAGTATACAAATGGACATTGAGAACCCATTTCACATAGAGTGATACTCCCTCAGCTTAGATACATGGGGGAGGACCTAGGCTCTGCTCTCAATGATATGACAGACTTTAAAGACTCTCCATGGAAGGCTTTACCCTTCCTGGGGAGCAGAAAGGGGATTGGGGTGTATGGGAACTGGGATCGACATGTAAAACAAGCTTGTTTCAAATTTAAATTAAAATATCAAAAAAAAAAAAAAAGAATGCATAAGAAAGTTGCTTTCGCTTGTAAACCACTAATTTGTGAAATACACCGTTATCAAACTTATTCAAGACATTTGAGCTCAATTTCAGTAACTTAGTTTTGTACATTGGGTTTGCAAGTCAATGGTATTTGGAAACTAATGTCTAGTTTTGTTTCTGTAAAAAAGTTTTTCTTGCTGGACATCACTGAGTTGTGTATTGTCAAAGGCAATGGCAGTAGGATATGAGCAGTAACTGTGTACCATTGTGATTTCTGCTTTTATAAGCATAGGACAAATACAGATAGGTGTTGCACACTGATCATACTCTGAGTCATAGACCCGGAACTACAAGTATTCAGAGCCAGTATTTAATAAAGCCCCCCCTTTTTTAAAAAAAAAATTTAGTCATTGCCATGGTGATTCCCTGAGTGACCCCAGACTCAAAACAAAATGTCTTCCACCAACATGTCTGGAACTGTAGTTACATAAGGTCATGAGCCACAATATGAGTGCCAGAAACTGAACCCATATCCTCCAGACAGCAGCAAATTCTAACTGCTGAGTAACTCTCCAGCACCCTAAGCATTTGATTTTATTCATTGCAGCAGCTAGCAATGTGTGATTGACATTTTGATTTCAATTATTTTAGAAATGAGAGAACTGAGGTACTAGAAAGATAAATCATATAATTGGTAGTGGAAGACCACACAAACTGTGTTTGCCAGAATCACAATTAGAACCAAAATGGTCTACAGAATCCATGTTCTTAGTTGTTCTGTTGTAGCATTACACTGAGCCATAAATTGGATAATTCATCATGAAAATCTTGCCAAAGATTGCTCTTGTACTTATCAATGTCAACTTTGTTGCTTTCTTTTCCTCCAGTCTGTAAACTTTAAAATGAGCTACAGTTCTTTTTAGGTAAACTATGCTAATCTGTTGTGTTTTTTTTTAATATACAGAATCTTTAGTTATTTTGAAGAGGCTGTACCACCTCAGAAACTCACTCTCATACAAGGTTTAAAGTACTTTACTACAATAGTAGGCATAATTCTGGGCAAATCTGTTCCTTTATCCCCATCTTTCTATTCCTTTGTAGGAAAAACTTTTCTTCTTATTTGTCTGCATAGAGCAAACTTAGTCTTTTTTAATTTATATAAAAAAATTATGAATTTCTGTCACATTTAGGTAGCATTCCAGTCATAAATCCCACTGCACTACATATCCTATTCATTATGGGAAACACACACACACACACACACACACACACACACACTCACACAGGCACACACAGAAAACCAATGTCTGTTTATTGAAAATTATTCACTTTCCTTATCAGAATGTATTTGCAAAGTTTATCAAAATATACATCATTTCCAACAGGAGTGACGACCTCCAGTACCTTCAAGTCAAATCCTGATGTCTCTCTGATCGAAATCTAAGACAAGAGGCATAAATAATTTTAATCAGTTTAGTATATCATGAAAATGTTTCCTGTGTAATAACTGCTAGAATATAAGGAAAGAAATAAGAAGGGAGATTCAATGAGTGGAACAAAGATTTCCTCCCTCATAGAATCATTTCCTTCATGAGCTAATTAAACCATTTCCTAAATTGGATCTGTGAATCTAAAATCCATTCTCCATGCAAACACCAGAAGCTTTTAGTGTAAAGCACATGACAATGAATTCCTCTCCACCAGAACCAGCCAATGAACATATAGTCATCTGTGCTGGAGTAATTTTTGTGCCTTATACTCTCACATATGCAGACCAGCAGACAACTTCAATGACTAAAGTATAACAGATGCATTTATAGTGAAAACTAAATTTCACTACCCCAAGTTTCTCAATAAATCCACTATTGATGCAATTGCTTAGTATGTTTGTGTTTAATTCTGATTCCCAACACCTTAATCCTAATTGATTTCTCCTTGCCATTATTTTTTAATCTAAGATCTTGAGAAAAATGCCCTATTTATCATCATCCTCTCCTTTTAACAAAGGGTGGAATTTTGTAATGATACTGTAATTATTATTTTTTAAATCTATGCCTTCAGTCTATGGATTTTGTGTACATCTAGACACCACTACATTCCTTCTACTACCTGTAAAGTTTTCTAACTTATCTCTCTCTCAATTTCATGTCTTCCTTTTTAAAATTGTGATTAGTGACCCCTGAGTCCAATTAGTGCTGTGTATACATACATGACTATAGAATCATATATGATAGCATGGGCAATATGTCTACACTTTTAACCCAAGGAAGAATAATTCTCCATCCCTTACCATCTATCAAGAAACAATAGTTCAATTACTACAGTTAACATTTCATGTGGCCTTTCCCTATCCATTCTGGAATTTTGATTAGCTTACTATTTTGAAGGTAAGCATTGATGCCATGTGTTAATATGTGCAATGTCACATTTAGTAGTCAGCATTTCACAACACTGCCCCTGGTCTTCCAGCTATTTCATCCTTTCTGTCTTCTTGTCTGTGCTATGGCCTGAGTTATGATGGGGTCATGGGAGACTGATGTGGATGATCCATCCATATTGCTGAATTCATTCTTAGTTATACTCATCACTTTGACAAGTTATGTCTTTCAATTACCTGCTAAGTACTGCACACAAAGATGATGGCAACACATATCTATTTATATGAACAAAACTACTTAGAAGGCACTTTCTCAGCATAATGGTTTAGAAAAACAAACAACAGTTGCTTAACCCATAGGGTCTATGTTTTTCCCACACATGTGCCTTTTGACTAGGTTTATAGTTATAGTCATGAAATTCTACCTATGGCACAGGTCTCATATCTAAGCAAAAATTAGTTGGCTATCATTATTAATCTTATGCTACTACAGAAGCAATGGTTATATCTTGGCTGTTAGGTCATTATTGTAGTTTTCAGAGTTCAGCACTAGGCAACATTGATGTCTTTATCAAATGTTCATATTTTTTTTTATTGCACTGCTTCCCTTTAAACATATACCACATATACCATATATATATATATATATATATATATATATATATATATATATATATTCATTCTTATTCTACTATGTTTAGTTGTTATGAGCATTTTTCCTGTCAGCCTGGTTCCACAGCTGCATCAGCCCTGAATAACACATAGAGATGCTATACATGGTAGAAAGCTGTTGGCCTGTTATAAGTGTTTCTTATTGGCTAGCTCTTTGTTAAATGTTAATTCATTTCTATTAATATAAGTGTTTCAACATGGTCTTATCTTACTGGGTAGAAGGTCTGGACTTATTTTCTCAAGTCCCTACATCTTGACTCTTCTCCTACAACTCCCAGAATCTTCCTTTTCTCCTAGTCCCACCTATCGTGCTTTCGTATTGGCCAACAGGGATTTATTCATTAACTAATTAGAGAAACATATTTACAGAATGATATCTTCCATCATTTAGTAATAGTTATTGATTTCCCATTATGTTATATGAATATTATTGCCTTCAAAACTCCATTTGCCACTTCTCATGATATTATGTGTGTCAACAAGATCCTTGTTGCTGCAACATTAACTAATCTCCCTGGAGAAGAACATCCCTCACTTTTTAAAGATAGATTTGAAGCTTCTTATTATTATGCCACAAAGCATTATGCATGGATATGAGGTAATAAAGTTATTATGTAAATCATTTCAAGTAATCTTCTTTTCTAAACCTTGGCACATATTCTTTTGAACCCTTAAGACAGAATTGTAAGGTGATATAGGCAGCTTCTCCAATCTTTCCTATGATTGTTGTGCTTCTATTTGAACTTAAGTGATGACTGTTTTTATAATTTACCTTCTACACATTTGAGAAAAAATAGTTTAACTACCAGTAACACACTGTTTATCCTCTCACGACTTGGATATTTATTTCCATTTTAGTTATCAATAAACTCAAAAAGCATTGAATACCAATGAAACACAAAACTTAATATCATAAAACTATAAACATATTCATAACTTATTTTTCCCCAAGTGAAGGAAGTGTGTCACTGAAGGAAAGTTTTGAGGTGTTGTGCCTGATCCTAACTGTCTATTTGCCTTTTGATTCTGAACTTCTAACCCAATACAACACACGAGCCTCATGTTCTTGTCACCATACATTTTCTACCTTGATTGATTATCTCACTTCTGGAACTATAAGTCAATCAAAACCCATTCCTCCCACAAGTTACTTTCACCAGGTTTTCTTTATCACAGCAAAATAAATAAAATTAATACAGATGTGCATCTTAAGCATTATCTCTGACATGTCTAGGGCAGTTATGTCATATACCAGTAAACGTCTAGGTTTTTTAGTAAAGGGAGAATTACCACACAAATAAATATGAAAATTTAAAGCATTTTCTAAGACCCTATATATTATTCAGGATTTTGTTAAGAGGCACACTTGATATATTAAATATATATGTAGATGTAGGTGTAGGTATAGGTGTGTGTGTGTGTGTGTGTGTGCACTAATGTGACACTGGGATGGGTGTGGGGAGGTAAGAAGGCAACTTCCAGGAGTAGATAGTCTTATTCTATTATGTGGGTTCTAGGGTCAAACTCAGGTAATCAAGTGCCTTTATCCACTGATATATCCCACTTTTGTGTTTTCTTTTGTTTTGGGTTTTTCAGGCAGGGTTTCTCTGTTTGCTTTTTGGGTCTTCCTGGAACTCACTCTGTAGATCAGGCTGACTTCAAACTCACAGATATTTGACTGCCTCTGCCTCCCAAGTGCTGTCATTAAAGGTATGTGCCAGGAACACCTGACTTACCCCCACCTTTGTGTTTTCTAGGAATCCCTTTGAGAAATAATCATGGTAAATATAAAAGTACAGCAATAAAATTTAATGTGGCAGGAAATATATAGGTGTAATGAGTGGAGGCCATTTCCATTGATAAGACTGACTTGCCAGAATTTTTCTTTTCTAACATTTGTGTTACTAGAAAAGTGTGACAAAGGAAAGCAAGTATGAATGCTTAGTCACCAAACTGCACTGGAAATATTCATGTTTTTTGAGGGCACATGTCATTATCTAGTCTGTTTTCTCAGCTGCAATGTCTCTTTAGCTCTCTTTCTCTGTGACTATTAAAACATCTTTTAAGACTCAGAACAAATTCCATCAATTCATGAAAACATTCTATAAACCATTCTATAAATGGCATCCTATTTCTTTACTCTTTATCTGTTTACCATTGTTAAGATAATAGAATTATGCTTGCTTTGGACATATCAAATGACCTATTTAGTCCTTTTCTATGAAACAATAAATAGAATTCAACTCCAGAAGTGAGTATACAATCAAAAAATCAGCACTACTTTCCTTGGTGATAGTGAGATAGTCACATACAGAGTTATTTATTATTATTATTATTTATTTTACATGTCAATCCCAGTCCCCTCTCCCTCCTTCCCTCCCTCCCTCCATCTTACCCTCTCTCCTCCCTCACATGCACCCTGACCACCCTCTCTTCCCATCCCTCCACTCCAATTCCACATGTAGGGCAATGCCATCCAGGTGGGGTCATGTAAATCTGTCAACTCATTTGAAGTAGGGACTAGGACTTCTCTCCACTCTCTAGGTTAATGGAGTATCTTTCCATGGGGGATGTGTCTGTAAGGACCTTTTTATGCACCAGGAATACATCCTGGTTCTACAGTCTGAGGTCCCTTAGACTGCTCAGTCCTTCTAGCTGAGACCCATATCCAGGGGGTCTGAGTCAGTCCCATGCTGGATTCCCAGCTATCAGTCTGGGGGGCCCGTTAGCTCCTCCTTGTTCAGGTCAGCTCTCTCTATGTGTTTATGCAACCTGGTCTTGTCATCTCCCTCTCTTCTGGATTGTAGTTTGACTCTGTTTAGTTATGGGTGTTTGCTTCTGTTTCCAACAGGTACTAGATGAGGGCTCCATTATGGTAGATAAGTTAGTTGTTGATCTCACTATGCTGGAAGGGCATTTATGGTAGCTTTTCCACGGTTGCTCAAATTGTTAGTTGTCAGCAGTCTTGTAGGTCTCTAGACCTTTCTTTACGTTCAGTTTTCTCTTCAAACCAGTAATGGTTCCCTCTTTTACGTTTGTTCTCTCTCTCTCTCTCTGTCTCTGTCTCTCTCTCGTCTTTTATTTCTACCCTGACTCAGTCTTCCTAGTTGCATGTGCTTTCCTCTCCTCCTCTTCTCTTTCTCCAACTTCTCTCTCCATTCACTGAACCCCCCCCACTTCCCATGTGCTCTGGGGGACTTGTCCCTTCCCCCTTCTGTGAGGGACTTTATATGAATGTCTTAGAATACACCTTGTATCCTAGTTCTTCTGTTAGTGTGAATTATAGGCTGGTGATCCTTTGCTCTAGGTCTAAAATCCATATATGAGTGAGTACATACCATGATCCTCTTTTTGTGACTGGGTTACCTCATTCAGTATGGTTTCTTCAAGTGCCATCCACTTGCCTGAGGATTTCAAGATTCCATTATTTTTTTCTGCAGAGTAGTATTCCATTGTGTAGATGTATACTCAAATGATCCATATCCATGCAACACAGGCATGTGCTCAACTATGTTTATAGCAGCATTATTTGTAATAGTAAGAACCTGGAAACAACCTAGATGCCCCTCAACTGAAGAATGGACATACAGAGGTATTAGTCAACCTAGTCCAAGTCAATGGTAGTGTTGGGACTTGTACCAGAAACAGGAGAAACTGCCTAATGATCTTTAGAGGAACTGCCAAGCAGTTGGGCTAGAGCCCTGGTGCTTTTTGGGGTTATCTTCCTCACAAAACATCACTGTGTAAAGAAAACATGGAAAAATAGAGTCAACTGAAAACAGAGACTTCTGTAGGCATGAACAGAAAATCTATGCTATTTATTAATTTCAGTTAATTTTAGAGCTTTTAAATTCTCACAGGCACTTAATTTACTTAAATCAGGTTTTACCATTCAGGCTTATTCTTTAACTTCAAATAAATTTTTATGGTATCGCTGAACAGCAAATGCCTGCCTATGTTTTTCTATGGTGCTTGAGTGCACATTTTTTATGCAATATCCCTGTATCCATTCTCTAACTTGAATGCTTTTAGTATGGACATATAACGAATGGTATTGTTCATGATCACAAGGGAGAATAGTTTTTCTTACTATTTGCAAGTGATCTGAAGATTCAAATGCACCTTTCAGCTATCAATTCATTCTACAGGGAGCTTCTACTGAAGCAAGTTGATTGTATATGTACAGAGTTTAAGAAGCACTACCAGCTGTGCTTTACACATTCAACATCACATAATACTATTTGTAAATTAACAACTCTTCTTAAAAGTTTGCTTTTGTATTCAAACTGCATAATTTGTATATCAAGTTCCCAGGTATTGTTTACTCAAATCACTTTCAGCCTCTATGATCGTTATCCTACAAAGATAATGTCTGACACTCTGAAGATATGTTGTATGAATTAAGGTTGCAATGTATTCAATGTTTTAGATTCCCCAATAAGGTAACTGATAATCAATAACCTGAAATGAAAAGTAGTGACACAATATGTCTTAAACCATGAGTTCATTATCTCACACCCCTAACACTACTATCCCATTTCCATCTGCATCCAAGCCTCATATATTCATGATTAAAACTCTCTTGGATGTAGAACTACTATTATCTTTAGTAACATCTACTAAATGAACATTTGAATGATGTTCAGTGTGATGCTTACTTGCAAGAATAAAGCATACACTGATCAAATGCAGACTCCTTTATCTAGCCTCCTACTACAATTTCCAAAATCTAGTAAACACCATTTTTAGAGCTTTTGATGTGTTTGTCCTTGATTGTATGCCTGTCTTTATATTTATTCTAAACTCCCTTTTTTAACATTAGAGATGTTCATGTAAAGCTTCATTTGTTTTATTTAATGCATTCTATTTTGCCTATTCAGTGGAATAATTTGTCATTGATAGCCTCAACTGCTTTGCTCCAGGCAAATAGAGAACTATTATTTTAGCTCTATTTCCTTTGAGAGTTTCAGACCATTGAATTATAAGTGCCTTTCATATGACTTCTCTGGTCTGGATATCAAGAGAAGGCAGCATCCTTAACCTGTATATGTACCTTCATCTTCAGGTGTCAAGAAGAAACCCAAGAGATATTATTCTAAGGAATAAACTGTCTCTCACAATGTTTTTAATGGAAGTTATGAAACTCCCCATGCTCCAGAGATGCCTGCCTCAATTATTGTCTTCAAATGTAAAACAGAAGAAAACTGTACTTTCTTTCTGCAAACTCATATTCCATTTACCCTCCTTGCAGTTCTATATTGTCTCTAGATTATCAAACTATGCTTATCATTTATTCATGCCTGTTTTATTAAACAGCCAGATATCCTGTGGGATGTTCTATCCACTGAATTCTAATACTTCCATGCATTGTACATCCTCATTTGTGATACATTCATTTTTCAATTGGGTCCCAATATCCATTCTGTACCAAATCCTGACCCTAATCATATAGATTCAGTGACAGAACTGTATTTTTATCAATTTCTCATAAATATCTTGATGTTAGAGGAAAGCAGTTACCTTTTGTTGTCATCTCCTCATCTACCACCTTCTTTCTGGTGGTGGTATCTCTTTGAACCAGCTTTATATCTTTAAATTAGGAAGTTTGTATCACTTACCTTTACCAGAAAACTATTCTTTTTATTTATTCAATCATGTTTACCGACTCATTAGACTACAAAGGTTTGTCTCTTCCATATAATAGAAATTGATTAATACCCTAAAGTGATATATTTTATCCTTATAAGAATTAGTTCTTCATCTATGAACATTAACTCCAACACTATTTGTGTCACAATTATTGATTTAGTACTCAATAGACTATCATCCTAACAAACAACTTAATTTAATGTGTTGCCCCTTCTCTTTCCAATACTCTTTCATTAAGAACATTCATGATAGTATTCTAACATTGACATTATAACAAATGTAATGAGTCAATAACATTGATGTCAGGCACATATTCTTGATCTAATACATTTCAACTTTCAATTTTTTCCTCTCTATTTTTCTGACTTAAATTTCTCTGACTTTAATTCAGCTCCCCATTTCTCTCCATAATGACTCTTTAATCTCATTAATTTCTAACCTTTTGGTACAGACATATTATTATTGCCTTTACTTCTTGATGATTCTCTTCTCCTCTTAGTTTATAGCACAACATTGTGATTGCACACTCTTTGTTACAATTTTGTTAATGATCAATGTTATGCATAGTTTCTGTTTCAAATGATTAAATCTATCAAACATATCAAGTGAAGATAAAAGAATAAATAGCAAATAGGAACTAGAGCATAAGATATATTTCAAAACATCATCCAATCAGGGACTTGCAACATCCAAAAGAGACTACTGAAGGAGCCTGATTATGGAGCAAAGGTCCCAACCTCAAATTACGGTTTACCACACCTTGAAGAATTACACCTAGGAAGGCATGTTGAGGCAGCTTCTTGTTACCACTGTGATAAATACAATATGGTAAATAATAGAGAACAATGATGGAGCATGTTTCTTTTTAACTGCTCTCAAAAATTTAATATTTTACTGTTTAACTGTTCTACGTTCTCCCTGTTATAGATTCAGATAGCTACCTGTTCCAGAAAATGATCTCTTGGAGGACACTGTAATAAATGTGGTGGATGTTCAAGTAAGGGAGAATCTCCTTGTTTGCTTTCAGTAAGCTTAAAGGAGATAACAATTTATAAATGTTATGTATATTATTGCTTACACAGATAAACAACCTGTCTATTGCTTTATTGTACTCATGGTAAAAATTGCAGCCTCAGTAAACCAGACAACTATTCACTTCTTAAGCATGTATAATAGAATGTTGCTGGTAAAAATGTGGAACTGTGCTTACTTTAATTCACATTTGTGGTTACTCACTTCAAACGGGTTTAAAAGTGCCACATTGTAATCATGTCATGTATAGTGACCCATTCATTTTCTCATCTCTGCTATCTTTATGATCAACCTATGAGAAAAAAATTGCTAGCCATTTCTTGAGCAGACAGCATCCATTAGAATAGGTATACTATACTCCTAAGTTACACCCATCTAATGTGATGCCTCTGTAAACATATATTTGACTTCCATTCCTATTGACATGGGTCATAGGTCTGTGTTTATTTTTCAGCCAATTTAATAACATGTATGAAAACACTGTTCCAATAGTGTCACTTTGCATTTTTCTTGGTGTTATATTTTCCTTACATATGAGATTTTCTCCTCATCAGAATAAAACCTTTTGTTATTCTTAATGACTGAGAAATACTTCATTGCATAAAAGTGCCACATTTTCCCTATCCATTCTTCTGTTGAAGGTCATCTAGGTTGTTTCAAATTTCTGAGTAGCAGCAAATCTGTTTGAGCATGTGTCTCATCGGCATGATGAAACAATCTTTGGGTGTATGGGCAAAAGTAATATGGCTGCATCTTGTGGGAGATCGATTCCTATATTTCCAAGGAACTGCCATACTGATTTTCAGAGTGGCTATACTATTAAACTCAGTTAGGATGCCTAAAGCAATGAATAAGTGTCCCTTTTTCTCTATATCCTTGCTAACATGAGCTTTAACTCTTTTTAAATTGATCTTAGATTCTTTAACAGGAATAAAATGAAATCTTATAGTTTTAGTTTGTATTTCTTGATGACTAAGGATGCTGAACATTAATTGTTTCTCAGACATTTGATACTCTACTTTTGAGAATTCTCTCCTTAATTCTGTATTGGTTTAATTGGTTTTAATTGGTTTATTTTTATATCTATTTGTTTTCTAGTTCTATGTGTATTTTAGTAACCCTCTACCAATTGAGTTTGGGGGGTTAGAAAAGAAAACAACTTATGCCGTTCTGTGGGCTGCTGCTTTCTCTTAATGATGATGTCCTTAGCTGTACAGACATTTTTCATTTTGTGAAATTACATTTATTAATTATTTATCGTAATGCCTATGTTAGTAGTTTTCTGTTCAGAAAGTCTTTTCATATGCCAATGATTTCAAAGCTATTTCCTGCTTTCTCTTCTATTAGTTTCAGTGTGTCCAGTTTATGTTGTGGTCTTTGATACATCTTCAGTTGACTTTGGTTCAGAGATATGAGTATGGATTGATTTGCAGTCTTCTATGTGTAGCCATCCAGTTTTAACAGCACCATTTGTTGAAGATGTTGTGTATTTATCCAGTGTGTATTGGACCTATATCAGTATGTTCCAAATGAAACCATAATTAATGATATATTCTATTATATTTTTATTTATTTTAATATTTTTCTTATTTTACTTATCAATCCCCATTCCCTCTCACTCTCATTCTCCCTGACTCCCCCTCCCATCCTATCTCCCCCTATGCACTGGGAGTATTATACCTTCCAGGAGGGATCATCAAAATTTCAAGTCATATTTAGTAGGGTTTAGCCCCTCCCTCCTGTCTCTAGGCTAAGGGAGCATCCCTCCATGGGAAAGGTGCTCCCAAAGGCAATTCGTGCACCAGGGACACATCCTGGTTCTGCTGTCAGAGGTCCCTTAGACTGCCAAGGTCTTCATACTGAGACCCATGTTCAGGGGCTCTGAGTCAGTCCAATGCTGGATTCACAGCTATGAGTCTGGGGGTCCATGAGCTCCCACTTGTTCAGGTCAGCAGTCTCTGTGGGTTTCTGAAGCCTGGTTTTGACCCCTTTTCTTATCACTCCTCCATCTCTGCAACTGGATTCCAGGAGTTCAACTCAGTGTTTAGCTGTGGGTGTCGTCTTCTGTTTTCACCAGCTACTAGATGATGGTTCTATGATGGCATATAAGTTATCAATCTCATTATCAGGAAAGGGCATATAAGGTAGCCTTTCCACTGCTGCTCATATTGTTAGCTGTGGTCACCCTTGTAGGTCTGTGGACATTTCTCTAGAGTCAGTTTTCTCTTCAAACCTATAATGGCTCCCTCTCTTATGGTATCTCTTTTTGTCACTCTCATCTATTTGTCCCCTGACTCAATCTTCCTGGTCCCATATGTTCTCCTCTCCACCATTCCTCTTTCTCCTAACTTTTGCTCCACTCACTGCCCCCCATTCCCAATATGCTCATGAGATCTTGTTCCTTTCCTATTCTGTGTGGAACCTTGTGTGAATCTCTTAGGTTTCTCCTTTTATCCTCGTTTCTCTGGCAGGGTGAATTATAGGCTGGTGATCCTTTGTTCTGTGTCTAAAATTCATATATGAGTGAGTACATACCATGTTCCTCTCTATTATATTCTTATATTTTTGTTATTTATGTTTCGGTCATCATTATTCTTTTATTCAATTAGAATACCTTTTGTACTTTTCCTAATTTTTAAAAACTTTTTCTTTATATTACAGTCTTGTTTTACATGTCAATCCCAGTTCCCTCTGCCTCCCCTCCTCCACTGTCCCCCAGCAACCTCCCACCTTATCTCTTTTCTGCTCCCCAGTGAGGGTGAGGCCTTCCTTGGGGTTCTTCATAGTCTGTCACATCATTAGGAGCAGGGCTTAGGCCTTCCTCCTTGTGTCTAGGCTAAGAGAGCATCCCTCTATGTGGAATGGGCTCCCAAATTCCATTTGTATACTAGGGATAAATAGTGATCCACTATTAGAAGCCCAGTATACTGCCTAGTCATTCTAACTGGCAACCATGTTCAAAGGTTCTGGGTCAGTCCTATGCTGGTTTCCCAGCTATTAGTCGGAGGTCCACTATTGCTTAGATTCTCAGTTGGAGTCATTTTTCTATACCTTGTAACATATCTAGAGTGCCATATTTCTTTTTAGACTTATAATGGCTCCCTCTACTATAATACCTCTTTTCTTGCTCTCCTGTATTTTTCCCACAACTCAATATTCATGCCTCCTCATGTCCTCCTCTCCCCTCCTCTTCACATAATATCCACACCAAAAACCAACTATGCTGTTGTTTTATCTTGAAGGAGCAATAATGGATTCAAACTCTCTGACCTTAAATGAAGATGAAATGGAGCCATTTTCATGAGTCCCAATAGACAAGCAAGTTCTAAAGCCAGACAAAATAAACAGAATTGGTATAACTTCTCATATAGACATCCAAGTTCTTGGATTAAAGAAAAAAAACTTTTAGCTTGCTAATGATTTATTTCACTCCAAGGATAAAGTTTTAGAAATCTTATGTATCATGTTTTCATAATCTAATACCATAAATCGATTTGATGTGAAATTATACATGCTAATAGGCTAGATGTTTTAATGTATATAAGTGTCTCAAATATAACTAATTATCCTCTTCTGAAATCTTCAGACTTTTAAATCAAAATTTTAGCAGTAAATATGAACTACCGATTCTATTATGTAGTCAGTTAAAATTCCTTTTTACTGTGCAAAATTAAGACTTCAGATTTATTTTAAATTTTCCATAGTTTTTTCTGTACTTGCTCAGAAACAACATGTAAAGTAACATCATATAGTTATAGTTCTTAAATATAAAAGACAGTTTCAATTTGATTAAAATAGGGGTGCATGAAGTATTAAAATTTTATTTTCCCCATGGCATCTTGTGCCAATTTCTGGCTGTCCATAAAAATAATCCTATTTACTGTGGCATATATAAAATATTCAGTTTTTCTGATTTATCTTCTGCTGTGTCTTCTGAGTGACAAATAAAAATTAGAAAGCAGGTAGGAATAGCAATATCTGGATGTAGCTACTGTGGAAAGAGTCAAAGTGTAACACTGCTTATGCAGGAAACACACTGCAACATCTTTGTGTTTCAGCTCTTCAATGATTGACATGATCATTAGATATGGAAATCATATCTGAGATGGTTTTGTACTTACTATATGAAAAATTGTTTACACTTCAACCTGATACAGCAAAATATATGTAGCACAGTTATGTGAGAATAATCTTGCTGGTTCTAAGCATTTCTTTAACATATACCTTAGTCTTAAATATATCAAGTTTTGCCTGAATAATGTCTTCATGATATCCTCCAAATATATGTGTACATTATCAATTTACGCACCATTGTTTTTATTCCTATGCATATTTGAATATTTAGCACTTTGAATTATCTTTTAGATAGGATTATAGTTGGTTATCTGCTTAACTAAACATGTATTTTATTAGTTACTAGGTCTCCTGCTGTGTGATAAAGAACTTCATTTTGTGCCTTTCTGAAGAACATTTTACTCACATAACATATGCACTTGCTAAATTTTGATCAACCTTTCTAAGTGTGCTTGGCAATTACTTTTAAAAGGCTAGAGCAAAAAAATGTCATGTTGAGTTAATAAAGTTCTTTATTATAAGCATATGAAAATAAATATTATATACCAAAATTAATCACATCTAAAATCTATGTAACTCGATGAACTTCTATATCATTATAATAGAAATTTTGAAAATGTGGTCATTCACATTCAATTTTATATTTTCACTATCAAATATAGTTGTATGTGTTTATTCACATACAAGGAAGAAATGAAGGCAGATAATGGGGATAAGTTATGAAAGGACATATAAAGCTAATTGTTTTATTAGGTCTAACTTTGTCATGGATTTTTCATTTTTGGTGGTGAGATGAAATGACTTATATTTCTTGCCAACATTTTTCAAAGAATAAAATTTATAACTGTTTTTTTTTTCATGAGGATATCAACAAATACTTAATGAGCACACGAGCACAGTAAACACATGCAATATTTTCCTTTAAATGCATATTTGTACTGGACTAAATAATATTATTGCTTTGAAAAATACAAAAGTAATACTAATATACTGGGTGAAATTGGGATTTAAAAAAATGAAGCACTTATAAGGCCTAGTAATGCATGACTATAATCTCATTCAGGAGCCTGAGACAAGATACAAAAGTTAAATGCCTTACTGCCCTACAAAATGTATTCCAGAACAGGCATGGAAATGTTGTGATTTTGCTTTACTGCAAAAAGTAAATTATGTTCAGAAGTATAGTTCACTGTTAGAGATATTAGGAAGTGTCTGCAAAGTTCTGGGTTCAGTCTCCACTATCATAAACAAAATAAAACAAATGGGAGGAAAAAAGTGAGAAAATATTTTTCCTTTTAAAAAAAACTAGGACATGGATGGGGTGAGGGAAGAGTATACAGTGAGAGACACTGGAATTGGAAGGCATTTGGGGGTCATGTGGAAACTTAGTGCAATGGCAATTCTAACAAGACTTGTAGTAATGGACATAAGGAACCTGAATCATCTATCTTCTGTAACCAAGCAAGACTTTCAGTGGTGAAACTAGGACATCAATGCAGGCATAAAACTTTTGATATACAATTTATCCCGCCTGTAACGTATGGTGGAACAGAATTATGGAAGTTGTCAAGCAATATTAATAATTTGAATCTGTGTTAGGATAGGTAGCCCATGCCCTATACTGCCTGGAGTACCAGAGGTTGGATAGCCCAGAGACCTAGGAATGAACCAAATACTACTGGATGAAAAATAAAAAATAAGAAAGAATAGGAAAGGAAAAAAGATCAATGAAATGATTTCTAATGATATTCTGTCTGAATGCTCATTGCCCAGCTATACTGACACACAAAATAAGAAAAAAGAAACCCTGTTTCAAAAATGTTAGAATGCAAGGACTGGAACCTCTTGTTGCTGTTCTACCTCCTCTTGCTTCTCTTCCTCCCATTTCTCCTCCTGCTACTCCTCCTGCTGAGTCTGTAATCTTATCTGCACATGAGTACTATGGCACACATATGCCTGGAATTATACATATGAATTCTCATACTTATAGCACACATATGTTCATTGCATATAGATGTAAGTAAACACATACACAAAATAAAATCACATTTTTAAAGACAAGATAGATAAACCTGTATCCAAACTAACCAAAAAGCAGAGAGAGAACATGCAAATCAACAAAATCAATAACTATATCCAAATACCATCAACATCTGGCCTCCACGTGCACAAACACACACACACACACACACACACACACACACACACACACTCACACACTTAAATGTAGGATGTAGATATATAGACCAGAAAAAAATATTACTCATACAAAGGAAATTAGTTAACTTCAGAGAATTAAAAAAGCATTTATTATATTTGAAGAAAGCATGTATAATTATTTTGATAAGATTTATGACTCCATAGTTTTATGAATCAAAAATTTTCTATTCTTTGGACTGGAGAGATGGCTCAGTGAATAATGTGATTTATGTATAAGCACGAGGACCTCATTTCAATTTCCCAGTACCCATGTAAAGGCTAAGTATGTGAAGATATATCTGTAACTGCTGCACTTCATCATACAATGGGCAGATATTTGGTGTAGTCAGTCTATCTCTGTCCAAACAGCTCCCACATCATGACACACAGACGTATTATTGATCATGAAAACTTGGAAGATAGCTTAGGCTTGTTTTTAGCTAGCTATTATGACTTAAACTAATCCATTTCTATTAATCTATGTGTTGCCCCGAGGCTCATTTAAATCATCTACATACTCTCGTTCTTGCTTCTTTCTTGTCTCTTTGAATTTCTGTCATTTTTCTTCCCAGTATCCTCTATGCCAGGAAATTTTACCTAGTTATGGGGCATTTACCTTTTTATTAAAAGAATCAGAATGACATTTATTTATAGTGTACAAAACATTCCCAACATTTGATCTAAATAAAAAGGAAAGGTTTTAACTCTAACAGAGTAATACTATGTACAACAAACACAATTATTAGGTAAGAATTACATTCATAATGTTCACATGTATTTGGTAAATTCAGAGAAAATAATCCCATTAACTATCCTCCCTTCATGAGCCCAGAGATTTGTACCTAATTAACATTCTATTATGACTTAGGAAAATTGAAACTATTTAATCTTCAAACCCATCAAAGACCTAAAAATTATATAATATTACCTGAGTAAACAAGAAGTGTAGAACAAGCAAATTTCTAAACTATTAGAAATGGCATAAGTAGCTGGCTGCCTGGATAGGCACCCAAGATTCCACATCAATGTTCGGCTATGCACGTTTAGCCTACAGGCCTAGAATATCTCACAGACTTTTCTGTGAAGAAGGAAATTTAAAGGACTATTTTACCTTGTCTTGGCAAAGTTCAACAGATGTTTTTCTCTTTATCTTGTTTGTAGAATTTGGATAGATTAAGATTAGCAATTGATGGACCCCCATTGCCTGGCCACTGCTAAAGAAGCCTCAGCTAGAGAGTGCCAGGTCTCAGATTGATCCACCTATTGGTGCTGAAAGATCCTGAGTAGCAGCCAAGTCTTTGACCCCCATGGTCTTTGACTCCCATTTCCAGGCCTTGGCTAGAGGTGAGTCTGGGACCAATTCTGGTGGAATCCCCCCTCACACCCTTCCCTGGGAACTCCCTGGGCTGGCCGTGAATCTAGTTGACCCTGTGTCCTGTCCCCATCAAGAGCATTCTTGAAGTTCTGATACACATGCCCCAACCCTCACCAACAGCCTGCCCTCCCCCTACCCTGTGCCCTACCCTGTGCCCTACCCTGCCCACTATTCCACTTCTCTGGTTGAGCACTGGGACAGAGGGTAGAGCCAATAATCCTGCCATGTTTGGGGAACTGCCAGGAGCTGCTCTGAGCACACTAGACCTACATATCCATGTGGGACCACCCATAATCTCCACCTGCCTGGTCTCTGACTCTAACCCACCCCCCGGGCCTCTGCCAAAGAGGCCTCAGCTGGAGCATGCCAGGACCAGCCTAGATCAGCCTACCTGCACAAAGAACATCCTGAGTGCCAGCCTTCAGAATCTTTGACCCCCATCTCCAGTCTTCTGCTGGAGCCTAATCTTTGGCAACCGTTGCCAGGTGCCTGCCTGAGGAGAGACCTCATAGAGAGGTTGGACCACCCAGAGCTACAGACATCGAACCTCTGACCCACCTAAGCACACCTGGGGAGTACCATAGAGAGAGGGAGAAACCCCACCTACACCTACTGGAAGAAGCAATATGAAGACAGCAATACAATAAAACACCTAACAATAGAAAGACAAGCCTAACACCACTAGAATCTAGGGACTCTACACCAAATAGACCTGAATACCCTAAAGCAGATGAAGCAGAAAAGAATGACTTAAAAATTATCATAAAAAAAAAAATGATAGAGGCCCTCAAATACGATGTGAGAAAATACCTTAAAGAAATGGAAGAAAAAACAAACAAAAAATTGGAAGAAATGAACAAATTTCTTAAAGAGTACAGAAAGCCAAGAAAAAAAAAAAAAGAATTAAAGAGATGAAGGAAATGGTTCAAAATTTGAAAACTGAAATAGAGAAAATAAAGAAAACACAAACTGAAGGAATGCTGCAAATAGAAAAACTGGGCAAAAGATTGGGAACTATAGACACAAGCATAACCATCAGAAAACAAGAGATGGAAGAGAGAATCTCAGGCGGGGAAGTAAACTAGAGGAAATAGAATCATTGACCAAAGAAAATCGCAAATCCAACAAGTCCTTAACACAAAACATAAAGGAAATGTGGGGCACGGTGAAAAGGCCAAACCTAAGAATAGTAGGCCTAGGGGAAGGCTAAGAAGCCAAGCACAAAGGTGACGAAAACATATTCAACAAAATCACTGAGGAAAACTTTCCCAATCTGAAGAAGGACATGCTCATGAAAGTACAAGAATCATATCGAACACCAAATAGACTGGACCAAAGAAAACAGACCCCTGGGCATATAATAAACAAAACACCTAAAGTGCAGAATAAAGAAAGAATATTAAAAGCAGGGAAGGAAAAACATAATGACAGACCTATCAAAATTATACCTGATTTCTCTATGAAAAATCTCAAGGCCAGAAGGTACTGGATAGATGTTCTACAATTACTAAGAGTCCATGGATACCACTCCAGGCTACTATACCCAGTAAAACTCTCAATCACTATAGACAGAGAAAACAATATATTTAATGACAAAGCCAGGTTTTCACAATAAGTATCTACAAATCCAGCCCTACTGAAAGTTCTTGAAGGAAAACTCCAACCCAAGGAAGTTAATTACTCTCACAAAGACATAGGCAACAGATAATCCCATTTCACCAGAACCCAAGGGAAAAACAAAACAGCTATATTCACAATACCACTGCCAACAACAAATTTAAAACAAATAAGCATTAACAATCATTTGTCCTTACTCTCCCTCAACATTAATGGTCTTAACTTGCCTATAAAAAGACACAGGCTAACAGAATGGATACAAAGAAAGAATTGATTCTTCTGTTGCACATAAAAACCACATCTAAGCTTCAAAGACAGAAATTACCTCAGGGTAAAGGTTTGGAAAAAGATCTTCCAATCAAATAGACCCAAGAAGCAAGCAAGTATGGCTATCCTAATAATTAACAAGTTAGATTTCAAAACAAAATTAACCAAAAGAGATGAAGGCAGTCATTTTGTATTCATCGCAGGAGAAATCCATCAACACAAACTTTCAGTTCTGAACATCTATGTGACAAATACAAAAGCACCCACATTCATAAAAGAAATGCTACTAAAACTCAAAGCTTACATAAAACCTCACACATTCATAGTGGAAGACTTCAACACACCACTCTCACCACTAAACAGGACTACCAGTCAGAACTTAACAAAGAAACAAAACAATTAACAGATGTCTCAATTGGGTTTAAAAGACATCTATAGAATAATCCACCCTAACATAAAAGAATATACCTTCTTCTCCACTCCACATGGAACCTCCTCTAAAATCAACCACATACTAGGTGGCATAAGAAACCTTAACAAATACAAAAAATTGGAATATTCCCCTGTATCTTATCAAAGCACCATGCTTTAAAGTTAGAATTCAACAAAAACACAAATCGTAGAATCTACAAACTCATGGAAACTGAACAATGTGCAATTGTACCATGTCTGGGTCAAAGAAGAAATACAGAAAGAAATTAAGGATTTCCTAAAATTCAATGAGAATGAGGACACAACATACCCGAATTTATGGGACACCTTGAAAGCAATGTTACAAGGGAAGTTCACTGCACTAAGTGCCCATATGAAGGATACAGAAGATAGCCACATTACAGAATTAACAGCACAGCTGAAAGCCTTAGAACAAATAAGTAAATTCAGCCCAGAGGAGTAGATGCCAGGAAATAATAAATTTGAGGGCTGAAATCAATAAAATCGAAACCAAAAAAAAAAAAAAAACAAACATCAATGCAACATAGAGTTAGTTTTTGGAGAAAATCAACAAGATAGACAAACCTTTATCCAAACTAACAAAAAAGCAGAGACTGAACATGCAAATTAACAAAATCAGAAAAAAGGGGGACATAACAATAGACACTGAGGATATCCAGACAATTTTCAGGTCATACTTTGAAAACCTGTACTCCACAAAATTTGAAAATTCAAAGGAAATGGACAAATTTATGAATAACTATCACTTACAAAATTAAATTAAGAACAGACAAACAACTTAAATAGATCTATAACACCCAACAAAATATAAGCAGTAATCGAAAAAATTCCAACCAAGTAAGGCCCAGGGCCAGATGGCTTCTCTGCAGAATTCTATCAGAAATTTAAGGAAGAGCTAATACCAATACTCCTCAAATTGTTCCACACAATAGAAACAGAAGGTCCATTGCAAAACTCTTTTTATGAGGCCACAATAACCATGGTACCCAAGTCACACAAAG
This sequence comes from Phodopus roborovskii, assembly GCF_943737965.1. Classification (NCBI taxonomy): domain Eukaryota; kingdom Metazoa; phylum Chordata; class Mammalia; order Rodentia; family Cricetidae; genus Phodopus; species Phodopus roborovskii. Next base: position 1,509,190 of record NW_026125729.1, read on the forward strand.
ACACAACTATGAAAGACAACTACAGACCAATATCCATGATGAATATCGACACAAAATACTCAATAAAATACTGGCAAACTGAATCCAAGAATACATCAGATAAATCATCCCCCATGAGCATGTAGGCTTCTTCCCTGGTTTGCAGGGATGATTCAACATATGAAAATCTATCAACTTGATCCACCATATAAACAAACTGAAAAAGAAAAACCATATGATTATCTCCCTAGATGCGGAAAAAGCCTTCGACAAAATTCAACACCCTTTCATGATAAAGGTATTAGAGAGGTCAGGGATGACAGGAACATACCTAAACATAATAAGAGCAATATACAGCAAACCAACTGCCAACATCAAACTGAATGGAGAGAAACTTAATCCGATTCCTCTAAAATCAGGAACAAGACAAGGCTGTCCTCTCTCTCCATATCTCTTCAATATTGTACTTGTATTTCTAGATAAAGCTATAAGACAACAAATGGAGATCAAGGGGATCCAAATTGGAAAGGAAGAAGTCAAGCTTTCACTATTTGCAGATAATATGATAGTTTACATAAGCAACCCAAAAAACTGTACCAGTGAACTCATACAGCTGACAAACACCTTCAGCAAACAAGCAGGATACAATATAAACTCAAAAAAAAAAAAAAAAAAAAAAAAACAGTAGCCCTACTGCATACAGTCAATAAACAGGTGAGAAAGAAATCAGAGAAACATCACCCTTTACAATAGTCAAAAACAGCATAAAATATCTTGAGGTAACTCTTACCAAACTGAACTATATAATAAGGACTTTGTAGCTTTAATGAAAGAAATTAAAGAAGATACCAGAAAATGGAAAGATCTCCCATGTTCTTGGAAAGGTAGGATAAACATAGTAAAAATGGCAATCTTTCCAAAAGCAATTACAGATTCAATGCAATCCCAATTAAAATCCCAGCACAATTCTTCACTGACCTTGAAAGAACAAAAGACCCAGGATAGCCAAAACCATCCTGAACAATAAAAGACATGCAGGAGGCATCAACATCCCTGACTTTAAGGTCTACTACAGAGCTATCGTCCTGAAAACAGCCTGTTATTGGCACAAAAACAGACAAGTAGACCAATGGAATCAAATTGAAACTCCTGATATTATCCCACACATGTACGAATACCTGATTTTTGACAAAACATCTAAAAGTATACAATGGAGGGAGGAAAGCTTCTTCAACAAATGGTGCTAGCACAATTGGTGATGGTGTGTAGAAGACTGCATACAGACCCATGTATATTGCCATGCACAAAACTCAAGTCCAAATGGATCAAAGACCTGAACATAAATCAAGGCACACTGAATCTCTTAGATGAGACAATAGGAGGAACCCTTGAACAAATTGCTATAGGAGGCCACTTCCTGAACATATCTCCAGTAGCAGAGACACTGAGTTCGACAATTAATAAATGGGACCTCCTCAAACTTAGAAGCTTCTCTAAGGCAAAGGACATGGTTGACAAGACCAAATGGCAGCCCACAGACTGGGAAAAGATTTTCACCAATCCTACATCTGACAAAGGGCTGATCTCCAAAATATACAAAGAACTTAAGAAACTAGTCAACAAAACACCAAACAACCCTATTGAAAAATCAGGTACAGAACTGAAGAGAGAATTCTCAATAGAGGAAATCAAAAAGGCTGAAAGACACTTAAGAAAGTGCTCAGAATCCTTAGCTATCAGGGAATGCAAATCAAACAACTTTGAGATACCTTAGCCAGAATGGCTAAAATTAGAAACACCAATGACAACTTATGCTGGAGAGGATGTGGATAAAGGAGAACACTTCTCCTCTGATGGTATGAGTGCAAACTTGTACAGCCATTTTGGAGAACAGTATGTCAGTTCCTCAGGAAAATGGGAATTAGTTTACCACAGGACCCGTCAATCCCCCTCTTAGGCATATACCCAAATGATCCACATCCATGCAACAAAGGCATGTGCTCAACTATGTTCATAGCAGCATTACTTGTAATAGCAATAACCTGGAAGCAATCTAGATGCTCTTCAAGTGAAGAATGGATAATGAAGATGAGGATGAGCCATATCTATACAATGGAATACTACTCTGTGGAAAAAAAAAAAACAATAGAATCTTGAAATTCACAGGCAACTGGATGGAACTTGAAGACACCATCCTGAATGATGTAACCCAGTCACAAAAAAAAAAAAAAGAGGAACATGGTATGTACTCGCTCATATATGGATTTTAGATCTAGAGCAAAGGATCACATGCCTATTATTCACACAGCCACAGGCACTAAGATACAAGGTGGATTGTAAGAGATTCATATAAGGTCCCTCACAGTACAGGGAAGGGACCAGCTCCTCAGAGCACATGGGAAGTGGAGGAGGACAGTGAGTGAAGAGGAAACTAGGAGAAAGTCAAGGAGAGTATAGGAAAGCATTTGAGACTAGGGAGATTGATTCAGGGGAAGAACAGAAGGCAGAAGGGTGAGAGAGAGGACGAATACATAAAAGAGGGAGCCAATATAGGTTTGAAGAGAAAACTGAACCTAAAGAAAGGTCTAGAGACCTACAAGACTAATTCCAATTAACAATTTGAGCAACAGTGGAAAGGCAACAATAAATGCCCTTCCCTGATAATGAGATTGATGTCTAACTTATCGACCATCACGGAGCCCTCATCTAGTACCTGTTGGAAACAGAAGCTAACACCTATAACTAAACACTGAATCAAACTAGAATGCAGATGCAGAGAGAGAGGACAAGACCAGGTTACAGAAACACATAGAGACAGCATACCTGAACAAGGAGGAGCTAGTGTGCCCCAAGACTCATAGCTGGGAATCCATCATGGGACTGACTCAGACCCTCTAAACATGGGTCTCAGCTAGAAGACCTGGGCAGTCTAAGGTTCCTCAGACAGAGGACCCAGCATATATTCCTTGTGCAGAAAAGGACCTTGCAGGCACATCTCCCATGAAGGGATACTCCCTTAACCTAGAGAGTGGAGAGAAGTCCTAGTCCCTACTTCAAATGACTTGACAGATTTACATGACCCCTATTGGGTGGCATAACCCTATATGTGGAGTGGGGGGATGGGAGAAAGGGGAAGACTCCTCCATTGTAGGTGGGAGTGAAAATTTGTACAGTCACTTTGGAAATCAGTATGGCAGTTTCTCAGGAAAATGGGAATCAGTCTACCTCAAAATCCAGCAAGTCCATGCTTAGGCATATAAAGGATGCATACTCATACAACAAGGACATCTGTTCAACTATGTTCATAGCATCATTATATGTAATAGTCAAAATTTGGAAGCAACCTAGATGTTTCTCAACCAAAGAATGAATAAAGAAAATGTACATTTACACAATGGAGTACTACTCAATGTAAAAAACAAAAGAAATGGAATCTTGAAATTTGCAGGCAAATGGTACAACTAGAAGAAACAATTCTGATTGAGGTAACCCAGGTACAGAAAGAAAAGCATGGTATGTTCTTACTCATAAGTGGATATTAGTAATAGAGCAAAGGATAACCAGTCTAAAATCCACATCTCATGAGAAGCTAGGAAATAAGGAGGACACTCAGAGAGACAAACATGGACCCCCTGAGAAGGGGAAAGGGAGAATGTCTCCTTAGTAAACTGGGAACATGGAGGAGGGGGAGGGAGGGGGGAGAAAGAAGAGGGAAGAGGGGAGAAGGGCAGAGGGAGAAGAACTTGAAGGTTCAGAAAGGTCCACTTGGGGGAATAACAGAGAATGAGAGCATGGAAAGAAATGCCTTAATAGAGGGAGCCATTATGTGCTTAATGAGAAATCAGCAAGTAGGGAAATTGTCAGGTAACTACAAGGATGACTACAACTAAGAATCTGAACAATAGAGAAGAGGCTACTTTAAATGCCCTTCCTCTATAATGAGATTGATTACTACCTTAAAGGCCATCAAGGAGTCTTCATCCAGTGGAAGCAGAAGTAGAGATTCACAGATAAGCACTGAGCCAACCTCCTGGAATCCAGTTGTAGAGAAGGAAGAGGGATGAGCAAATGGGTCAAGACCATGCTAGGGAAATTCACAGAAACAGCTGACCTGAGCAAGTGGGATTTCTAGATCCCTAGTCTGACAGATGGGGAACCAGCATAAAACCAAATCAGGTCCCCTTAATGTGGGTATCAGTTGGGAGGCTTGGGAAGTCTCTTGGGCCTCTGGCATTGGAACCAACATTTATCTGTAGCTTATGAATGGGCATTGTGAGCCAATTCCTTATGGAGGGATACTCAGCCTAGATACAAGTGGGAGGCCCTAGGCCCTGCCCTAAATGATGTGACAGATTTTGATGATTCCCCCATGGGAGGCCTCACCTTCCCTGAGGAGTGGATGGGGGTTGGGATGGGGGGAGGAATGGAAGGACAGGAGGAAGAGGGGACTGGGATTGGTATGTAAAATAGATTTCTTTTAATTTATATAAAATTTAATTTAAAAATAAATTGTTTTTGTATAACTTTTTATTTAAATTTGAAACAAGCTTGTTTTACATGCCAATCCCAGTTCCTACACCCTATAGTCCTCCCCTGCCTCCCTCCTGCTACCAACACCCAACCCATCCCCTTTCTTCTCCCCAGGGAGTGGGGGGCCATTCATTCCTCATGAATGTCATATCATTTGGAGCACGGCCCAGGCCTTCCTCCATGTGTTTAGGCTGTGAGAGTATCCTTCTATGTGGAATGGGCTCCCAATGTCCATTTGTATACTAGGGATAAATAATGATCCAATACCAGAGGTCCCATAGACAGCCCAGACCTTCCAACTAACACCACATTCAGGGAATCTGTGTCAATCCTGTGCTGGTTTTGAGCTATCAGTCTGGAATTCATGAGCTCCCCCTTGTCCAAGTCAGCAGTTTCTACAGTTTTCTTCAGCCTGGTCTTGACACCTTTGCTCATCACTTCTCTCTTTCTGCAACTGGATTCCAAGAGTTCAGCTCAGTGTTTAGCTGTGGGTGTCTGCTTCTGCTTCCATCAGCTACTAGATGAAGGCTTTGGGATGGCATATAAGGTGGTCATCAATCTCATTATCAGGGAAGGGCATTTAAAGTAGCCTCTCTACTATTGTTTAGATCCCTGTAGATCTCTGGAATTGTTATAATTAATAATAGGACAGCAAATTTAGAAACATAGAGAAACAGAAGCAGCCTCAGTTTCCATCAATTGATGAATGATAGACATTTAAAAATGAAGTACTGTTCAGCTATAAGACAGAAAGTGGACCTGAAACTTGTAATAATATGCATGGGAGAACAAATCATCTTAATAGGGCAAATACTGTGTGTTCTTATTCACATTGCAATCTTATCGAGTTTAATTTATGGGTGTTAACAGTAAAATTGTAATACACAAGGCCTGGAGAACATAGGAACGATATATCGTAACAGACTCATCAATAAAAACTAAACTTCAGTTTGATAGTAGAAAGCTCTACCCTTCCAGCTGGACAGGTCAATCAGCTGACTAAAGTATCATGCCTCAGGAAGGAGGGTTTATCTTATCTCCTGCTAAACACATAAGAGGAATAATTAGCTCATAGTGGGATTATGTATTTTTCTTCCCTGAATTACCGTTACCTAATGCAGGTTTTACAAGTCACCATGAGGTACTTTATGGTCTGCCCATGATTCTGAGTTCTACCTTTTCTTCCTTTCTGACTTTCTTCCACATGCTCACCAGAAGGAAAGCTTTTTGATGGTATTTTGAGTTCCTTATTCTTTCATTAAAACTTCTCTCTGTGGTAGTATCTTTTTTGTACAAATAAAACATGTCTGACCAGGGGAAGAGCCTAAGGCCTGCCTCAAATGATGTTACAGATTTTGATGATCCCCCATAGAAGGGGTCACTCTTTCTATGGAGCAGAAGTTTGGAATGGGGGTGAGTGGAGGGGCATGGGAGAATGGGATGGAGAGGGAACTGGGATTAATATATAAAATAAGATTGTTTCTAGTTTAAATAATAATAAGAAAATATGTCTGAAGATTAGAGTGTAGAGCTTGGCACTAGCTAACTGTAGAGGTCTGTGGGTCTGTACAGACAGACAGTAGGTAAGATGGCTGAGTAAAGAAAGGAATATAGGTGGGAGAAAACAGTAACTAGGTCTCTTTTCCTCTGGGAAGCTAGTGAGGTAATGATGGCTTTGGCTTGCTCTTTCTTCTTTCTGATCTCTCCGCATTTGACCATATATTGGATTCTTGCTTTTATTATTAAGATGTAATTAGAACTCTAGTTACATCGCTCCCTGCCATGTTGGCTACTTGTTCACAAGGTGACTAACCCCATGCCGGTGAACATAGCTGTTTGTCCATTTTTTCTCTATTCATCTCCAGGCTGCTATCAAGATTTATAGCTTGCGTGCTATATATAGGGTTTTGCTTTTAAGCTGTAATAAAGTAGTCTACCATTTTTGTCCATTCTTAAATTATATTATCAATGAGACTAAGAAACCCAAACCTTGATTTCCCAATATTATATGGCAACTCTGATGAGATCCCATAAATTTCCAGTGTCAAATTCAATTACCAGGAAAGATATGAAATACATCATCACACAAATAAATTATTAACAATGCAAAACATTAATGATTATAAACTATAAAATACTTTCAAGTGTGACTTGTGTAAAAACTGCAAGAGATTGAGATTACTGATATAAAGAAGGAAGAATTGGGAATTAACAATTCCAGAAAAGTGAAAATTACATTGGGTAAGTAATTTTAGATAATAATATTAGAAATAATTGAATGGTTCATAGAATGCAACATTATAATGAATGAAAAATCTAGATTATATTATTTGCTGCAAGTATATAAATCATTAGATTTTGTTCACAATTAAAAACTAAAATGTAAACAATTCAATAACTATGCAATTAGCTGAAGATCTGTTTTGAAAATCTAATCTCCCTCCATATGTTCCAACATAATTAAACAGATACATTTTGGAAAACAAAAAATACAAATTTTAATACTGAATGGCCCCAAACAAATTCAAATATCCATGTTTCTACTAACTTTAGTAAAAGCAAATACAGAAAAAAATGGAACAGCTAAAACACAGTGTAAATAGCAGACTAATCAAGCTCTGTATTATTGATCTAGAAAGCTTAAATAAAATAGTACATAGAACTTCCATTGGGATGTTAAGAGAACAATATCAATTATGTTATGCTACAGTTTTATAATCTAAACAATGGAAAACTTACCTTCTTGGAGGAAGTTTTGGAGTGTCATATTTTGTGAGTATCAATCTATATAAAGAGTTTGGGGAACTATGACAAGTCTGTAGTAAGAAGTAACTGGTTTCACTAAAAGAGAGAGTGAGGGTTAACAGAGACACAGATGCTCCTTAATTTGAGATGAAGTCATACCCCAATAAATGGATTATAAATTGAAAACATTATGTATTAAAAATTCATTTTATGTTCATCATCTATTAAACACCACAGTTCAGTAACACCATAGACTGAATGATGAATGTGTATTAGGTGTTCCCCTCATGAACGCACAGGTGACTGGGAACTGTGACTCACTGCCACTGCTCAGCATCAGAGAAGAAGATAGGTGTTGCATACCACTAATTTGGGAAACTACTTAAATATAATTTGATGGAATGTTTCTATTGAATATAAATGAGATTATAACATTCTGAATTTTTGTTCACTATGCAACTCATTTCTTATTGTATTATAGTTTTATTATTAGTTTTTAAACTATAGTTATTAATAAATGTAGTAAATGTAATTTTTTACTTTATCATTTTACTTTTGACTTTTATAACCCTAGTTTGAAAGTTTTCTGATAAGATTAATTCACTTATCTTTTTTTATATTATCTGCAAAATGTACTTTTGAATGAATGCCAATTCAAAGATTTTATCTAGATAAGTTTCTTTATTATATAAGGTTTAATCATTATTATTTTAGTTGTCACCAATTGTCATTTCTATCTACATTCATTTGGAAAACATCATTATTTTTCACATATTTATAATACTATAAATATATATATATATATTTAAATGAAGTATCTATAGGATCATTCATTCTTTCATTTATTTTGCTGTGTACTTTATCAAAGCTAAGATGTCATCCCTACTAAGAAAGGGCTTTCCTACCAAGCTGTATGCTTAATCTGTATTTCTTCATACTCTATTCTATTAGCTCTTAAAAACCCAAATATTGTATTAATTATAACAGTTTTATAAGGAATGCAGCCAAGCAATACACATTAATTTTTTCATTATTTATAGCTACATGTCTCCATCTCCCACCAATTTTCAAAACCTTAACAAAATGGTTTATAACAGCATCTCTTTTAATGCAATTCTAAGCCTAGTTCATTATTATAACTTCAGGCTTCCCAAGTTCAAATATCTGCTCTGAGTTCCAGCATAATGTGCATTGAATGGTACCTTTGGGACATATGAATTAATAGGATGTATATAATGAAGATATACTAGAACATAGTTCACTGGCTATTTTCTCAATCCTGAGCACTGAAATAACACATTTGTTTCCATACCCATTGTCCATATTGCCCCTTATATTTAGTAATTCATGTGTGAGGGTATTTGATACCTTGACCATATGAGGAAATTTTCACTAGTATTGAATAATATTAAGCTTTGTCCTTATGAGATTATTGGCCTCTGATGAACAAGAGTTCAATAAATTGTCTAATAGAGAAAACAACTTTCCATTTTGTTTCAAAGCTCTAGCAAAGTTGAAGATGGTTCTTGAAATCACATTAACTCGAGAAAAATTTGTTCTGTGAATAACAGTGTATTTAGAGGAATAAAATTGGTTTATTTAAGCAAGTGTGACATAATTTCCTTAGATGTTGCTAGAGATATTTGCAAATGGTAATTCACAATTCACCTGAATTCAGGCCCATTGAAAGGACCACTCACTTGAGAAATTCTAACCCAGTTTCTTAGAGGCACATTTGCTAGTCAAACTCCTCATGGAAGCTCATGCACTTCATTGTAATACAGTGGAACCACTCATCAGATGATCTAATTGCCTGTCCTTCTGAAGCTGTCAGCCAAAGGAACTGAATTGCTGATTTTAAAAGGAAAAGTGAGTGTTTGAAAGCGTTCCATTCTTAATGGATGGGGTGGAAATGTCATCAGTGACATTACTAAAAGTCATCAGTGCGTAGAAAGCACAGAGTGCCCTACTTATAAATGTAGAACTTCATTAGGGCATCCACCCACTGCTATCACACTTTCCTTTTCAAAAAGCTTTCTGCCATTTGTCATAATCAGACCTATAGGTCTGATTTTAGCAAGCCCAAGCAATCTGCAGAGTAGATGAAGCTTCAGACAAAAACTCAATCAAGAAAACATCATAGTTTTATTAAAAGGCACACTTAAGATCACCTATTATACCTCCTACATTTTGAACATTATAAAATAATGACAGCCTGCAATAACAATGATGTTCCTGACTGTTCTATAACAATTCGATATTAATCTGATATAAATTAACTTGGGTAATAAACAGAATATATATATATATATATATATATATATATATATATATATATATATATCTCCATCCAAGAACAGTTTAGAACTACACAAAATCAGATGCGGACAATACATTATGAAATGTGTCACATTTGGCGTTGCTAGATCTTGAAGTAGATTTTGTAGCACAGTTAGGATAGAGTCATTTTTATAATAACAAAGTAGTTACCACCAAAGTTTAGTGTTTCCCTAAAATTAATGAAAATACTTTCAAAAAGAAGAAAGGTAACAGATTAATGAAAGGCTTTCTGAAACCTATGGAAAGATTACTGGCTTAAAACTCTATATCCCAGGAGAACAGATGATCTCTGTGCTGGTTTCACTGTCACAGGGCCCTGAACAGTATCACAGCCACAATAGCTGTTCATCAAATTAGCAGGCTCTATAGGATGAAGAACAGTGTTCTCGCTCCAAATAATTTTCACTATATGACCAATCTGGAAACTCTGAGGAAAAACTCTGTAAAATACTTGAAACTTATCCTACTTGGTCTGATTCAGAGTTTTCTCTACTGGAAATCCCTCAGATTGTCAAAGCAGCCAATAGCAATTAATAATTGCGATCTCAAGAAGAAGTAATTTCACTGGCATTAAATGACAGATTGGTCAAAACTAACATAAAATTTCTGAAAATTTACATGTCAATACTGAGTTTTGAAAAATTCCATGATTTTTTCTGAGCATTTAGAATGCAAGTCACCTATGGTGGGGTATGCTAGTGCACCAACATAGTACCTGAGTAGAATCAAAGCTTTTATTTCTAATTAAGCTTATAATTTTACACTAGCAGAACATGAAATCTATGACACTGAAACCTGAAAGTCATGTGGATAAGTAATATTTTGTTATAGTCATTCAAGGTGGCTTATGTTGCTATGGGATGGAGTTTTCATTCCCCCTGCTTATCACAGGTAATTACATAATAATAATGTAAACGTGTGTATAACACAATCTACAAAGTAGCCAGTACTGAGGAAATACTAATTGCTTTTGTCATTTGTTGGTTTCAGCTAGAGCTGCAGTCACCTCAAGAGGGGTCATGGCAGTAAAAACTTTAGCTTCACATTAACAGCTTAGTCATATTTAAGATCAGACTGACTGTGTTTTTAAGTCATTTATAGTCTTGTTGAATCTTCATTTGATGCAAACATATAGGTAAAGATGAGGATCATGACTTCATTAAATACAAAACTCAAGCAATGTTCTTTGTGTGTGTGTGTCTTTGTGTGTGTGTATATACATGTCTGTGTTCACGAGTGCCATTATACATAGTTTTGTATGTGAAGAACAAAAGACAATATTTGGTGTTGTTCCTTTGCTGTTATCAATATTTTATTTTATTTTATTTTATTTTTGGAGACAGGGTCTCTTACTTGATTAGAAACCGACTTAGTGCTCATATTTGTAGTGACATATTCACTTTGTCTGCACCTTTGGCACTAACTACTCCCATTGGGGGTGGGGACAGGGGCAGATATTACCTGCTGGAACTTGGTCTAGGAAAGGGGCCCCAGGGCACACTCTTGCTGGCAGCACAGGGACAGAAGAACATCCTGAGGCATCCTTGGGATCAGAAACCTGCTGGTGTTCATCTGTCTATGTCGGAAGTTATTTCTCCCTGAATAAACATCAATTTGGCGTATTTGTTTCTCCTGATCCTTATTAACCACAATACATATGAACTCACAGAGACTGAAGCAGCAAGCACTGAGCTGGCACTGATTTGCACTAGGTACTCTGTGTATATATTATAGCTTTTAGTGTAGTGTTTTTATGTGACTCCTGAGTCTGAATGAGTGGGTCTCTGATTCATGTGTCTTCTCATGGAGCTTTTCTCTTTCTGTTGGGTTCCTTTGTCCAGCCTGCTTGTAATGGTTTCTGTTTCACTTTGTCACCAAAAAAGAAATTGAAGAAATGCTACTAAATACCCCCTCTTACCCACTCCCAAAGAAAAGAGAAACTCACTTAGTATACTTAGAAGTTTGATCATTGATATCCAGGGATCCACCTGTATCCAATTGTTTCCTACTTTGGAAATTACAAGTACACATCACAGCACTGCCTTGTTCACATGGCTTCTGGGAATCAAACTCAAGTCCCTTTGCTTTTGTGGCAATGACTACATCACCTAGATATGTTCACAGCATATTTTGTAGACCAGCCTGGTCTATAAGATAAGACTTAGAAAACAAGTAGAAAAAAATAATTTACTAGAAATTGATTTTTATATATTTTATTTAAATAAAAAACAATCTTATTTTACATATGTTTCAGTTCCCTCTCCCTCCTATCCCCTACCAAATCCCCCATACCATCCCCACCCACTCCCCAAGGAGAGTGAGGTTTTCCATGAGGAATCATCAAAACCTTTCAAGTCATTTGGGGTAGGTTTTAGGCCCTCCCCCGTGTATATACGTTGAAAGAGTATCCCTCCATAGTGAATGGGCTCCTGAAATCTGTTCATGCACTAGGGATACATCCTGGTTCCTCTCCCAGAGGCCTTATAGACTGCACAGTACTCCTAGATGACACCCATATTCAGGGGTTCTGGTTTGGTCCTATGTTGCTTCCTCAGCTGTCAGATCCGGGTCCATGAGTTTCCACTTGCTCAGATCAGTCATTTCTGTGGGTTTTCTCAGTGTGCTCTTGACCCATTTGTTTGTCACTCCTCCCTTTCTGAAACTGGCTTCCAGGAGTTTGGCTCAGTGCTTAGCTGCAGATCTTTACTTCTCCTACCATCAGCTACTGGATGAAGGCTCCAGGATGGCATATAAGGTAGTCATCATTATTATAGGGGAAGGGCATTTAAGGTAGCCTCTCTAATATTGCTTAAATTCCTAGTTGGAGTCATCCTTGTGGATCTCTGTAAAATTCCATTGTGTCAGATTTCTCTTTGAACATATAATGGCTCCCTCTGTTGATGGGTCTCTTTTCTTTCTGTCCTCTATTCATCTCCACACTCAATCTTCCTGATCCCTCATGTTCTCCTCCCCTCCTCTTCACCCGTCTTCATTCCCCTACCTTCCTTCCCCCCTCCCTCCATGCCCCCAATTTCTTCAGGGGCTCTTGTCCCTTTTCCCTTCACTAGAGGACAGTGTATGTCTGCCTCTCTTATGGTCTTCCTTGTTTACTAGCTTCCCTGTAATTGTGGATTGTAGTCTGGTAAAACTTTGCTCTATGTCTAATATCCATATATAAGTGAGTGCATTCCAATTTAGTCTTTCTGTGACTGGGTTACTTCACTTAGGGTGGTTTCTTCTAAAAATTTTATGAAGCAATTATTTTAATATATAAGAAAAAGAAAGAAAATTTATATTATCTATATACAATTCCTTAAAACACTTATATTTTGTTTCTCTCTGTCACACCCACACACGCACACAAATGCACATACTTTAACTATTTTTTAAGAGTATATAAGATTAGTAGAAAGTTATTTAATATGCCAACAGTCCCTTCTGGCTTGTAGAATATTTTCCCTAAATTCTTTCAATTACTGTTTTAATCAGGAGTTTCTGGTATACATATCTATGTGTTTATAGCCCTTTCTCTCTAGGCATGGTTTTTCACAGATGACTGAATATAAACACATTTCAGTACCCTGACTCCTCACGTGTATGTCTTTGATCCAGGGACGAGCCCTAGGTAATCTAACTCTGGTTAAATAGAATCCTAAATTGAGCAGACATTTTTCTAAGTGGATAAGAGGAAAGCATGTATTTTCATTCCAAGTAGGACACAGCAAAGTAAAGCCTAACAACTTCTGGTAGGTGTGTCTCATTTTTGTTTAGGAAATCAGGTTTGATTTAATAAAACCTTGAAGAAAGGAAAAAAGAGTGAAAGACAGACATTCCAAGTGGTCTTGGAATTTATTGCTACAATTATGCTAGTTTTGTTCTTTGTACCACTGAAATTTCCATGTTTTCAAGAACCTTAAAGTCTATCATGCTTGATTCAGCTCCTTAGAATTATATTTCTGTCACATGTAGCCAAAAGAAACTTGACTACCATGGAACTGAACATAACAGAAAAAGAAAGCATTAAGGATATTAGACTCTGGAAAAAAATGGATGTGACTTGAATTGTAGGAGAAGTAGACCATTACCTATCACAGAAGTACAATACATTGAAGTCAAAAGGACATTAAGGTCTGAAACAGAATTTGACTACCTGACAAAGGAAAAAATGATCTGATGTTATCAACATAAAAGATAATACCTTAGGTTCTGCAGAGATAGCTCAACTATTATGAGCACTTGTTGCCTGGGTAAAGGACCGAGATCTAATTCCTATCATCCATGTAGCACCTCACAAACACACATAACTCCAATTACAGAGATTCTGATTCTTTCTTCTGGTATCAGTGAACACCAGGTATACAAGTGGTATACATGCATACATACATATACATATACGGTAAAAATAAAATCATGCAACAGTATATAAACGTAAGTAAACGTAAGTAAATACAAGTCAAAAATAAAATATGTATAGTCATATTAACTTTGAAAACAGTACTAGGAAGACATCACAGTGAAAGAACATGTTCTTCAACAAATGCTCTTGAGAAAACTGCCAGAAAATAAATTGAATCTCTACCTTATACCACGAACAAGACATAACCTAAGATGAATTGCAGGTGTACAGAATATTGAGGAGCAGGACATATAATGGATGTGGGAACTAAGAAGCTAAGAAGAAAAAAATAAGTAGTGATAAAAACAGAGGATAATAATTTCAGAAGCCAAAGGGCAAGAAAGTTCTAAATCTGTTATTGTATAGATTAATATAACAAGTAAATGATTGGTGAAGGCAGATATCAAAAGGCTAATGTGACACTCTAGGTTGCACGTATAGTCTATGCAAAAGACAATACATAAATATTGAATAAGTAAGACTGGGAGAACAATCATGCAGCTCATAATGGTGTTTTAGTAAACAGTGGCCTTTGTAATCATCAATAGATCCATGAAAATGTATTGAAGCTGATAATTTCTTACCACCTAAGCACATCACAGCACAACATATCACTCACATGTTTTTGATGATGTTGATAAATACAGACCTACTTGGCTAGTGCATGTGTAAACATGCTTGCTATGCTTGCATGAAGAACTAAGTTCATATCCCCCAAATCGCTATAATAGTGAGAAATGAAGGTAAAGATATTGCTTGGCATTTCTGGCTACCAACCTAGCTAGATAGTTAATGAGAGACCCTTTTAGAAAAGAATAAGTTGGTTGGTAATAGAAAATGACACCCAATGCTCACCACTAGTCTCTGCAAGGAAGCAAGTGCACAGGTGAACAGGAACACAGGCATGCTCCTGCACACACACACACACACACACACACACACACACACACACACCATTGTACTGACAGTATATGAAGTCATAGAAATTCAATTATTCTGTAAATAGTATTTAATGTTTATTAGCTTATTTTTACAATTTATGTATTGACTGGATATTATTTTTTGAGCACAGGTCTCCTTATTAAAAGTGGTTATTATAAACCATAAACTCTATGTTATTAACAGTAGTAGATATCTCATATTCACAAGTATAGATTGCCCTGTATATCACTAAACTTTACAAGTAGCTTGCACTTTTGTTTACAATGGCCTAAGGTAAAATAGGCCATATTATATTTGGACATATCCTATAACCTAAGAGTGTAGTTGGATATAGTATCAAAGTCTGTACAAATACCATCAGTCATGTTTGTACAATAATGAGATTACCCAGAAAAAAAATAATTTCTCAGGGAATAGTTTCACTATTAAGAAATGGGTTTATATTTACTAGTTAATTGAATTGAAATTGTGTGTATACTCACACATAACTTATAATTACATATATATATGAATATATATGTATATGAATATAACAGATGTAATGAGAAAATGCTATGAGTTTAAAATAGAGAAAGGAAGGCTATATGGAAAGTTTGGGAAGAAGAAAGAGAAAATGACACAATTATGTTGGATATAAAAGAAATAATGAAGACTACAGAAATGGATACATTCTAAACTTCTGGATGGAAGAATTGATTGAATGATGCCATTTGTGGTTTCCAGAAACAAAGAAACAAAGAAAGTTTAAATAAAAGACTAAGTAATCCATCCATTCAAAATGTGAGAAATTACCTTAGCATCCATTTGTCCAAAGGATGCATAAGAATGATAAATAGTATATGAAATGTGCTTACCATCACTGGCAATCACAGGAATAAATTATAATATCAAAGCACTAAGGACAGAAATTATTCCAAACAAAGAATTCTATGCTTTGCTCAGTACTTAGCTGTGGATATCTGCTTTTGCTTCTGCTTCCATCAGCTACTGGATGAAGGCTCTAGGATGGCATTTAAGGTAGTCATCAATCTCATTATAGGGGAAGGGCATTTAAGGTAGTCTCTCCACTATTGATTAGATTCCTAGTTGGAGTCATCCTTGTAGATCTCTGGACATTTCCCTAGTGACCAAACTCTCTCTTAACCTATAATGGGTCCCTCTATTAAGGTATCTCTTTCTCTCTCTCCTTCTCTTTATTTTACGTATATGAGTACTCTGTTTACATATATGCCTGAGTGACAGATGGTTGTGAGCCATGAGGTATTGCTGGGAATTAAACTCAGGACCCCTGGAAGAACAGTCAGAACTCTTAACCACCTGAGCCACTTGCTCACCTTCTCTATTCTTCCCCTTACTTAGTCTTCCTGATCACGCATGTTTATCTCCCCCTTCTCTTCTCTTCTATTTCTCCTAACTCCCTCTCCTGCCCCCATGCTCTCAATTTGTTCAGAAGTTCTTGTCTCTTTCCCCATCTCTGGGTAACCATGTATGTCTCTCATAGGGTCCTCCTTACTTATTAGCATCTCTCTGGGGGTGTGGATTAAGGGCTTCTAAGCTGCTAATCCTTTGCCCTATGTCTAATATCCATATATAAGTGAGTACATACCATGATTTTCTGTGACTGGGTTACCTCACTTAGGATGGTTTCTTCTAGTTCCAGCCATTTGTCTCAGAATTTCAAGATTTTGCTATTTTTTTTCCTACTGAGTAATACTCCATTGTGTAAATGCACCACATTTTCTTTTTCCATTCTCCTTTTGAGTAGCATATAGGTTGTTTCCAGGTTCTAGCTATTGCAAATAATGCTGCTATGATCATAGTTGAACAGATGTCCTTGTTGTATCAATGTATACCTTTTGGATATATGCCTAAGAGTGAAATTGCTGGATTTAGGAATTAGAGGTAGACTGATTCCCATTTCCCTGAGAAACTGCCATACTGATTTCCAAAGTGACTGCATGAGTTTGCAATCCTACCAGCAACGGAGTTTTCCCCTTTCTCCACATCCTCTCCAGCATGAACCGTCTTTGGTGTTTTTGATTTTAGCTTTTCTAACAAGTGTAAGATGGTATCTCAGAGTTGTTTTGATTTGTATTTCCCTAATAGTTAATGATGTTGACCAATTTCTTAAGTGTCTTCCAGCCATTTTAGATTCATATATTGAGAATTCTTTGTTTAGTTATTTACCCTACTTTTTAATTGGATTATTTGGTGTTTTGGTGACTAGCTTCTTGAGTTTTTATATATTTGGAAATCAACCCTCTGTCAGATGTGGGGTTGTTGAATAACTTTTCCCATTCTGTGGGCTGCGGTTTTGTCTTGTTGATGGTGCCCTTTGCCTTATAGAAGCTTCTCAGTTTCAGGAGATCCCATTTATTAATGGTTGATCTTAGTGTCTGTCCTATGGTGTTATGTTCAGGAAGCAGTCTCCTGTACTAGTTCTTTCAAGGGTACCTGCCTCAGTCTCGTTGTAGAGAAGAAGGAGTGATTAACAAAGGAGTGAAGACCATGCTGGGGAAACCAACAGAAACAGACAACCTGAACAAGTGAGAGCTCATGGACACCAGTGACAGCTGGGGAAGCAACATAAGATTGAACCAGGGCCCCTGAATGTGGGGGTCATAGAGGAGGTCTGGACAGTCTATAGGGTCTCTGGCCATGGAACCAGTATTTATCCCCAGTTCAGCACCTTAGTTTGGGAGCTTATTCTAAATGGAGGGATACTCTCTCAGCCCAGATACATGGTGGAGGGCCTAGACCCTGCCCCAAGTTACTTGACAAACTTTAATGAGCCCTCATGGAAGGCCTCACCCTCCCTGAGGAGTGGATTGAAGATGGGATGGGTGAGTGGATGGAGGCATGGGAGGAATGGAGGGAGAGGGAACCTGGATTGATATGTAAAATAAGATTGTTTCTGTTTTAAATAGTTAATAAAAATAACATAAGCTTGCAAGGACATGGAAAAATGGGAATCTATTTGTTGGTGAGGATGTACATTAATTCAGCCATAGTGGAAAAGAATATGAATTTCCACAAAAAAGTCAATAGAAGTTCATGTAGTACATTGCCATTACTGCATTATTTTGAAACATACATTGGTTTATACATTACCCTATAAATCTCCTCATCACCTCTGATCACATAATGACTTAGAAACACAGAAAATATCAGAATATCTTTATTATCATGAACTTAAGAGTTTGCAGTTTTTAATCTGTATTCTATGACTTTATATATAATTCATAATCAGGCATGAATCTGAAACTGCAAAGAAGAGCTGCCATTCGGCATCCATTTTAAACATTAAATATTCTTAAAGCTCAGAATTCTTGAGCCTTCCATACCTCATTTGATGCAGTACGAGAAAGTATTGTTTGCATCTGTACACAAAAACACTATTAGGTTTGTTAATAATTTTGGATGATCATATAGCAAAAATCCATACTGTCTATAATAAGTTGTCTTCCTAATACAATAATCTACGAAAGATATAAATGATTTGCAAGTAGGATAAATAGTCAACAGTCTCAAGACCAATAGAAACTCACCTCATCCTAGGATAGTGAATATTGCAATTAAGGAATGAATATTATACAAATAAGTATAATTACATTTTCTAAAGGCAAAGAGAAAATGAGAAAATTTATGAAGTGATTACATTCCATACAAAGTTATTCTGATGATAGGTTAATGCTGTGAAAATTTTAAATGGGGAAATGATTAATTAATCAAATTATTTTTATATAAAAATATTTAGCAAGATTATATTGTGGATAGCATGTCAGAAAGATTGGTATTCCAGTGTAATGGAAAGTTCTATAAACCCAATTCCATATACCTCATGAGTTCAGTTTCAAAGGGCATACATAAACATGGGTAAAACCACCTAGATTCTGTGCATGATGCAATTTTCAAGAAAGAATAGTGTTGCCTATAATTTTCTATTTGAGAAAATTGGACAATTTTATAGGCCTGTTTACAAAAACTTTGTGACCTCAATAAAAATATTTTCCTCTTAGTTATGCTAAAACATATAAAAGGCATTAAAATAAAGGTGAAGTTGATGGAAATGATGAACATTTCTTTACAACAGATGCCTTCAAAAGCCTTTAAAACTTTAGTAACAATAATCCTTACTGATTTTTATAACATTTCGTTTATTACTTCTTAAAACATTAACAGAATGCCTACTGTGTTCTATATTTTGCAGCTATAAAAGAGATTTTGCCCCAGCCCTGAAGGAACTCAAAATTCTAGTTGGATGGATAATACTATCTTTTCTTCATTTAAACAAAATCCCCTTTATGCAGAAGATACTGCTGTGTATTGTGAGTGAGCACAAAGAAATATTGAAGAAATAAATCAGTCCCAAATTTGGGAAACTATTTATTGACAAAGTACTAGATGAAGAGCAGAAATGATATACAAAATATTCAGACAAAGAAAAATAAAACCAGTTTTGGAATAAGAAATGGGCTCCATGGAGTTTGAAGCTGTTTTTCTGTGATGATCAGTGGCTCTAACAAGATTGATTTGATTTGATTTTGAAATAATTATGGATCCATATGAAGTTGCAAAAATAGTACAGAAGCATCCACTGTACTCTTCATCCAGTTTATCTAAATCTTACACATTGTGTAAATAAAACATCTGAACTACAATTCAATATTAGTATATTGTGTGAGTATAATTTTCTCTTTTGAAAACTGTATAGAACAGTATAACTGCCACAATACAAAATATAGAGCACAATTACATTATAATGATTTCTCTCCTATTACTTATGTTTTATCACAATGACTGTCCCCACTACCAAAACAATCTATAAGCCTGGGCAACTACTAATAAACATTTTCTCTCAGTGGCTTCTGTTAAGGTCTTTATAATCCTATATTTAAAGATGATATCCTTCTAATTCTGTGGTGAACTTATAAATCTATGCCTTTGACATGCATGAAAGTTTCCACTAATTTCTTACTCTGAAGGAAGAAGCATGAGCTTTCAGGAAAGAGTTACAATTCAGTAATAGAAGAAAATAAAACAGGCCTAAATGAAACACTCTGAGATAGTGGTAGATCAGCCAATATAAGAAAATGGGTTTTCAAGGAGTGATCTCATTTTCTTATACCCTCTGAGATCTCCCTATTTCCCACAACATTTTATTATTGTCCATATATACAGGAAGGATGAACATCAAACTGGATATATATATATATATATATATATATATATATATATATATAATAAAATATTTCTTCATATAAAACTATATGATTTTTTTCAAATTTAGAAACATAAAAAATGCTCTATCATTTATAAATCATTGCATATATAACATTTTAAAAATGGAAAGCATATGTATCAACCCAAATATGTGGCTTGTTCAATATAAGACAAGATACTGGAAGAGTAAAGAGTTTCGGTCATGTTGAATACATATGTCAGTTTTAAAACATATTTGAAATATACTTGAATCATATGCCAAGCAAATATAAACATTTGCTCTATATATTTTTGAGTGTAAATAATATGTCTTTTCCCCCAAAATAAGTTTGAAATACCTCATACTTCATAAACTTATTTTTCTTAGAAATTCATGCATAATATTTCCACCCTTCTTCCACTTCCAACTTCTTCTGTGTGCTTACTTCTCCCTCCCACATTCATGACCTCTTATTAATTATTAGTGATTTTTAATTAGTAAATAATTATTTAATTGTATAATAAGACTATGAGGAGGATAGAAGAAAGAAGGAAGAAGAGAAAGAATGAAAGAAAGGAAGGAAGAAAGGAAGGAAGGAAGGAAGGAAGGAAGGAAGGAAAGAAAGAAGAGAGAGAAGACTTTATAACACATAAGCAAGAACAGGAAAAGGTAAGTGCTGTGAGCTGAAGAAACTTTCAGGTTGGCTTCCATCATATATCACTAGGCATATATATTTTATTGAATATTTACTTAATGAATGACATAAAATGGGATAAATTCATGAGCGAAGTAAGTTTTTTTTCTGAAGCGTATTATGTTCATTTTCAGATTAAAAACACCAGGCATGACTTTTCTACCTTTCCTAGTTTTAAAAACTGTGTGTTTGAAGACATTATGTGAGGACAAAGAATTATTAAGAAGTATTTGAGAACCTGTACACACTTTCATATACTTACATTGGTCTATAAAATTAAATGTGGGAAATTATATATATATATATGTATATATATATATTATATATATGAATAATAATGATGTCGGGCATAGTGGCACATGACTTTAACCCCAGTATTCAGGAGGAAGAGGCAGGCATTATCTGTGAAATCAAGGCAAGCCTGATCTGAATAATGATTTAAAATAATAATAATAGTAATAAAACTAGTAATTTATTGGAAAATTATTGTTATGAACATCCACAAAGCAAGATTACTGTCTATATAAGAATTTTAGTTCTCACAGCTTACCTGAACAAGGAGGAGCTAACAGCCACTAGACTGATAGCTGGGAAGCCAGCATGGGACTGACTCAGGCCCCCCTGATTATGGGTCTCAGCCAGAAGGACTGAGCAGTCAAAGAGACCTCAGATAGTGGAGCCAGGATGTATCCCTGGTTCACAAAAGAAATTTGCGAACATATCCCCCATGGAGGGATAACTGCCTTAATCTAGAGACAGGAGAGAAGCCCTAGTCCCTACTTCACAGGACCTGTCAGATCTACATGACCCCAACTGGATGGCACTCCCCTACATATGGAATTGGGGTGGGGGGATGGGAGGGGAGGGTGTTTAGAGTGCATGTGAGAGGGCAGAGACGGTAAAAAGGGAGGGAAGGAGGGAGGGAGGGCTAGGGAGGAGGGTGCAAGGGAGGGAGGGAGGGAGGGAGAGGGAACTGGGATCGACATGTAAAATAATATATTAAACTAAAAAAAAAAAATGCTTTGACTCCAAAAATTTAAGTTGAAGGACAAGTTACTGGGGAAAAGGATTTCTATTTTTGTTTCCACAGAAAATGAAAAGATGTGGATTCCTTCCAGACTAATGTGGTTTGATCACGCCAGACCTCCTGAAACAGAGTACAAGCTGATCGTACATTCAAAACAGCTGGACAAAACAGCCTTACAGACTACAGCCAGGATTTCTGAATCTTCTTCGAATACCCCAAGACAGCGCCCCTTACCAGCAGGAAGTAGTTTGGAAAGAATGACGCCCAAATTCCCAAATATTGTGTATAAATGTTTGTTTTCATTTAATTGGACTGTTATATAAAATTAAATAAAATTAAAAAAAGTACAAAAAAAAAAAAAAAAGAATTTTAGCCCTCAATAGGAATAAGTAGGAAGAATAGCATGGTAAACTTGAGGTGCATAAAATGCAGTGACTATGGCTGTTATAAAATTTTGAAGTTGTAATTTTATGTGAGGCAATTTTATTTGAGAACTGTGAATAATAACCAATGTTAATTTGGAGGAAAAATGTTTTCATTTTTTTCTGAACTGACTAAAATTTAAATTAGTATTTAGTTGGGTCTTATCATAAAATAAAATCCAACTGTTACAAGGTAATTGTGTAGAAAATATTGTATCAAATACCTCACCTCAGTTTGCCTCATGCTATTTAATTTTCTCACCCTATGTTACAAGTAGGTTTCTGCCAGCCTGGTCCCACAGCCTCACCAGCCCCAAATAACACACAGAGATGCTATATTAAATATAAAGCTGTTTTTTTTTTTTTTTACTAGCATTTCTTATTGGCTAGCTCTGTCATAAATATTAACCCATTTCTATCAATCTAAGTATTTCCTTGTGGTCTTATCTTACTGGAGAGAGGATCTGGAGTTCTACCGTTGGTCCTACATGTTAAATCTCTTTCTTCCTCTCCCCGAAACTTCCTTGTCTCCTATTTCCACTTATCTTGCTTTCCTATTGACCAACAGTGCTCATTCATTAACCAATAAGAGAAACATATGTATATATTCCTATCTACCATGAACCCTATGAGACTAATTGTGTTTACAGCTGAAGATACTAAAATATAAAAGTGTTCAATTGCTAACCAAATATAACTCTCCTAAAATATATATTTTTAATCTCTATATTCTATATACTACATTCATTACAGTCAAGCCAAACACATTAAGGAAATAATGTGGCTCATAATAATGATTGGCTAGATATATGTAAGCAGTGATAATAATTTAAATGTGTCTTGTAAAGCAGACAAGTAGGGTGGAAGGTACCTGCAATTAAAGACTAACTCTCTTTCTTAAAAGCAAGCCAGAGACCACCAAGAAGGCCAAATATTTGTAACATTTTTCTTTTATTTAAGGGCAAACATGACTGAAAATACACCCATGTATGGATTGTTAAAGGCAATTTTCACTCAATATTTTTCACTAAACCACAAATTGCACTCAGTTTTCCTCGGGCAGTCTCTTGATATATGCTCTAGCTTTCACTAAAATTAAACTGGTGAATAATCAAAAGATGTGAAGAATGACTAGTAGAGGGCAGAGGTAAATTGGAGGAAATGTGTACACCAGTACATTTTCAAAGGTTTAGTTGTGAGGACAAATGCATTCTTTCATAGGAAATGAAATTATGCCCTTGCCACCTAACTGTATGGTCGTTTCAAAGGAACACTCAGAAATGTTAGTTTGAATGACAGAAGCTATACAAATTGCGGGGTTCACTGTCTTGAATTGTTTAGAATCATCCCAAGTGTCAGAACCAAATAGCCAATTTACCTTTGCACACAATTATTCATAAAAATAAATAAGGAGATCACAGTGTTCTCAATAACCTTAACTGCAATGTTTGCCAGACAAATTGAACAGAAATCAATGGATTAATTTTTCCTCATGAATGCATATGTAAATAGTGTTTCAGAAATGTCACTTCTTTATAGAAATACACACAAAGGAAAAGAATGCACATAATCACCTGTTATTCATTGTGATTTAATCTCTTTAATAAGTGATAAAAAATAGGCAGGGTGATGGTGGCACATGTCTCTAATCCCAGCATCTGGGAGGCAGAGGCAGGAAGAACTCTGTGAGTTCCAGATCAGCCTGGTCTACAAGAACTAATACCAGGACACCCTCCAAAGCCACAGAGAAACCCTATCTCAAAAACAAAAGATGAAAATAATCTACACATTTGTGTAAAGAACATTATTAATGTGCTTCACTGCTTATTTTATAAGAAAATTTATAGTGTTCAAACAGTAGTCATCTAATATACAGTTATAAAAGTAAGAATTTAACAATAGTTTCTGGTGTCCTACCGAAAACTAAAGATAATAAATCATAGCCAATTTATATTTTCATTCACCTAATGAATCATTTTGGATATCCTACTATGATTGGGAATATATCATTAGGAAAACAGACGTAAAAACATCTTCCTATGGAACACAACGTGAATTGTCTTTGAGGAAAATAATATCTAGTCCTTATTAGTAAGCTGTATTTCTATAATAGCTTCCTCAGAACACTATTTTTATGAACACCCACATAATAAGTTTCATTAGTCATAACCAGTATTTATTGAGTAAAAATACATAGATAGTAAATATTTTCTGTTTTCATTGTCCCATGCTTTCTGATGATATCACTTAGCTTTGTACCGGTACTATGAAAAATAATCTATGAGCAATCTATATGTGGATGATCAAATCTATGCCCTGATATAACTATTTACAAAATTAAGTGGTAAACTGGATTTGACCCTTGTGTACCAGTGTTTTGATTTGAGATTGTGATAATTTTCTTTGTTAAACTAAGGAAAAATATCCCATTTTTTCCAAGTAAAATTTCAAAATGAGTTAACTAATTTTATGTACATGCTTGGGTTAAAAATTAAGACATAATATAATAATTACTTGAAATTTAGGAATATATCAATCATTAATGCTATACATAATTGCTCTGGAAAGATGTTGAGTGGAACTACCAAGATAAACAACAGAAAATATATCTTAACATGATGATCATTTGAACAGTCACTTGACTCATCAAAGGGATAGAAGTATTTTCTCCAATTGCCAGATCCCGAGAACACTGGTGGCACAGAGAATAATGGAATCACTGAAAATACAGATATTGGGCATAATAATCTGTCTTGAAATATATAGTTTCAAAACCGTGGGGAAAGGGAAGAATTATATCTTTTGGAAAAGTGATTAAAAAGTGAAAACATCAATTTCCCTGAGAATTTCAACATCCCATTACTTTATCCACAGAGTAGTACTCCACTGTATAAATGTACCACATTTTCTTTATCCATTCTTCAGTTGAGGGGTATCTAGGTTACAACTAGGTTCAGGATTTTACAAATAATGGTGCTATTAACATAGTTGAACAGATGTGCTTGTTGCATGAATGTGCATTTTTTGTGTATATGTCTAAGAGTGGAATTGCTGTAAATTGTGATAGACTAATTTCCATTCTCCTGAGGAACTTCCATACTGATTTCTGAAGTGGCTGTATAAGTTTGCACTCCTACCTGCAGTGGAGGAATGTTTACCTTTCTTCACATTCTCTCCAGCACAAACTGTTGTTGGTGTTTTCGATTTTAGCCATTCTGACAGGAGTAAGATGGTATCTCAGAGTTGTTAAATAATCCTGAGTGAGGTAACCCAGTTACAAAAAGACAAACATGGTATGCACTCACTCATATATGAATTTTAGACATAGAGCAAAGGATCACCAGCCTACAATCCATATCTCCAGAGAAGGTAGGAAACCAAGGAGGACCTTAAGAGAGACATGCATGTTCCCCCAGAGAAGGGAGAAAGGACAAGATCTCCTGATAAAATTGGGAGCGGGGAGTAGGGAGAGGAAAGGGAGTCAGGAGAAAGATAAGGGGAAAAAAGGAGAGGAGAGGAGGTCATGAAGGTGCAGGAAGGTTGAGTCAGGGGAAGAATAGACATAAGAAAGAAAATAGATACCATAATAGAGGGAGCCAATACAGGTTTAAAAAGAAATATGACATTAAGGAAATGTCCAGAGACCTAACAGTCTATGTGATAGTGGAGAGGCTACCTTAAATGCCTTCCCCTGATGATGAAACTGATGATTTCCTTATATGTCTTTCTAGAGCCACCATCCAATACCTAATGGAAGCAGAAGCAGACATCCACAGCTAAACACTGAGCTAAACTCTTGGAATCCAGTTGTAGAGAGGGATCTCTCTACAACAAAGGGACAAAGGGATCAAGACCAGGCTGGAGATCCCACATGAACAACTGAACTGAACAAGGCAGAGTTCATGGACCTCAGACTGAAACCAGCAGAGGACCAACCCAGACCTCCTGAATGTGGGTGCTCTTAAGAGGCCTTGGAAGTCTATGGGGCTTCTAGTAGTGGATCAGTATATAAACCTTGTGTATGAATGGAATTTGGGAGCCTGTTCCACAGAGATGGATACTCTCTCAGCTTAGAAACATGGGGGAGGGCATAGAACATGCTTCAAATGATATGACAGACTTTGAAGATTCCCGAAGTAATACCTCAATCTCCCTGGGAAGCAGAAAGGGAATTGGATAATAGGGTGGGGCCAGGGGAGGAAGAGAGAAAGAGGTAACTGGGAATGACATGTAAAAATGGTTGTTTCCAGTTTAAATAAAAATAGAATAAAATTAAAACATAAAAACAACCACCTGAGTCTATATATTTGATAGAATGACAGACGAATAAGATCTAGTAGACAAATTTGTATAGGAAAATTGGGGCACACAGACTGGGCCCCATATGAAACTAGAATGCTTCTACTTCATTTAACAGTTAAGAGTTATCAGTACTTCCCTACTGAGGGAAAAAAAAGAAAAATAATAATTAGAACAAGAATCAACCTACCTAGTAAGCTAGTTTTTTCAGGAATATGCCATTAGCCATCCTAAAGGAATGTTTTTGTTATTCTCGTAAACCTTGAGTAAAAACGTCATTTTACATGTAAAAATTCTTATTTAAAACTTTCAAATATCTGAATTTGAAAATTGGGTTTCATAGGAGTCAGCATTAGCTAGAAAAAATTAACAATCATCAAACTGGCTAACACTTATAGAATAAAAAGCGATTGGAAGTTCAAAATGGAGTATTCAGGCCTGAAGGCATTGACCAGAAGTCACTAAAAATGGGATAATGACATATTAAATAATTTTTTTTTTGGTTTATTGAGACAGGGTTTGATGGGAGATGTCATTCTGTAAATATGTTTCTCTTATTGGTTAATGAATAAAGCACTGTTGGCCAATAGGAAAGGAAGATATGTGAGACTAGGAGACAAAGAGGATTCTGAAGTATTAGGGAGGATATTCAAGATGGAGGATAGAAAAGAATGCCAGCCCCTCTCTCTGGTAAGATAAGACCACGTGGAAATACTTACATTAATAGGAATGGGTTAATATTTAAGACAGATCTAGCTGATAAGAAATGCTAGTAACAGGCCAACAGAATTATATCTAATAGAGAGTCTCTGTGTATTATTTGGGGTTGGCACAGTGGTGGGACCAAACTGGCAGGGAAAAACATACTCTAACAAAATCTCATCCAACACAGACCAAAGAACTTCCACTTAAAACTTAAGAAAATTTTAAAAAGATTTTTAGAAACAAAAGAACAGAGACAAGCAAGGCTACTTGGTAGCAGCATTTTTCTGTGTTGGACTCTGTTTTGCTAGAGACAAGCAGAGACTTGTGCGGCTCCTTTAAGAGAAGTTTCCTGACTCAGCATAACTGCAAGGCTTTTAAAGAGCTCTGCTAACAACTTACTGGTGTTTACCAGAGATGGCAATGGCAGTGACCACATCTCCAATCCGGCAGCATGCAGTGAGCACAGCTCTCAGTTCTGGCGATAAAAGTACCCAACAACATCTTGGATAGACCTTGGCTGAAACAGTTGTGGCTTTCATTTTAACAATGTTGTTGTTTACCAGATAAAAGACTCTTGGCCAGAAAAAGATAAAGATTTATAGTAAAGACCGATTCATATTAAGAAAAACCTCTAAAAGTTTACACTGTCTTTTAAAATATACATAGGCTTGGGAGGGGAAAAAATAAAATCATTTTAAAAAGAAAGAAAGTAGCTGGTTGTGGCGGCACACAGCACACACCTTTAATTCCAGCACTCAGGAGACAGAGGCAAGGCAAGCAGATCTCTGTTACTTCAAAGTAAACCTTGTATACAGAGTTAATTCCAGTGCAGACAAAGTTACACAGAGAAACCCTGTCTCGAATATAAAAAAATGGAAATAGAAGAAATAGAGTAATAAAAAAGCCATGTTGATATAAAAAGTACCGAGAAAATCTGGATACTGTACATTTTTATATTGTCTTTGTATTGTTTGACTTCGGAGGAAACAACAACTGTTAAAGGAAATGCTGCTGGATTATTTAAATTTATATATTTTAAAAATGTTTTGACTCCAAAATTTAAGTCTAAGAACAGGTTACTGGCGAAAAGGATTTCTATTTTTGTTTCCACAGAAAATGAAAAGCTGTGGATTCCTTCCAGACTAATGTGGCTTGATCAATCAACACCCACAGAAACAGCGTCCCAGGTGACTTGCAGACTACAGCCAGGATTTCTGTGTCTTCTTAGGATCCCCACGACAGTGCCCTCTACCTGCAGGAAGCAGTTTGGAAAGAACGACACCAAAATTCCCAAATATTGTTTATAAATGCTTGTTTTCATTTAAATGGACTTGGTTATAAATGGTTAATGATCATAATCAATCTTGTTTTAAAGGTAAAAAAGGGGAATACGGTATGGATATGAATACTTTGTTTTGGAGTAGATTTTCATTTATTGATACAATTTAAGGTCAATTTTCTGATATCTATATTTCTCCTCTTGTTTAGGTATTGTGTTTATATAGCTCATTTAGAAATATAATGTATAATGTAGTACAGATTATAGATAATAACCTATAATATTCAAAACTTATAAAGTTAGTTAGGTTTTCTAGCTATATAGAGATGTATTTGAAATGGATAGGCATTCTTCAAATCTTTCAAAAACCCACAGAATATGGCATTTAAATGGCTTAGGGTTTTTCTTAACAGTGAGGCACAACTGCCCCTAGCAATACCACCTGCATCAGAAAGGAAGATGGACCTTAAAGAAACGTGTTATTGAATTTGCTTTCAATATGGCAAGACTAGCCATTTGGACAAGATACAGCTTTGTCTGGACTGTCTGACTTTATGATGTAGAAACTGGACACGCAGGACCCGCAAGAAAGTGACTGCTGATACAAGATGGACATTGCTACAGGGTTCCTGCTTCATAGAATAATCTGCCAGACAGTCTGCAGGACACAGAGAAAGGTGACTGACAAACTGCAAATACAGGAGGACAGTTTAAAGTTTTCTCATTTGCTGAGGAGTCTGCCAGACACACTATGGCCTATAGGCTGAAGATGGTGACTGACCAGGCAGTGAGTTGTCTCTGTCATTTCTAGAGTTTATATATTATCCTTCTGTGGTCTTTGGTGGAGTTGAAGACAGATAGGTATGGCCATATTTTTCCTTAGTTAAGATTAAAGATAAGTTACTTTAGAATTTTAGACTCATTAAGATAGGATAGATGACAGCATATTTTCTATAAATCTTGTTAAATGTTAATGGACTAAATATTGTTAACTGTGATTCTTCTTTGATAACTGTTTTGTTATATATTTTATTATGTTAAGGCTAAATCCCTTCTTTTTATTTAGAAAGGAAAGAGGAGATGATGGGATATGTCATTCTGTAAATATGTTTCTCGTATTGGTTAATGAATAAAGCACTATTGTCCAATAGGAAAGGAAGATAGGTGGGACTAGGAGACAAGGAGGATTCCAGAAGTAGTAGGGAGGAGAACCAAGATGGAGGACAGAGAGAGAAGACCGCCAGCCCCTTTCTCTGATATGGTAAGATCAAGTGGAAATACTTAGATTAATAGAAATGGGTTAATAATTAAGACAGAGCTAGCCAATAAGAAACAACTAACTGGCCAACAGCGTTATATCAAATACAGCGTCTCTTTGTGTTATCGGGGACTGGCATGGCTGTGGGTCAAGACCGGAGGGAAAAACCTTACTTGTAACAAGGGTTTCTCTGTATTGCTTTGGAGAATGTCCTAGAACTAGCTCTTTAGATCAAGCTGGACTCAAACTCAGAGAAACCCATCTGTCCCTTCCTTTCGAATGTTGGGATTAAAGATATGCACCACCAATGCTTGGCTTGTTATTTTTTTTAACTACACCAATTCTTGGGAATTTTCCTAGTACTAGGGTTCTCCCTAACCCGAGAGTGAATCTCTCTATTAAGGTATCTCTTTCCTTGCTCTCCTGCTTCATCCATCTCCCTCCACCATCCTGTTCCCTCATGTTCTCATCTCCCATTCCCTGCCCTTTACTGATCCCCTGCCCCATATTTTACTCAGGAGATCCCATCTAATTCCCCTTCCGTGAGTGACCCATGTAACCCTCTTAAGGTTTTCCTTATTGCCTACCTTCTCTGTAGCTACGGATTGTAGGCTGGTTATCCTTAGCTTTACATCTAATATCCATTTATGATTGAGTACATGCCATTTTTGTCTTTATGGGTTTGAATTACCTCACTCAGGATGTTTATTTCTTCCTCCATCGATTTTCCTGAATATTTCAATATATATATATATATATATATATATATATATATATATATATCATCATCATCATCATCATCATAATACCATGTGTGTAAATGTATATGTTCTTTATGCATTCTTCAGTAAAGAGGCATCTACATTTTTCCAGATTCTGGCTATTGTGAATAATGCTGCTATGAATATTGTAGTTCAAGTGCTCTTGTGGGATGATTAACTTTTCAGTATATGCCCATGAGTGGTATAATGGTTTCTTGAGGTAGATTGTTTCCTAATATAAATTTAAATAAATAAATAGATTGTACACTGAAACATTCTTACCCCAAATGCATATTATTCTTCCAGATCTCTACCTCAGCTTTCAGGAAATCCATTGTAAACACTCAACAGTAGTTTTCAGTAAAATTCAGGATGTGAGACTTTCTGATCAACAAAGTAGTAATTTTGTTTCCCAATTATACTAGAAAAATTTGGAAATTGAGGATAATTTAAAAAGTGGGTTTTAAAGAAAAGTAGACTGCAAAGCAACATTTGAGACAACCAGAGAATTCTATATATGAGCTGAGTTTTAGATTATATTCAGTTGTTACAAATTTTGAAATGTGACTATGATACAGTGAATATGCTCTAAAACATCCCCATAAGTTAGAGATGTATACAGAAGAACTATGAAAAAGAGTTAACTTGGTTTATTCCAATAGCAAAAGGAAAAATACAATCAGAGGTAACTAAACTTCATGTTTTTTTTTTTTTTTTTGTTCTGGAATCTGGAATTATTGAGTAGTACATATCCATATTTGTGTATACTCAACTGTTTTTAGAGAAAGTCATAAAGGATTGTAATATCCACACTATGAAGAATGTTACATTTGACACAGGAAGGAAACATAATAAAATTAATACAGAAATACATGAGATTATATGCTTTATATTCATATAACCAAAGTATACTGTTTTACTTGAAATTACACAGTACTTTGATTCATTTTATCATTATTAATTATTCATCTATTATCAAGTCTTTTACATCATGAAGCTACTTCCTGCTTCCTCAAGAAATGCATTTCAATCTGTGGGTAGACATTATGTTAATCAAATCATCAATTATCTGTTCCAATTTCACATACTAACATCCCATAAAAACAAAGAGATGTTTGATTACCAAGAAGTCATAGACAGGTCAATGAGTTTAAGAGTGTTCATGCAGACATAAATCTAGCCACACATTCATTACCAAAACCTACATATGTAAGAAATGTTAGTGATGTGTATAGATAGTGGCAACCAAGAAAGAATATAATGAGAATATAGAGCCCATACTAAGAGAGATGTAATTCTATAAATGATTAGACTATATTTCAATTCTAGAAATGTATGTCTTCACAGAATGATGTTTATTTGTAGTAAAAAGATAGAAGTACTTTAATATCTCTGATTTTTTATTCTAAAGCCTTTCATTTGTAAAGATATTATTTGTGAAATCAAAATTAAGCAAAACAAAAATTACAGTAAGTGTATTATATGGCATTAGTGCAGTATAGATTGAATGAAACTTGAGTTGTCATTATATATATATAGAATAAAGAATATTAAGAGCAGCAAAGGAAAAAGGCTAAGTAACAAATAAAGGCAACCTTATCAGAAGTACACCTGACTTCTCCATGGAGACTCAGAAAGCTAGAGGGTCCTGGATAGATGTTCTAAAAACACTAAGAGAACACAGATGCCAGAACAAACTACTATATCCAGCTAATTTCTCATCACTATAGATGGATAAAACAAGATATTCAGTGACAAACCAGATTTTAAAAATACATATCCACTAATCCAGCCCTACCAGAAGTTTAGAAGTAAAACTCCAACCCAAGAAAGTTAACTACACTCACAAAAACATAGTCAATAGATAATCCCACTTTACCAGAAGCCAAAAGAAAATGTGGGGCAGATCTACTCACAATACCACAACCAACAAGAAATTCTAAACAAAAAAGAATAATCAATTCTCCCTAATCTTCCTCAATATTAATGGTCTCAACACACATATAAAAAGACACACACTAACCAAATGGATACGAAGACAGAATTTATCCTTCTGCTTCGTACAGGAAACACACCTCAGGTTCAAAGACAGACACTATCTCAGAGTAAACAGTTGGGAAAAGACTTTCCAATCAAATAGACCCAAGAAACAAGCAGGTGTAGCTATCTTAATATCGAACAAATTAGGCTTCAAACTAAAGTCAATTAAAAAGATGACGGTCATTTCTGTAGTGAGATATTCACTTCCTCCACATCTGTGGCACTGATAATGCCCATTGGAGGTAGAGACAGGGGAAGTAAACTGTGGGAAATAAGTCTGAGGAGGGGCTCTGAGAGCTCTTTTGCTTGCAGCACGGGGACAGGAGTACATCCGGAAGAATCCTTGGGACCAGAAACCTGCTGGTGTTCATCTGCCTATGTTGTAAGTTATCTCTCCCTGAACAAACATCTATTCAGCCTATTTGTTTCTCCTGACCCTTATTAAACATCAATATCACCTGGGTGAAGGGAGCGGTGTCTGCCACCTGGGTGAAAACCAGGTCCTGTGAAAATCTGTAACCTGCTTCTGACACCAGATCCTACAAATTGGAGAAACCCTACGAATTCATGGAAATTGGACGATGGGCAATTGTCCCATAACTGTGTCAAGGAAGAAATAAAGAAATTAAAGACTTCCTAAAACTCAGTGGGAATGAAGATACAACATACTTATGGGACACTTTGAAAGCAGTACTAAGAGGAAAGTTCATAGCACTAAGTGCCCACATAAAGAAACTGGAGGATAGTCATATTAGAGAATTAATAGCACAACTGAAAGCTCTAAAACTAAAACAAACAAACTCACCCCAGAGGAGTAGATGCCAGGAAATGGTGGGAGATGTCGTTCTGTATATATGTTTCTCTTATTGGTTAATGAATAAAGCCCTGTTGACCAATAGGAAAGCAAGATAGATGGGACTAGGACACAAGGAGGGTTCTGGGAGATGTAGTATAGAGGAGTCAATATGTAGGACAAGAGAGAAGAGGTCGGACTACTCTCTCCTGTAAGATAAGAACACATGGAAACACTTAGACTGATAGAAATCGGTTAATATTTAAGGCAGAGTTAGCTAATAACAGGCCAACAGCTTTATAACTAATAGAATCTCTTTGTGTTATTTTGGATTGGATACAGCTCTGTGTCCAGGCTGGTAGGAATCTGCTTGTAAAAAAAATTGCACCTGCAACATGGATACTAAGAACTTCCACTTGAACCTTGACAAAAGCTTAAAAAGAGATTTTAGAAACAGAAGAACAGAGACAAGCAAGGCTTCTTGGTAGCAGCATTTTTCTCAGTTAGGCTGTTTTACTAGATACAGACAGAGACTTGTATGGCTCCTTTAAGGGAGGTTTCCTGACTTGGCATGAGCATAAAAACCTGCAGGGCTCTTTTAAGAGTCCATACTAACAATTCAGTGGTGTATAGGAGCAGGTGGCAGTGGCAATGGGCAATGACCACATCTCCAAGCTGACAACATGCTGCTTGATGGCAGCATAGACCAAGATGTTGTGCACAGCTCTCACTGCTTGTAGTAAATGTACCCGTGCCATGTTGGAAAGCAAAGTTGTTTAGCAGATAAAATACTCCTGGGGCAAAAAAAGGTTTAGAGAAAAGTCAGATTAAGATAAAGAACAAAGGAGCCGGAGCCAAGCATTGGTGACACACACCTTTAATCCTAGCACTTGGTAGGCAGAGACAGGCAAATATCTGTGAGTTAAAGAACAGCCTGGTCTACAAGAGCTGGTTCCATTTCCAGGACAGCCTCCAAAGCCACAGAGAAACCCTGTCTTGAAAAAAAAAAAAAAGGTAAAGAACAACCTCTAAAGTTTTACACTGTGTTTAAAATGTGTGCCATAGGCTTGGGAGAGAAAAACAAACAGGATAAATTGGTTTTAAAAAAATAGAAAGAGACCCCTACCACCAGGCCTCTGCTAAAGCATCAGGCCTCTGCCAGAGATAAATCTTTCCCCTCTGGACCACCCTGAGACCCTGCCTCCCACATCTATGAAACCCATCACAGGGCTTCTGCCAGAGGGAACTTCCTGGATCTGCTCTCAGAACACTTACAGGCCTATACACTTGGGAACACCCTGAGTCACTGCCTGCCTGACCTTTGATCCAATTGCCAGGCCTAATGCTGCAGGACCACCCTGAATACCCGCCTCCCTGATCTTTGCCCCCATTGCCCAGCCCCTGCCTGAGGAGAGAATTCCTAGAGCTTTTGGAACACCCTGGGTTGCAGGGATGATTTAACATATAAAAATCTATCTACCATATAAACAAACTCAAAAAGAAAAACCACATGATCATCTCCCTAGATGCGAAAAAAGCCTTTGACAAAATTCAACACCCTTTTGTGATAAAGTTCTTGGAGATACCAGGGATAACAGGAACAAACTTAAACATAATAAAAGCAATAAACATCAAACCAACAGCCAACATCAAACTCAATGGAGAAAAGCTTAAGGCGATTCCTCTAAAATCAGGAACAAGATGAGGCTGCCCTTTCTTTCCATATCTCTTCAATGTTGTACTTGAAGTTCTAGCTAACAAGATGAGGCTGCCCTTGCTTTCCATATCTCTTCAATATTGTACTTGAAGTTCTAGCTAAAGCAATAAGAAAACAAAAGGAGATCAAGCAGATACAAATTGGAAAGGAAAAAGTCAAACTTTCACTAATTGCAGATGATATGATAGTTTTCATAAGCGACCCAAAAAACTCTACCAGGGAACTCCACCTAATAAATACCTTCTGCAAACTAGCAGGATACAAGATAAACTCAAAAGAATCGGTAGCCCTATTATATACAGACAATAAAGGGGTGAGAAAGAGATCAGAGAAACATCACTTTTTACAATAGCCACAAACAACATAAAAGTATCTTAGGGTAATGCTTACCAAACAAGTTAAAGATTTATATAGCAAGAACGTTGTGTCCTTAAAGAAAGAAATTAAAGAAGATACCAGAAAATGGAAAGATCTCCCATGCTCTTAGATAGGTAGGATAAACATAGTAAAAATGGCAATCTTGCCTAAAGCAATCTACAGATGCAATGCAATCCCCATTAAAATCCCACTACAATTCTTCACTGACCTTGAAAGGAAAATAATCAACTTTATATGGATAAACAAAAGACCCAAGGTAGCCAAGACAACCGTGTACAATAAAGGAACTTCAGGAGGCACCAACATGTCCAACGTTAAGCTCTACTATAGAGCTATAGTCCTGAAACAGTCTGGTATTGACATAAAAATAGACAGGTAGACCAATTGAATCAAATCAAAAATCCTGACATTAACCCACATACCTATGAACACCTGATTTTTTGACAAGACAGCTAAAAGTATAAAATGGGACAAGGAAAGCATCTTCAACAAATGGTGCTGGCACAACTGGATGATGGTGTATCGAAGACTGCATGTAGACCCATGTCTACCCATGCTCACAACTCAAGCCCAAAGACCTCAACATAAATTCAGCCACACTGATCCTCTTAAACCAGAACATATTGGTACTAGCACAGACACTGAGAACGACAACTAAAAAATGGGACCTCATCAAATTGAGAAGCTTTGTAAGGAGTACGGTTTTTCCGCCCGCCACCACTGGTCTTGTCCTGCTCTTGTTCCACCACCACGCCAGCCCCAAATAATGCACAGAGACTCTGTATTTGATACAATACTGTTGGCCCGGTTACTTGTTTCTTATCAGCTTGCTCTGCCTTTAATTATTAACCCATTTCTGCTGATCTATGTATTTTCACATGGCCTTCTCTTACCGGGGAGGCGGCTGGCATCTAGCTCTCTCCTGACTCTCCATCTTGACTCCTGCTTCCTCCTTCCTATTTCTTCCTTGTCTCCTGGTCCCTCCTATCTTCCTTTCCTATTGGCCAACAGAGCTTTATTCATTAACCAGTATGAAAAACATATACAGAATGACATCTCCCATCATCTCCTCTTTTCTGTCTAAATAAAAAGAAGGGTTTTAACCTTAACATAGCAAAATATATCACATAACAGTTATCAAATAAGAATCACAGTTAACACTATTTAGTCCATTAACATTTAGCAAGATTTGAAGAAAATATTCCATCATCTATCATATCTTTGTGTGTCTAAAGTCTAAGTAACTTATCTTTAATACTAAGGAAAACTGTAACCATAACTCTCTGTCTTCAAGTCCCTCAAAGACCACAGAAGAATAGTATAAACTCTAGAAATGACAGAGACAACTCACTGCCTGGTCACCCAAAGTTCTTTTGTAATCTTCCATCTTCAGCCCATAGGCCATAGTGTGTCTGGCAGACTCTTCAGCAATGCAGGAAACTTTAAACTGTCTTCTTGTATTGGCAGTTTATCAGTCACTTTTCTCTGTGTCCTGCATACTGTCTCGCAGACTCTTCCATGAAGCAGGAACTCTGTAGCAATGTCCATCTTAAATCAGCAGTCACTTTTTCTGTGGGTCCTGCATGTCCACTTTATACAGCATAAAGTCAAACAGTCCAGACAAGAGCAGTATCTTGTCCAAATGGCTAGTCTTGCCATATTGGAAGTAAACTCCATAATGAGTTTCTTCAATGTCCATCTTCATCTTCCTTTCTGACACAGGTGGTGTTGCCAGGAACAATTATGTCTCATTGTCAAGAAAAACCCTAAACCATTTTAAATGCCATATTCTGTAGGTCTTTGAAAGATTTGAAGAATATCTATCTATCTCAAATACATCTCTGCATATCTAGAAAACCTAACTCACCTAGCTATGTTTTGACTATTATAGGTAACTATCTAAAATCTGTACTAAATTATACATTACATTTTTAAATGAGCTATATAAACACAATACATAAACAAGAAGAGAAATATACATATACAACATTGACCTTAAATTGTATCAATAAATGAAAATCCATTCCAAAACAAAGTATTCATATCCATACCATAATTCCCTTTTTACCTTTAAAAAGAATTGGCTATGATCATTAACCATTTATAACCAAGTCCATTTAAATGAAAACAAACATTTATAAACAATATTTGGGAATTGGGGCGTTGTTCTTTCCAAACTACTTCCTGCTGATAGGGGACGTTGTCATGGGGCAATCCTAAGAAGATGCAGAAATCTTGGCTGTAGTCTGCAAGGCTGCTTTGTTCAGCTGTTTTGAATGTAGGATCACCTGGTACTCTGTTTCAGGGGGGTCTGGCTTGCTCAAACCACATTAGTCTGGAAGGAATCCACAGCTTTTCATTTTCTGTGGAAACAAAAATAGAAATCCTTTTCCCCAGTAACTTGTCCTTGAACTTAAATGTTGGAGTCAAAGCATTTTTAAAATATATAAATTGAATTAATCCAGCAGCATTTCCTTCAACAGTTGTTGTTTCCTCAGCAGTCAAATGATATAAAGACAATATAATGCCATACAGTAACCAGATTCTCTCTGAGCTTTTCATCTTTATGTGGCTTTATTATTACTCTGTTTCTTTTACTTTTATTTTTTTATTTTTTGACATAGGGTTTCACTGTGTAACTCTTATCTGTCCTGGAATTTACTCTGCATACCAGGTTTACTTTGCAAATCACAGAGATCTGCTTGCCTCTGTCTCCTGAGTGCTGGGATTAAAGGCGTGTGCTACAACACCCAGTTCCTCTTTGTCTCTTTAAAACCATTTTTTTCCATGTCTACGTATATTTTAAAACACACTGTAAACCTTTAGAGGTTTTTCTTAATATGATTCTGTCTTTACTGTAAATCTTTATCTTTGTCTGGCCACAAGTCTTTTATCTGGTAAACAACAACATTGCTAAAATGAAAGTCATAGCTGTGTCAGCTGCGGTTTACCAAAGATGGTGGTGGGTACTTTTACCGCCAGCACGGAAAGCTGTGCTCACCGCCTTGGTCTGCGCTGCCACCCAGAAAGCATGTTGCCGGCTTGGAGATGTGGTCACTGCCATTGCCATCTCTCATACAGTTAGCAGAGTTATTTAAAAGCTGTGTGGTTTTTTGCCACTTATGCTAAGTCAAGAATCTTCCCTTAAAGGAGCCGCGCGAATATCTGCTTGTCTCTAGCAAAGCAGAGTTCAACCGAGAAAAATGCTACCAAGAAACCTTGCTTGTCTCTGTTCTTTTGTTTCTAAAACCCTTTTTTAAGCTTTTGTTAAATTTTAAGTGGAAGTTCTTACTAGCCACGTGGGCGCCATTTGTAACGAGTACGGTTTTTCCGCCCACCACCACTGGTCTTGTCCTGCTCTTGTTCCACCGCCACGCCAGCCCCAAATAATGCACAGAGACTCTGTATTTGATACAATACTGTTGGCCCGGTTACTTGTTTCTTATCAGTTTGCTCTGCCTTTAATTATTAACCCATTTCTGCTGATCTATGTATTTTCACATGGCCTTCTCTTACCGGGGAGGCGGCTGGCGTCCAGCTCTCTCCTGACTCTCCATCTTGACTCCTGCTTCCTCCTTCCTATTTCCTCCTTGTCTCCCAGTCCCTCCTATCTTCCTTTCCTATTGGCCAACAGAGCTTTATTCATTAACCAGTATGAAAAACATATACAGAATGACATCTCCCATCAAAGCTTCTGTAAGGTAAAGGAAATAGTAGAGAAGACCAAACGGCAGTCCACAGACTTGGAAAAGTACTTCAATAATCCTACATCTGACAGAGAGCTGATCTCCAAAATATACAAAGAACTCAAGAAACTAGTCACCAAAACAACAAATAACCCTATTAAAAATGGGGTACAGAACTGAAGAGAGAATTCTCAATAGAGGAAATCGAAAAGGCTGAATGAAAGACACTTAAGAAACTGCTTAGCATCCTTAGCTATCAGGGAAATACAAATCAAAACTACTCTGAGATACCACCTTTCTCCTGCCAGAATGGCTAAAATTAGAAACACCAATGACAACTTATGCTGGATAGGACTTGGAGAATGGGGAACATTCCTACACTGCTGGTCAGAGTGCAAACTTGTACAGCCATATTGGCTATCAGTATGGCCGTTCCTTGGGAAAATGGGAAACAGTCTACCAGAGAATCCCCTTCTTAGGCATATACCAAAATGATCCACAACCATGCAACCAAGACAAGTGCACAAACTATGTTCATAGCAGCATTATTTGTAATAGCAAGAACCTGGAAGCAACCTAGATGCCCCTCAACTGAATAATGAATAAAGAAGATGTGGCCAATTTACACAATGGAATACTACTCAGCAGATAAAGAAAAAAAACAAAACAAAAAAACAATGTAATCTTGAAATTCGCAGGCAAATGGATGGAACTTGAAGAAACCATTCTAAGTGAGGTAACCCAGTCACAAAAAGGCAAACATGGTATGTAATCACTCATATATGGATTTTAGAAATAGAGCAAAGGATCACCAGCCTACAATCTACACCACCAGAGAAACTAGGAAACAAGGAGGCCCCTAAGAGACACATACATGGTCCCCCACAGAAAAGGAAAGGGAGAAGATCTGAGAAAATTGAGAGTAAGGGGGGCAGTGAGTGGAGAGGGTGTTAGGAGAAAGAGAAGTGGAGAAGAGGAGGGGAGAATAGACCATAAGCGAGCAGGAAGATTGAGTTGTGGAAGAATAGAAGAGAGATGGAAAAGAGATAGCATAATACAGGGAGCTATTGTAGGTCAGAAGGGAAATCTGGCACTAGGGAAATATCCAGAGACCTAGATGATGACCCCCAACTAACAATCTAAGCAATATTAAAGAGGCTACCTTAAATGGCCTTCCCTGATAATGAGATTGATGACTAACTTTTATGCCATTTTAGAGCTTTCATCCAATAGCTTATGGAAGCAGAAGTAGACACTCACAGCTAAACACTGAGCCAAACTCCTGAAATCCAGTTGCAGAGAGGGAGAAATGATAAGCTAAGGGGTCAAGATCAGTCTGGAGAAACCCACAGAGGCAGCTGACCTGAACAAGTGGGAGCTTATGCACCTCATACTGATAGCAGGGATACTAGCATAGGACCAACCCAGACGTCCTGAATATGTGTCCCAGCAGGCCTGGTCAACCTTTGCAACCTCTGACAGTGGTACCAGGATGTATCCCTTGTGCACAAAAGGACTTCAGGAGCCCATTCCTCACAGAAGGATACTCCCTTAGCCTAGAGACTTGAGGGAGGGCCAAGGCCCTTCCCCAAATACTGGACAGGTTCGTTGATCTGTCCTGGAAGGCCTCACCCTCCCTGGGAAGTGGATGGGGGGTGGGACAGGGGAGTTTAGGAGGCATGGGACGATAGGAGGTAGAGGGAACTGGGATCAATATGTAAAATAAGAAATGTACTATTAGTGATGTAATGTTTGTGGAGCCGTATTATAAATAAATGGAAGATGATCCCTGAATATAATGTTACCTAGAAGAAATAAGAAGTTCATACTGAGTTATGCATATAACCAAAGTCAGGTTTAAAAGAATTTTTCAAAGGATTCTTGTGGACTTTGAGATAAATAGAAAAATCCTTGGAATTCACTATAAAATCCAGTTTGAAGAGGCAATGCACCAAAATACCTACAAATCTCTCAGCAAGCTTCCTGTCAAGTCAATGTTTAAGCCACTCAAGGTTTCTTTCATTAAATATTAAACCTCATACAACAAAGAGTTCTGCATATTCTGCCCTATTACTAGAACAAGATTGTTTTTCAAACCCTCTTAATTAGATCCTGTTTTATTTTTTAGCTTATTTATTGTAGTGTTATATTGTTTATGATGTAATAAAGCTTGCCTCGAGATCAGAATGCAGATCTAGCCATAGCCATAGAAACTGGGCAGTGGTAGCACACAACTTTAATCCCAGGACTCTGGAGACAGAGGCAGATGGATCTCTGTGAATTTAAGGCCACCCTGAACTACATGAGAGTGAATCAGTCTAAAAGAATAACAGAGCTCACAACTTTAATCCCAGCAGTAGAGAGAGTATAATGAGCTCAGTGCAGTCTCAGGCAACATTCTGAGATTTGATGAGGAGCAGTGTAGTCTGGAAATGCAATCTTAAATTCCGTGGATTGGCTATTCTGCCTGAGTACTGGTAGAGGTAAAAGCACTCTTGTGACTTGGACATTTTTTTTCTCTGATCTTCAGCTTAAACACCAACATATGTCTCTAGGGTTTATTATCTGTGCTATAGTTTATCATTCCTTGTGAAAAATTCCCCTTGACACAATCAATATCATAATTATAATATGTATACATATGAGTGATATGAAATGTGGCAACAGTCTTCACAGAATGAACTATATAATGTAAGAACTTCATGGATTTTGACATACTAAAGTACCCATAGAAAAAATACCCAACTCAAAGGGGTTGATAAATAATAATTTTGAATAAATGAAAGAGTAAA
This sequence comes from Phodopus roborovskii, assembly GCF_943737965.1. Taxonomy (NCBI): domain Eukaryota; kingdom Metazoa; phylum Chordata; class Mammalia; order Rodentia; family Cricetidae; genus Phodopus; species Phodopus roborovskii. The sequence goes on from NW_026125729.1 coordinate 1,551,176, forward strand.
TGAATCAACCCAATTCTAGCACTTATATACAATATTACAGAATGGCCCATAGGATGATGGTATAAGATAAAATACAGTAAACAAAACTCCATTATGAGTGTTTGTGGGTTTTTTTTGCTTTTACCCAGATAAATGTACATACAGTTAGTTTTTGTCAACTTGACACATAGACATAACTTGGAAGAAGAAAACTCAGTTGAGAAATTTCCTTTATCAAACTGATCTGTAGAAATGTGTGTGTGTGGAAATTTTCTTAATTAGTGATTGATGTGGAGGGAGCAGCCTACTAGATTGGTGTTACCACAGGGCAGTTGGTCCTGGATGGAGGGATAGATTGGTGTTACCACAGGGCAGTTGGTCCTGGATGGAGGGAGCAGCCTGCTAAATTGGTGTTACCACAGGGCAGTTGGTCCTGCATGATATAAGAAAGCAAGGTCATAAATCTATGAAGAGCAAACCAGTAAACAAATAGACTCCTCAGTAGTCTCTGTTTCAGTTACTCTCTCTAGGTTTCTGTCTTGAATTATTACTCTGGCTTCTCCCAGTAATAGACTAAAACTGTAGGATAAAATGCACAATTTTCCCCAAGTTTCATGTAGACTTTGTGTTGATCACAGCAGTAGAAAACAAGCAAGAATGTGGAACACATGTTCTATTGCACAATATACCTGATTGTATCACTCTCTGTCCAAATTTTTTTTTTTTTACTAAGCCTGTTCTTAGTCAGACAGAACTATATTGATTATATGCATAGGGATTTTAGTCTTCCATTTTCCAGTTGTGTTTGGTCAATGAGGATCTCTGACAGGAGAATAAATGTCTAAGGTTGAGATTTGTAGAGACAAGTATCTCCATGTTTTCTTCTTTTGAGGATGATTTTTTACCTTAAGACATGTCCCAAGAGGAATGTGACACATGTATTTACTCTCCTTCACATCCTCATAGCTTTCTCTTTTTTTTTTTCTCACTGTTCTGACAGCTACATTTAGGTCCCTGCATTAGTCATTGTAATTAGCCAATGTTATGGCTTGAAAGTATCATTCTAAAACCTACATCTAAAACTAATTATTATTCTTGTATGATTGAAGGAGGAGTTGAGAAGCAATTAAGTGAAGAGTGTTGTATCCTTATGAAAAATATTACAAAAGAAGGTTGCAGTGAGGTACTTTATGCTTTCAACAATGTCCAGATGGGAGCAATACAATGGCATTTTGAAATAATCTTTTTTAGTCTCTGAAACTACCATCACTATGATGCTGAACTTTCTAGTCTCCAAAGCTTTAAATAGTAAAGTTCTTTCATGTATAAATTATCAGTCTGTGATATATAGTTCTAACAGTGCAAATCAATTGACCTTTCATATTCTTGATATGTTTTAATTACTTCTTTATAAATATACTATTTTTTTCATCCTGATTTTGGTGGAGAATCATATCATATGTGGGATCCCATTGGTCAGTATTAAGAAAAAAAAAAGAACTAAGCTCAAATTATTTTATGAGGAGGGGTTTTGAGTGGAAGAATTCCTAGACACAAGTATGTGAATAAATTGTCAAGTTCAATTATATAAAAGAATTGTGGTATCACTCAAAAAACCAGTTTTTAAGCTGGTACTCTTTATTTCATATATTTCTATTATTACTAGGTGTGGTCTTTTTATATGATCCCAGATTTTCTGGATGTTTTGTGTTAGGAGTTTTTTAGATCTAACATTTCTTTGAATGCTGAATCTATTTGTTTTATTTTATCTTCAACACCTGAGATTCTCTCTTCCATCTCTAAAATTCTATTGGTGATACTTTACATCTGTTGTTGCTGTTCACTTACTGAGATTTTCCATTTCTGAATTTTCTCAGTTTGTGTTCTCTTTATTGCTTCTATGTCTATTTTTAGGTCTTGAACAGTTTTCTTCATCTGTTTGTTTTTTCTTGCCATTCTTTTAGGAATTTTTTATTTCCTCCAATTTTTGGTTGTCTTTTTCTCGATTTCTTTAAAGGACTTTTTCATTTCCTCTTCAACTTATCTCATCATCATGGGTCTGATCTTAAGATTATTTTCTACTGTGTTGGAATAGTAATGGATTGCTCTAGTTAGATGACTGGGCTTGGTTGGTGACATATTGAATTCACTTTCAAGTGGAGAAGATGCAGAGGATATTTTCAAGCAAATGATATGTGTAGCAGGGTTGAGTTAATACTAGATAGTTCAGAAGTTCTAAAAGGGGTGTGAGTTCCAAAATGTTTCACACTAAATCAAGGAAAACATAATACCTGATGGTGAAAGGTAGAATCTTCTGAGAATAAAGAAACCAGCATGTTTAAGTGGTAAGCCCAGCATTTGTCCCCATCAAAATGACTGGGACGATTGACTCTAGCTCTGACTAGGGTCCATAAATATGAGGTACAACATTTCTGGTACAGAACTTTCGGAAGCAATCAAAAATATCCACTGCTTTCCCCCAATCTATGGCATTATTACCTTCCCTTCTATTCTGACATATAATTCTTTAAAAATATGTTTTTAAAGTAAAAATGTATACTTTTTAAGGTATAAAGGTATGATTTTTGAAGTAGCATACCATATTAGAAAAGGTCAGCTAGAAACTAATTCTAAATATATGTGTATGTAAAGTCAGTGATTTAACAAGGAAAACTGGAAACACAAACACAGGATTGGTTTAAAACAATTTTTTTTTTTTTTTAGTTTGTCATCACTGACAGTCTTTCTATCCAGAGTACATTAAATCTGTGTGTAACTGACTAACAAAGACACCACGGTGTCAAATCTGGGAAAACAGAGATTTTCAAACTCTTAGAGCAGCCAAGTTCTCATGATTTCCTAAATGAAAGGCTTTGGAAAGTTGGAAGTTTCTGTGATAGTCACTAAGGATCCCTAAATCCAGTGACTTTATTATGAATTAAAATGGTTTGTTTTAATTCAGTTTCAGAATTAACTATTACCTCCCAGAAATTAGACATTAAAAACTTTAGCTTTGTTAAAATGTATCTTCTATGTGTCTTTGTGTGTGCATGTGAGTTTGCATGTGTGTATGCATTCATGCACGTATGTATGTGTCAATTTACTGGGTTTGTACCATGTTTGCTAAAATACCAATTTCATGTACAATAAATTTACATGGTTGAAATGGTAGCATGAAAGTGTTAGATGGGTTAACCGACCACTTCTTGATTGGATATGAAGCTTACACAACAGGAAAGAATATTGATAAAAGTCAATGGTGAGGGAGATCATAAGTAATAGAGGGAAAACTATTCCTGATGTTTTGATAAATTGACAGATAAATTGCCTTGTAAATATTTACAGTTATAACCACAGGCTAGTCCAGCGCTCTCCCTCAAAAAAAAAAAAAAAAACAGGAAACTGTAGTGTTAGTGCATAACTGGTCAGCATATGGTAAAAAAGTGACTGAGAAAAGCTGTCTGAAATGTAACATCTATATCACTCCTTGTAAGTGTCAGGGAATATCATACAGAAGAAGGAACTGAAGTAACATAGGAGCTGAAGTATAGGCAAGTGGACCATGAAATGCTCTGTTTTAGATAAGGCATGATCATTGCAATCATGGGCACATAGCAACTGTGATCACCTGGACATGATCTTTACACACCACACATAAAAGACATGAAAGTAGGAGCACAAAAGGTTGTGAAAGAGAAGGGGACCATGTGGAGTTAAGGATAGAAAAGAAGATAATAGAGATGAATGTAATCACAATACACTGTGTAAGTTTTAATTTGTCTATTAATTTGTCTTCCCAAGCTGTCCTCTGCTTTCTTCACTGGGAAAGAAGGCTTCTAGAAATCATAGAGTCACAGAGCAGGTTAGTAGGCTAAGTATTTAAGTTATTTACAAAGAGCTCTAAGATCTATTGAGAAAAACCACTACTTTTCACAATGTAATCCTATCAGGTACATATGCTTGCTTTGCCCTTCAGCTAGGGACAAAAAAATTGCCTGAGATCAAATAGATATGAACAGAATTTAACCAATTTAGAAATTGTTCTATATGAAAACTGTAAGAATTACCAGATAACTTTTCTGACTAATCAGGTTCTACTGCTGCCTGGATCTCAATTTCTGCTTTTAAAAAAAATATTACTTGAAACAGATAAATCTTGTTTCACACTAATTAAGTCAAGTTCAGAAAACCATATCTGAAGAACCATGCTTTCTTTATCCATTACCCTTTTCAGAAATGTTTAATCACTTCATTGATATTATCAAAGCATTTGTTGAATTTCAATTACAAAAGTAAAATATAATTTAGTAGGCAATTAAGTTATAATTAATTAACCAACTAAAATATTTTGTATGATGTTAAATTTTGGGATTTGACATTTACATAGCAGTAATTACACGTGAAAATATAGTCACACGAGCATAAAACAAAATAATAATAAATATAACAACATGACTAAACCTTAAAGACAATACTTGGAAACAACCACTTATAAAATCAAGAGACATACAAGTTTAAAATACATTCCCACACTCTACTGCATACATTTTATTAACATTAATATATACGATAATTAATTACTATGCTTGTAGTAGCACTTTAGACTGGTGATAAAAGAGATAAAATAGAAAACTTCTGAAATATTTACTCTGGAATATGATTAAGCAAAATTTACATGCTTCATGTCATATTTTCTTTTCTTTCTTTCTTTTTTTGTTCAAGACAGGGTTTTTCTGTGTAATAGCCCTGGTTGTCCTGTTACTACGTCTTTAGACCAGGCTAGTCTCCAAATCAGAAAGATCTGCCTATCCCTGCTTCTCAAGTGCTCAGATTAAAGGTATGGACCACCCCCACCCTGCCATGTCAAATATTTCTATAACAACCCATAAAGGATGAATCAAGGGAGAGTGGAAATAACTTAATAACCAAAATTATTTAGAAAATAGGATACATACAGGTAACAATAAAACAATGTTCCTCTATCAAAATTTTCAGTGGCCAAAGATTTTTATTGTTGCCTACCTACATCAGGTTTGTCTCGCTCTCCACTATCCTGTACTTCAGAAGTGGTTGTCTTACTTCTTATTTCTTTTCTCTTTATTTTTGAAACTGACTTCCCTCTTCTCTCACTTTAAAAATATTTTTTTATGTTTGTGTATTCATGTGTCTCTGTGTGGATATAAGATCATGTATGCAGTTGTCTGTGAAAATCAGAAGGTGTTGGATTCACCAGAGATGGAGTTGCAGCCAATTGTGAATCACTTGCTATAGGTATTGAGAAACAAACTCTGGTACTTTGCAAGAACAGCATATGCTACTAACTGCTAAGTTATTTCCTAAGCCCTATGTCACACTTTTCAAAGACCCACCTCAAAGTTCTTACAGGAAAGAGAGCTAATTATTATTGAATTTGTCCTTTCTAATACATTTACTTATATGCTTATGAGTGCTATGAAAACTTTTCAGTATGACATGATTTTTGAACATTTTAAGTTCCTTCATTTGGTAATATTATTTAATGACAGGCAATAAGTTCCAGTCTATAGTAGTTATAAAAGTTTTTGGCAGTCTTTTTGGGATATCCCATTGCTGCTAAAGAAACACAATGAAAAGAAAACTCAAGTTAAATAAGTAAGAAGTTACAATTGACTTGTATCAAGAAGTATATATGAATGGTGAATTTTATCATGTGAATATACTCAACATCTGTTTTTATTAAAGAACCACAAAGAAAGCCTGAGAAAAAAAGGCTTACGATCTTTCCATACAAGTGTGAGCAGCTGAGTTTAAATCCACAGAAAGCCACCTCAAAGGATAGGCTATGTACAAGACAAATGAAGTATCAACATTTTCAAGAATCTTCTCTTCTCTGTTTTGTGAAGGTGTACAAAGCTGTATAAAACCCATTATAGGCATAATTCAGGAAAGGTGAAAGATCATCACATAGAGAAATCCCATAACCTACCCCAAATTTAGAGTAGGATTGATAGTGAAAGAATAAGAGAAAAATCTGATCAAAGTATAGAAAATTCCAATACTTAAAAGTCCCAATCATTAACTCCTCTGTTAACTCTTCAGAAAACTTTTTAATTTTCTTTCTCTCTCTCTCTCTCTCTTTTTTTTTTTTTTTTTTTTTTTTGTTTGTTTTGTGTTCTTTTATTTTCGAGACAGGGTTTCTCTGTGTGGCTTTGGCGGCTGTCATGAAACTTGCTATATAGATCAGACTGGACTGGTACTCACAGAGATCCACCTGACTCTGCTTCCCTGGTGCTAGAATTAAAGGCATGTGCCACCAATGCCCAGCTTACTTTTACTATTTTCTATAAGCATCGATTTCTTATTGGGAGTCTTATTGGACAGAAATGTTAAAAGGCTTATAAAATCTATAATTATCATCAACAGCAATATATAGAAATGCTTTCCAACCAAAGACCAAGGAAAATAATAGGATCCAAAACAGTGAGAGATGGCAAGAAGATACCTGAATTTATTAAATTTCTTCTCCCAACTCAATGAATCTTACTCCAAGTCTATTTCTACCACTTTTCCCCTCCTTTGCTTAAGATACTATAAATGTCCCTTTAGAGAAGTATGTACAAGATACAATAAAGTTGTTAAATCTCTGATATACCCTTAGGCTAACCACTCCATAGTTAATTGCTTTAGGTAGGTAAGGAGAGAGGAAGCCCTGAATGAATGAAATCCTGAGTGAAATGTATATTGTTGACATGCAGAGTCAAGACAAAAACATTGGTCAGGTTGGAATTTGGCAAAGCCTTCCCATGGTTCATTTATGAGTGCTTAAAAATAATTGATCATTGTGTACAAAATAACAGCAACTGCACCTTCCTTTTACTGTGTATTTATAGCCTGAAATATCTCTCCCTCAAAGCCCTCCTCCTCACACTAGCCAACTTCTCCTTATGCTTAAAAAACAGACATGCTGAGGTTCTGTGTTGCAGTAATAGTAGGCATAGCTCTATCAGAGCACACCCAGATGTTACCAGTTGTTTCTCCCCCCGGCCTGGACCCAGAGCCGCGCCAGCCCCAAATAACACACAGAGACGCTGTATTAGATATAAAGCTGTTGGCCTGTTGCTAGCATTTCTTATTGGCTAGCTCTGTCTTAAATATTAACCCATTTCTATCAATCTAAGTATTTCCACGTGGTCTTATCTTACCAGAGAGAGGATCCAGACATCTATTTTCTTGATTCTACATGTTGACCCTCCTCTTCCATCTATCCTCGAATCTTCCTTTTTCTCCTTGTCCCACCTATTTTGCTTTCCTATTTGCCAGCAATGATTTAGTCATTAACCAATGAGAGAAACATTTACAGAATGACATCTCCCATCAACCACCTGATGCCAGATTATCTGTAACCACAAGTCTAATATTTATTCAGTGTCTGTCTTTCTGCATCCTCTTATCAAATCTGCTCATGTCCTAGTACCCGCATGGGATGTGATAAATAGGGTGACTACTCAGAAGTGGTAAATTGTATAAAACACTCAAAAAGTTTAGGAGAAGATACAGAGCATGAACAATAAATGTGCTAAACACATCTGCATTTTCTTCCTCAATAAGAAATCAGTTCTCAGGTTGTAGGGATCACTCAGTGGATAGGAACACAGCCTGGTCTTCCAGAGGTTCTGAGTTCAATTCCCAGCAACCAAATGGTAGCTTACAACCATCTGTGATGTGTTCTGGTGCCCTCTTCTGGTTTGAAGAGATATATGCAAACAGAATACTATATAGATAAATAATCTTTTAAAAAAAGATCAGCTCTCAACATAGAGGGATGAAATTAAAAAGATGGACTGTTTAAAATTGAACATATTTTCTATAAGAACTTATTTTTTAACTTGGTAAACAAAATATGTATATTATTTGAAGTCAGAATAGAGGCAAATATATTTTGTTCAAAGAGAAATGTAAAAGTAATTGATCCACGCAGTCAGTAGTGGCACAAATCTGGGAGTCAGAAATAGGTGGACTTCTGTCAGTTCAAGACCAGCCTGTTCTACAGAGTGACTTCTGGAGCAACCAGGGCTATATACAAAATCTATAAAGATCTAGAAAATGTTGAATATTGTGTTAATTAAATTAATTTACCTTAATAAAACTAAAACACTAAATGAGATTCTGAGCTGTAAGAATGAATTTTGAACTTAATAGAAAGTTTCAAGGTGAATAAAATATTTAAACAGTTTTAATTAATTGATTAAATTATTGAGAAATAATGCAATAATTTGAATTATTTCAATAATAATGAGATTTATTCATGTTTGAATAGTAATTCAGCAATTGCAGAGAAAAAAAAGTATCATTGTTGTTTCTAACATAGAAAGTCCAGAATGCCCAATGAGTGGAAATGGAAACCAATCAAAATTATTCAGAATCTTTAGTTCAGTAGGTGATAATATTCTAAGGAAAAAATAGCAAAATGATCAGTACAGAGATACTTCAGTTGTGTTATTTAATTATAGAACCAAGAGATTTTTTTTTAGTTTAGTAATCCAGGCATAATTAAATAAGGTAGTAAGACTCATAGTGGCTTCTTTTTACTTTTATCTTATAAAGGGTCAGTATCAACAAAATATTAAATTTAAGTAGTTTTATCAAAGAATCTCTCCTAAATTCTGGAAAATATTATCTTTTCTCCATGTACATTTCTTCTCTTCTCATGTATCTAATAGAATTTTCAGTTAAGTTTATGAAAATGAATTTAGGCTCTTTATAGTTCATCTAGATTTAACTAGGAAGCAAGTTTAAATATTAGGCAATGGAAGATGAGCAGAAGTATGAGTCACTAAGCTCCAGGTAAAATGTTGGATATATGGAAAACACCTTTAATAGTAGTTCGTGAGGCAGAGAAACATAATATCTCTGGGGTTTCCTAGTCATTCAACCCAATACAAATTGTGAGCTCCAGGTTTGAGGGGAATCTCATCTCAAGAATTAAGGCCAGAAACAAGCCAGAACATGCTGGTGTGGTAGGATGCACTTTCATAGGAAAATCCAGGTATGCAGAAATTATATTTCATTTCACATATATCATTATTTGATCAGATAATTTGCTATATAAGCTATGAAATGAAAAGGCAGAATGTGGTGATATCTTATTCATACTCTAACAAATAAAGCTTGCCTAAATATCAGAGGATGGAGCTATCTATTAGCTATCCACACCTGTCTGGAGATCTGTAAAGACAGACAGGAAGTGAGAATGCTGGGCAGACAGAGGAATATAGGTGGGATGACACAGGAGCTCAGTCTCTATCCAGTCTGAGAATTTCATAGATGTAAGAGCCCTGCTTCTCTGATATATCAACCTTCACCCCTTAATATCTGACTCTGGGTTCTTATTATTTAGAACTCATGTTATAGCAGAAGACATAATAGGACGCACTAAGTGAGAAGAATGGAGCACAGAGAGAAAACTAATAATATCAAGTGCCTTCTTTACTTCGCAAGCTGTATTGTAGATCCTAATACAATGCCTATTCCAAATTTTAAGGTAAGATAATAAGAAAGAAGGAAGGAAGCAAGGAAGAAAAGGAAGGAGGAGAGATGGAATGAAGAGGGTGAGGAAGGAAAGGAGAAGAAAGGAAAAGGAAAGGAAGGAAAGGGAAAGAAAGGAAAGGGAAAGGAAGGAAAGGGAAAGGAAAGAAATCTCCAAGTACCAAATGACACTGTTTATATTTTTTTTTAAATTGCATCATTAGATGTTTATGTCAAAATGGCAAGGGAAGACTTCAGTAGACACAAGAATACATTGTGTCATCTTCAATTAGGATGTTTCTTAGTATTTGGTGCTCCTATGCTTTGGATCATCAGAAAAGACTCTAAAGTGAGCATTAGTCTTTGAACCTGCCACCCATTGTTGCAACAAAGTAAATACTGTGGTTCTCTTTTAGTTCAATACACTCTTATTCTCCACTAGTGACTGAGAAATTTGTATTTCCTTATGCACAGCTTTCTCAATGTATCTTAAACTTTTTAGAAGAATATGAACTTTTTCCTTGAAAATATGCCTGCCAGTCCTATTTCAGGTATATTCTGTGAAACATAGAATAGGCAAGAGCAATTCTCACTTGCATTGTCATAGGTAGCCTATTTCCTATCTCACTTACTACTTTTCTATCATGTTATTTTCTATCACTGTTCCCAAGAACAACTGCTAATATCTTTTAAAATGAGATTTCTGGTCCCATTCAGCCAAGTTTCAGTATCTGAGAAATGGAAAGATACTTTCTCCTTTCTCTTATATTCTCCAAGGAAATAGTTGGTTTTAAAACAATCTCAAAATAGTAAACATACTGCAGGAGGGTGTGATGGATTGAATATACATTACAAAAACTATTTAGTAGATCAACTTCTATGGTATTGGTTGAGTAGTTCAACAATGGCTGTCTGTAAAATGTAGACAAACTTTAAGTGGTGCTTTCTCAGCACAGAAAACTAAGTTAGTAGTCACAATTTGATGTTGAAGGTATGGAGGATATCAGAAGATCTGGTGGTCTTCATTCCACATACATTGGAAAGCCAAAAGATTTTGGTTCTGAAGCCAACAAAAGGTGGTGGTAGCAAACATGCTAAAAACAAACAGATCTATTTACCATAGCATAGCTGAGTGAGCAAAAGTAACAGTGAAGTTGCCTCAGACCTCTTTACCTATGGGCCACCACCCAGAGGTGCTCTCAATTGTCTTTTGTAAGACCCTCGGAGGAAGTGGACCTTAATGCCCCAACTCACGACATTACCATTTGAAAAGCAGAAGGATGAGGAATTAGTGAGGAAATATTGGAACAAGGCAAGACCAATACACACCAAGGCAAACTGTAAATCCTGGAACTCCATGTCTGATATCAGAGGTTAAATTTCTTGACTATATTATACTCTCCCTTGGGCTGACTTTGCTTTCTGTCTAGAGATCACATTGGTAGTCATCCTTTGTCTCTCCCACTTCTAACATCTTGGGGTGTCAAATGAAATCCAAGCTTCACATTCAAAGCTTCATGCAATGGCCTCTCCTGGTCTCCAATCAAGTCCAATTAACATTCCTTTGCTATGCACCTGGAATGAGCAGGCCTAATTAACTGAAGGAACATTCAACAACCTATTTACTTGTGTATTTTTCCTGACTCTAAAGCCAGAAGTGCTACCAGGTTGAGCATGGACCACTGCTTGAATTCATTTACATAAACTTTCTATTGTTACTATTCTTCATAGTTTAGGTATTTCTTTGTTTTAGGAACAGATAATTCTTCAGGTTTTTCTTTTTACAAATTGTGTTGGTTTTGCCTTTAGGGTACCAATCACATTACCTCATATTGTTATGCTCAGTCCATGGGATCCCCAAGAAAATGACCAAGGAGCCTACTCACTGAATGCAAAATTGCAAGGATTTTTTTTTATTGGATACTTGATTACAAGCCTAGGCAGGGACCTCTTCCAGCAAGCTGGAACAGCAGCTTCAGGAGAAGGCTCAAACTTTCAATTGCAGGGATTTTATAAAGATAAAACCTACAAAGGTAAGCAAAAACCATGCAGTTAAGCAAGATTAAGCTGGAGTTACAGGGTCACAAATTAGAAAAATCTTTTATTTTATGGAATTTTGGGAGTTCCTATAGTCTTTTCTCCTGGACCAAGTGTGCTCAACCAGGCATCCTGTGATCCTGTGGTTATCTGTTTTTCTGTTTCTGTTTTTATTTTTATTTATTTATTTTTTAATCAAGAACAACAGGCTGACATCCTGATGTTGATGTTGACCTAGGCTTGCTGTGAGTGTCCTTTCTCAGGACTGGGAGTTTTGACATATGCCATTTCATTTGTTATGTAGATCAAGGGGTCAGGTTCCTCTAGTTCATCCTTTGTTTGAACTCAGCAGGGAGCTGTTCTGGCCTCTCCTTAATCTTCACATCCATAAAACCATAAAATATCAGCACAAGTCTTGACTCCAACATTATATTTCATAGTGCTTTTTTGTCCTCAAACTGAACCTTTTGTATTTCTATTTTGCCCTGATTGCTCTTTTGCATTATAGACCTTCAGAAGAGTATACTAATTAATAATCATGCTACATAGTCTCATTGAAATCTGTCTTGAAATCTCTTCTGCTGAAAAATTAGTACAATATGTTTCAATTAAGTTCAAGGAGATTCCCAGGAAAATGAATGTTCGAACCCAGATTTTAATATTGTTCCCTTTTAAAACTCCTTGATCTGGGTCTCTTTAATGCACACTGCTCTTAGTACTGCTCTTAGACTTTCAAGCTCCTACTAGGATGACCTGTTAAGATCTGCTTACAGCAATTTTGAAGTCCAATGTCCTCAAATCTTTTACATTACTCAAAAAAGCAGTACAATCAGGCCTGTAACAGCAAAACCCCACTGAAAAGCTTCTATTCCCCATAAGCTTCTCTGCTTATGCAGCAATCCAAATTAGAACAAATCAAACCAAATAAGCTCACGTTTAAGGGAAATAATGCTCCTGGTTGGCCTTCCAGTCCCCCAAAGAGGAGATGAAAATTCACGAGTCTGGTTTTTGGGGGGTTAGCTTAAATACCCTGTGGGAGTGGTCTTGAGCATCTCTGTGGGAGGGGTCATCATTTGGCCAGCTTTCTGAGATTCAGCAGGGTTTAGAGGGAGGTGGGGGAGGAGGCTTGGGTAGAACTTCCACCATCACATTCCAGACTCTTTAGGTATATGGTTGTCAGGGCCTGGAGCGAAGCTTCTACCAGAACACTCATTTTCTGCTAAAACCTTCTCTCTCAGCTTCTTTTCAATGTTGTGACTAGATACCATGACTAAGGCAACTTGTAAAAGAAATCATTTAATTTATTTTCACAATTCCAGAGAGGTAGAATCCATGGCCATCATGGTCATGGAGAGGTGGATGCATAGCAGCAAGCAGGCTGGCATGGCACTGAAATAGTATTTCAGAGATTATATGGTCCATAATCATGAGGCAGAGAGAAAAAGAGCTAACTGAAATTTCATGGGCTTTTGAGACTCCCATGCCTATTCCTGGTGGCACACCTACTCCAACTGAGTCAAACCTTCTAATTCTTTTTTTTTCTTTTTATTTAATTTATTACTTTACATGTCGATCCCAGTTACCTCTCCCTCCCTCCCTTTTACCCTCTCTGCCTCCTCACATGCACCCTGACCACCCTCCCCTCCCATCCCCCCACCCCAAATCCATATGTAGGGCAATGCCATCCAGGTCATGTAGATATGTCAGGTCATTTGAAGTAGGGACTAGGACTTCGCTCCTGTCTCTAGGTTAAGGCAGTATCCCTCCATGGGGGATGTGTTAACAAGGTCCTTTTGTGCACCAGGGATACATCCTGGTTCCAAAGATTTCCAGCAACCGAGGCTCAAACACTCCAATGTGTGTGTCTATGGGGAAAATTCTCATTCAAACCACCACAAGGAGCTTCATCTCTACTTAGTCACCACTATAGATGTAACCTCCTCAAGTGTTGTCTGCTGCTCTTTATCCTCTGAACATGCGATCTATCTAATCATCTGTTTTTGTTTTTGTTTTTTTTGTAAATACAGTTCTGACCTTTGCATCTGGAACTTCACCTTCAACCCATAAAACACAGCAGCCTGACTTTGAAGATGCTATAGCTCTTCCTAATTTTTTCCTGAAGCTATTTCTTAGTAATCTATTCAACATAGGTTCCATTTGAATTTTTGTCAGCATCTCTGCTTCTCAGGATTTCTAAAACTTGCACTCTGTAATGGCTTTTTAATACAAGCCTTCCTTTCATGTCATTCATTATATAGAGAATAATTTTAAACTGTCTGAAAAATATGGCTTATCAGATGTTCTACCATGTCCATGTAATTTCTCTTATGGAATTAATTGCTTGACAAAAATATGACTTATTAACAAGCTAGAGACTTACAAATTATTTTTATTTTCTGATTTAAATTATTTTTTTTATATTTTATTTTATGGTCATGGGTGTTTGGCCTGAATGGTTATCTATGCAACATGTGTGTTGCAAATCCCAGAACTGAAAATCAGATTCCCTGAAACCTGAGTTACAGATGGCTCTAGGCCACCACATGATTTCTCAGAATTTAACCCGAGTCATTTGCAGGAGCAGCAGTGCCCTTAACTGTTAGATCAATTCAGCCCTTGCTTTTACTTTTTTAAATGCCTAAAATTATTCAGTCTTTTAATTGCTTGAATGTTATATAGTTTTCTTCCAGGGTAAAGCATCATATAAAAAGAAGTATTTAAAGATAGAAAAGAACAAACTTTTGTTCCCTTGGTCAATGTTAATTCAAACTTCGCTTTTACATTAATACCCATAATTATATCCTAATAAATTATTGACTATCTGAAACATGTTAAGCATTCAGTGTTCTAGTAAAATATAGGTGGTATTGTTTACCAAAACTATGTTGGATTATGTATTTGTAGCAATGGAAAAGGCTGAGATTTTTGTTTGTTTTTTTTTTCCACAGAAGTTGTACTAGAAATAAAGCTTGTAGAGACTTTGTTTTCATATTTGACTGCTTGAGATTAACGAGTAAGAAAAGTTCTTTACTAGTCAGATGAGCAACTAAATTCTTCTAGGGATTTTCAAACTTTTTGATAGCAATGTTTCCAAAATAAGACAGTGAACAAAAGCAAATATTTCAATTTGCTTTAAAATGAAGAAAAATATTGGCTACCACATTACATAATCTAGTCTGCATCGCTGTGTTTCTGTTATTAACAATCCATATATGACTAGAATGATTATGACAAGAGAACCATGTCTTCATTACTTAATATTAATTATTTATTGAAATATCAAGAAATGGAAGATATTAATAGCAGAGGCAAAATGCAGGAGATGACTATAAAATATTAAAGGAGTAACCTTACTTTGAGATTCAATGCTAACTAAATTGTTAATGTCACAAAGCAAAAACAGAAATGACATAAAATTATCTTATTTTCGATAAATATGGTCAAAACAGCCCATCAGTGACAAAAAAGAAAGTGTACTTCATATTTCTTACATGTCTTCAGCTTACATCACACCAGATTTTTGAACACATCTTACAGAAACATCTTTTTCTGTTGTTTATTCTTTTTGTTTTGTTTTGGGCTGCTTTTTGTTCAAGGCAAGGTTTCTCTGTATAGCTTTGGAGCCTGTCCTGGTACTTGATCTGTAGACCAGACTGGCCTTGAACTCACAGAAATCTGCCTGTCTCTGCCTCCTGAATGCTGGCATTAAAAGCATGTGGACCACCTGAATTGTGTTGTAAATTCTTAAAGATGTCAGAAAGAGAGGTCTTTGAGGTCTCAGGAAATTAGATTTATACACACACACACACACACACACACACACACACACACACACACACACAGGTCAGGTGTTTTTCTTTTTATTTTCTTTAAAACCATGAATTTATTATTGGACTTGATTCCATGTAGACCACTTCATCTAATCCTTGTTTCATATAGATAGTTAAATCTATCATTGTGAACTATATCACAGACTATTTGATAAGACTAATACCCTTTTTGGTACATTTTAAATTTTCTTTTAGAATATAGATACTTTAAGATGACCGAGGCAAGGAAATAATTATCCAAAATGAAATTTCATTATTTGACTACTTAACATATATCTATCATTTGGTGGATAATCTCTTAAATTTCTGAACATTTGGATATAGGCCAATTATGCCTATATAGCAGGGAGAGCTCTGAAATATTGAGTTGCATTTATTGGTGCTGGATATTCTCAACAATAAGTCCTCAGACTATGGAGATAGAAAAACTAACACACATTAGCATATACCCAAGAGTGATATAGCTGGATCTTGAGACATATGGGTTTCCATCTTTCAGAGGAACAACCACACTAGTTTCTATAGTGGCTGTACACGTTTTCACTCTCATCAGTAGAGGAGGCATGTTTCCTTTATTCCACATGAGCTATCATTTGTGTTATTGTTCTTAGCCATTCTGTTGGGTATTAGATTAATATTCAAAGTGATTTTTATTTGCATTTCCCTGATGGCTAAGGATGCTAAACATTTTTTAAGTGTCTTGAGTTCCTTCTATTAGAATTCTGTTTAGATTTGTACCCCATTTATATTTGAATTATTTGGTTACACTCAGAACTCAAGGAATCTCTTAGAAGAGGAAACAGAAAAGGGATAGAGAATACCAGGAGAAAATGGCCCTCTGAGTCAATTGAGGAAAGCTCATATGAACACATTGAAGCAATAAACACATGGGTTGGATGGTTGGGTGCAATGTCCTCTGTGTATATATTATAGCTTTCAGTTCAGTGTTTATATAGGACACTTGAGTGTGAACAAGAGAGTCTCTGATTATTATGCCTTCTCTTGGAGGTCTTTTCTTTTGGTTGGTTTTCCTTGTCCAACTGTGAAATGATGGTTTTATTTTATTTTTTTTATTTTTATTTTGTTATATTTGGTTGTTATCTCTTAAAAGTATGTTATTTTTCAAAGACAGAAATGGAGTGGATCTGGATGGGAGGGGAGATAGAAAGGAACTGGGAGGAGCAGAGAGGGGAAAGTAAAAAATCAGGATATATTATATAATAAAAAAGGATTTATATAAAAGGGAAAAGAATAACTGGAAAAGATGTCTAGTTGGGAGATTGTTTCATTTATTTTTTGGTGATTCCATTCAGATTTCTCTTATACGTATGTGTATTATAACACACTTCTATAATGGGTTCCCACATGATTTTTGACTTGTTATCCTTGTCCTAATATCAGTTACCATCCTCAGGCTGCTGAGCTATTTCAACATTTCCTCTGGTTGCATTATCCCCATTTCACTGCAGCCCTATGTACCAAATACAGAATTCTAAATTGAAAATTCTTGTAATTCAGTAATTTTCTTAAAAAACAAACAAACAAACAAAAAACTATTCATGGAAATGTGTTTCTCTTATGATGAAGGCAAGGTTCCTTAGTGTGCTTGCAAAGTTCTTTCTTGATCTAGTATCTGCCTGAAAGCCTTATTTTATACTTTACTATGCATTGTCACATGAATTCTATACCACAATCATACCCAACCATGTGTTATTTTATAGACACACTCATTTATTTCTGCTAATTTTTATCTGTTTCCTTTATCTAAGTTCTTTTCCTACCATGGTTTTGCAGATCTTTATAAGATGGGACTGAACTGTATGTTCCTGTTCCTGTGTTTTTAATCTGTGAACGAAGCTCTTACAATTTTCAACTACCTTGAACTAATGAATCATTCAAAAATTGCCCCTTCTTTTTTATGTCCAGTTTCAACAAGTTAGTACATGTTATGGATTCATCTTTTGAGAATATATCATATGTTTTTTTTTTTTCATGCAGTTTACTTACATTGTCTTTTACTTTGGATTCACCAAGATCTAGAAACAGCCACTTAACTGGGCCTCTGAGCTTTTCAATCTATCCTAGCACTTCCATGTCCTATAAATAGAGAGCAGTAGGTATACTCACTTCAAAGAAACCTGGCAGGATCTTCTATAGAGTACCTGGGATCAAAGCATCTGTACTTCAAAGGTCTTCAGCTTCATCAAATGCAACCAAGAAATTAGATAGCAATTTTTCTAGTACTTTCATTATGATGGTCCTTGCCCATCCCTCCTACTGTGGGATGTTTACAAGTGTACTCATTTTTCTGTCACTGTGATTCAGTATATCCCTTAGTATATACAAAAGAATAGGTGATCTACAGTGTATAATTATCACAGTTATAAAAAAAAAGCCTCTCTGATGTCTGATATGTGGTGTACTACAGAAGGAGAGATGTGGAGGGTAGGAGGACATAGTAAAAATCACTAGTCCATGTTTTAAAAAAATCCGTCTTTTATGTGGAGAGTCAGTATATAGTTACTATTATTGTGTATTGCTTTATTACTGTTAGTTTGTCCCCCTAAATAGCTCAATATCTTTGAAAAATATAATTTACCTTCTCTGAAATTATTCCCTTAATTATAAAACTAATATCATACTAAAATCTTTTATCATAAGATTTCTTTGATCCTTACATGAGGTCACATGAATAACACACAATTGGGCAAATAGGATTGGGATGTCATTTTCAAGTTACTTACCACATCTATCCTTGGGTTTCTGTTTTGATTTTCTTTTTACTCTCTCTCAACGTCTCTAACAAATTAGAGTCAACAGTGAAAACTGATCAAACCATTAGACACAATATACTTCTAATTTCTGCATTTCTGAAACAGTGGAAATGCATCAGTATATCAGCTTGAAAACTAGTTTAATTAATTGGCTTCAATGAGCTGTCCCTGCTGTAGTATATGAGAATTTCTTAGGTTGCCAATACCCACAGTTAAGCAATCACACTTTGTTCTGGAACAGAAGCAATGGCAGCTCCTGTACTAATGAACAGATTGGCATGATTTATTAAGGCCCTTGGGATTCTCAGGAGCCCTACATCTAATCCTTTGAACTTCCCCACATGCCTGCAGACTGTTAACAAATCTGTAATTTCCTCCAAATTGTCCTGGGGATAGTAGATCAGTGATGTAGTATTGAAAGTTCTTGTTGTGAAGATCTTACACTGGGCTTTTTACACTGTTTTTGACCAATGGCTGTAAGGATACTCTCAGTTTTATTTGTAAAATTGTTTTCATGATTAATGAGTGTGTAAGACAAGATAGCCACAAGGAAGGATGGAAAAGAAAATAGAAAGCTAGTGGAGTGGAAACTTCCAGGAGGTATGGGGTAGAAGGGAGGTAAATTTGAAGTGAAAGGCTGTAGGGAATAGTAAATTGACTGAACGGAGAATGAAGGGTTAGCTTTCAGAAGAGAAAACAAAAACAGAAACACAAGCACATCCGCCAGCACACTAGAGCTGCTTGTCCCCATTACTCAAGAGAAATATCAAAAGCTCAGATGAAGTTCTCAGCAGTATTTTGAAAACAAGCAAACAAAGTCTACCTTTTCAAAGACCTTATTTTATATAGCAAAGAAGGTATATCACTTAGAATTTTCTATATATAAATACCAGTTATCTATACATATATCTATACATATACAATATGTATGCAAAGTATGTTCTTCCTCGGAGGAATAGGCTCACTAAACTGCTAAGATGAGCAGGGTAAATTTCTGTGTGACTGATTAGTTGGAAATGTAGGAAAGGTGTCTATGCTAAAATCTTGATATATAATTTCTTCTTCAACAAACAAACAAACAAAATTTAAAAAAAAAAAAACCCTTACCTTTACCTGTTAGGAACTAAAATTCATTACTTGAATTTCACCCATATTATCAATGATAATCTTATTTACAATCAGCAATATATATATATATATATATATATATATATATATGTATATGCTAATAAAGGGGCTAAAACAATATCAAACTAACACATTACAAACTACACTCATTAACAAGCTTGCAAAGGACATTTTATTGTGACTTTTTTTTTACATCTGAAGAGAGTGATGGTGATGAACGTGCAGATGTAGAATGGGATATAGTGGGTTAATAGGGATCAGGAGAAACAAATAGGCCAAATAGATGTTTATTCAGGGAGAAATAATGTACAACCTAGACAGATGAACACCAGCAGGTTCCTCCGGATGCTCTCTTGTCTGCCTGCTGCAAGCAAGAGAGAGCTCCCAGGCTCCTCCTCAGATCTAGTTCCCCAGGTCACTTCTGCTCCTGTCTCCACCTTCAATGGGCATGGTTAGTGCCATGGACATGAACACAGTAAATATCTCACTACAATTCCCCTTTTAGTCTAAAGAAAATATTTAGGTTTGATACAAAGCTATATGCCAAACAGTGAATAAGAAGTTTGCTATAAGAAAAGGAATATCGAGAGCATACAAACTTCAGACCTACAGATCTAGTCCTAGAGTGAAGGCATAACAGAGTTTACAATAGAGTTGTCCTAAGCTGGAAAACTTAAGTCTAGTACCTAGTATATCTACCTAGAAAGAGAGTATAATAGTTGTGATAGTTTAATCTTCAACCTCATCAAAGACCTGAGAAGAAAGATAACAATATTAGGGTAGGCAGAAATTGTGGGTGGGTAACTTTCAAAAGGTACAGCGAGGACAGAAACAGCAGGCTACTTGGACAGTCACCCAAGGTCTCAAAGCAGTGTTGGTACAGCCAGCTTTGGCTAAGGCCAAGAGTACATGACAGACCAAAACAAAAGCAGGGAGGTAGAAAGGCTGTCTCACCATGACATGGCAAGGTTCAGCAGTCTTCTATGTTTGTCTCCTGAAAGCACATAGGACCGCACATCCAAAACAGTGGTCGAGGTGGGGGCAGTTCTTTGCTCAAGACGCCATTATACAAAGTGAGGATGGAATCCAGAAGGACTGACAACAGTGTCCAACATATTTTCAGGAAAGTGCATGGTGCTGTCAGGAGCAACAGTATCCCATGTCAATGGAATACTACTAGTAAAACATTTAAATGCCATGTTCTGCCTGTCTATGAAGTGTTTGAAGTTAAGCATCTGTGTCTGAATAATCTCAAAGATATAGGAAACATAGGTGAAGATAATCTGTAATACACATGTACTTACTGTGTACATGTGTTTCTGATTGAAACTTCCTTGAGTAAAGCAGGGGAAAATACCTAAGCAATATAACTATGTACGTATATATACATGTAAATCCCTAAAACAGAGGTAGAGTGGAAATGTCTAGACCAGTGGTAGAAGTATAAAATGCCGCATGATAAAAAATATCCTAAATTGTATCAATATACAAAATGTCTTGAACATAAGTAAAAGTATACATACATAGAATATGGTAAGTATAATGTGCATAAAACTTCATAAATGGAAAGATTTTACACAATATGAAAAAATATAATATACAATTCTTCCAGGTATATAATATAAATTTAATTTTATTTAGGTTACCACATATAAGAATATATAACAATGTATAATACTCATATCTAACTATTACTAAAATAATTCACAAGATAGGCTAATCTACCTATATCCCATTTAACCGTATCTTTCCTAACCATACCCTATCCCTTTCTAAAATAGATACCCAAGTCTAAGCATCACCTTCCATACCCAACCCTAAGTAACTAAAACCAACCCTAAGAAGATGAATATTATCCCTAAATGACAAGAGCAGGGAAAGCAGGTGTCATTATCTTAAGATTACTTCCTGCTGAAATAGGATGATGATTGCTTCATGGGATCCTGTAGGAAGAAAATTTTTAGCAGCCAAATTTCTTGACAGGACTGGCTGTGACATATGTAGCTAGTCACTGTGTGGCAGGAAATGCTTGACTGGAGTTCTATCTGAAATTCTGGCAGGATATAATAAGGAGGTGCACCATTACAGCTAGCTAGTTAGGAGTTGTCTCGAGCAAAACAGTCTCAAACGGGATTTAGGGTGATGTTTGTAGTCCAGATGAATCAGGTTGAGTCATGTGGTAATGATGATGTGGGGCCCCATCTGCTTTCCAGAGAGTTCAACGATTCCTGTTAGGATTTGTTATTCCTTGTGCAAAACTTAAACATCAATATCAAATAAAATTTTCAAGTTTTAAGGTATGCATGTTATAGGGAAAGGCAACAATAAGCAATAAAATATATATGAGAAAATTAGGATTTCAGAGAGAAAATTATGTATGAGCAAATGAGTTCCCAGATTTTGCTTTCTTCTGCTGTACACCAATTGTCTTCTTGATAAAAGGCAGAAACTGCACATTTAACAACATGCTTGAATTTAGAGAAGGAATGCCAAATCCAACTTCAAAGCCAGCATTGGGACTACAGGAATACTAGATAGTAAAGAGAAATAGATTTCTGTATAGAAATAGTTTACTAGAATTAAATATTTTTATCATAAATCAGATTCCTCTTCATTAAGTGATTATTTCTGGAGAGCTATCTTCTCTTCTGTAAGTTTCTATATGTTCAGTGTCTTTTGGCTGTTTGAAGATAGGTGTTCTCTGTTTTCATGTAAGGACAAGAACAGAACACTTCCCCTACCTTTGAGAGGTCTCCACATATCTCATGGGAACCAATTAATTATCAGCAGGTTTTCCCGCTGGCCTGGAGCCACAGCTGCACCAGCCCCAAATAACACACATAGACTTGGTATTAGATAAAATGCTATTGGCCTGTTCCTAGCATTTCTTATTGGCTAGCTCTGTCTTAAGTATTAACCCATTTCTATTAATCTAAGTATTTCCACATGGTCTTATCTTACTGGAGAGAGGGGCCGGTGGTCTTCTCTCTTTTTGTTAATTTATAGAATGACCCATTCTGTATATGTTTCTCATACTGGTTAATGAATAAAGCACTGTTGGCCAATAGGAAAGCAGGATAGGCGGGACTAGGAGACGAGGAGGAAAGAGGAAAATGTAGTGAGGAGAGTGAAGTGGGAGGATGGACAGAGCAAGGCACATGCCTGTTCAGGGATGGTGGGGGAAGGGAACATCCTCTGCCACCTGGGTGAAACCCAGGTCCGGTGAAAATCCTGATTCCACTTCTGACACCATCAGGAGAAACAAATTGGCCAAATACATGTTTATTTAGGGAGAGATAGCTTACAACCTAGAAATATGAACACCAGCAGTTTCTTCCTGATGCTCTCCTATTCACCCGCTGCAAGCAAGAGAGCGCTCCCAGGCTCCTCCTTAGACCTAGTCCCCCAGGTCACTTCTTCCCCTGTCTCTACCCCTAATGGGCATGGTCTGTGCCACAGATGTGGACATAGTGAATATCTTACTACAGTGGGATTTGAAAAATTCTGGTTCTTTGATGATTTTACACAGTTATTTTTTTTCTCTGGAATAGAATTCTTCTAGGAATATATATTTTTTTTCAAGATTAATCTAACTAGTCCATACATGCAGATAGAATCTAGTGCCTAGAGTCAAACTAGGTCATTCTATGAAAAGCCATACTAGATATATAAAAATAAGTAGAGATCGATAGTCCTGAAAACAGATACGAAGGTCATGAACAGAAGCTAGTTGTTTCCAATGAAGATGCCACTATAGAATACTTTTCATTCAAAGTAAAGCTGTATCTGTCAGTTGCCAACAGTTCTTCACTTACTGGTTGAACAAAAATGTCAACTCTGATGAATTCTCAGCTTTTACTCTTCTTCCACATCACACCAAAATATACACATACTGGAAAATCCAGTGTATCAGCCCTAAAGAGACAATTGGACAAAATCCCTAAATAATAAAGCCATTAACTTAAAGTAATTATAGATTTCCTTCTGTTAAAACTTGTTTTATATAGCACTTATACAAATTATCTCACAAATATTGACCAATAAATCAGTGAAGTAGAAACCAAAATATCTTCTTTCCATACAAATAAATGGAAACATGGTTGATTTGATCACTTTTCCAAAATTAAATATTTTATAAATGACAAGCTTTAGTCTGTAATGCCTGTATGATGATAACACCTACATTAGTCATTGTGAAGATTTTAGAGCAAACAAAGAAAAGATTCACATTTCAGAAATAACAGTGGTAGCAGCAAATATGTTGGCCATTAATTCCTACCTTATATATTATTTGAATTTTAAATATCTGAAATAATCTTCACTATTATGTTTCCTATCTTACAGATAAGGCACAGATACAGAATGTATCCTATCAAGAGTTAGTATGACAGAAAATTGAATTCCTTGTGTTTCACTAGAATGATAACAGGACAATACTGAACATCACCAGTACTCAATACTAACATCTGCCCAATTACTATGTAATCCATTTATAGGAACCAATTTTTTAACTCTTAAATCATATATGTTGAGTGCCTTGTCAGGGTTTATAAAAGTGGCTCTGTTTCATGTCAGAAAGTTCAAACCTGTTATTGATTTTTTTAAGGTTAAACAACAGAATGTTTGGCCTATGGTGTTGCTGTAGTGTGTCTTCCCTTGACAGCAAGATATTCATCCTAAAAAGTAACTAATAGCTGGCTTACCTTGACAATAGTAGATTTGATTTAGGGTGTGGTCTAGGAGAGAACGGTGCCTTTCTTGATTTGGTCTCCTATCTCTAAATTGGTAACATTCCATTGCAACACTAAGTAATGACAGTTGCCCCTCAGCAATGGGTCTCAACGCACTTACTAAGTATTTACTGCTTGTAGAAGATAATTATTTGGTAGCAACATAAGGGCAAAGCTAATAATGTTTCATGGTAACAATAAATGCGACTCCCTGAAACCAAAATGCTTCTGTAAGGCAAAAGACCCAGTCAATAAAATGAAACAGCAGCTCACAGAATGGGAAAATGTCTTTACCAACCCAGAATGGGAAAATGTCTTCACCAACCCCACATCTTATAGAGGGATGATTTCCAAAATATACAAAGAACTCAAGAACCTAGGCACCAAAACACCAATAATTTAATTAAAAAGTTGGGAACAGAACTAAACAGACAATTCTCAATAGGGGAATCTAAAATGGCTGAAAGACACCTTAAGAAATTGCTCAACATCCTTAGCCATCAGGGAAACGCAGAACTTTGAGATACCATTACACTCATCAAAATGGCTAAATAAAAATCACCAAGGACAGTTTATGCTGGAGAGGATGTGAAGAAAGGGGAATGTTCCTCCATTGCTGATAGAAGTGCAAACTTGTAAAGCAACTTTGGAAATCAGTATGGCAGTTTCTCAGGAAAATGGGAACCAGTGTACCACAAGATCCAGAAATTCCACTTTTAGGCATATAGCCAAAGAGTACATATTCATACAATAAGGACATCTGTTTAACTATGTTCATAGCAACATTATTTGTAGTAGCCAGAACCTGGAAGCAACCTTGATGTCCCTCAAGTAATGAATGGATACAGAAAGTGTGGTACATTTACAAAATGGAGTACTACGCAGCAGGAAAAAAAATGGAATTTTGAAATATGCAGGCAAATGGATGGACTAGAAGAATCCATCCTAAGGGAGGTAATCCAGTCACAGAAAGACAAACATAGTATGTACTCACTCATACACAGATATTAGACATAGAGCAAAGGTTTACCAGATTGCAATTTATACCTCCAGAGAAGCTAGGAAACAAGGAGGACCATAAGAGAGACAATATAGTCCCAAGGCAAAGGCGGGAGGGACAAGAGCCCATGAGAAAATTGGAAATATGGGAGGAGGGGAAGGAGGTAGGAGAAAGAGGAGGGGAAAAGAGGAAGGGAGGAGAATATGAGGGATCATGAAGATTGAGAGGGGAGATAAGTAAAAGAGAATATGAAAAGAGACACTTCAATGTAGGGAGCCATTACAGGATTAAAGAGAAATCTGGCACCAGGGAATTTTACAGAGATCCACAAGGATGACCCCAACTAGGAATCTAACCAGTAGTGGAGAGGATATCTTAAATGCCCTTCCCCCCTAATGAAAATGATGACTAACTTAAATGCCACCCTAGAGCCTCCATCCAGTAACTAATGTAAACAAAAGCAGAGATCCACAGCTAAGCACTGAGCCAAACTTCTAGAATCCAGTTGCAGAGAGGGAGAGGTGATGAGCAAAGGGGCCAAGACCATGCAGGAAAAACCCACCTGAGTAAGTGGGAACTCATGAACCCCAGTCTGAGATCTGGGGAACCAACAGAGGACCAAACCAGATCCCATGAATGTGGGTATCAGCAAGGAGGACTGGGCAGTCTATGGGGAACTCTGGAAGTGAAATCAGGATGTATCCCTAGAGCATGAATGGATTTCCAGAGTCCATTCCCTATGGAGGGATACCCTTTCAGCCTAGATACACAGGGGGTGGGGTGAGGGTAGGGGAGGCTAGTCCTTATCCCACATAACTTGTCAGATTTTTATGGTCCCTCATGTTAGGTCTCATCATCCCTGGGGAGTAGATGGGGGATGGGAGGGGAGGCTGGTGCAGGGCATGGGAGGATGGGAGGGAGAAGGAATTGGGATTGATATGTAAAATAAGATAATTTATTATAATTAATATATATGTATAAAAATTTTAAAAAGGAAGGGGATGAGGAAAGGATGAGAGGAAATAGGCTAAAATGAATAAATGCAAGCATATGAAGACAGCTGAATAAAATGACTTATTTTATAAAAAAAGAAAGTATTTCCCTACATATTTAATATATAGTATTTATCAGTGTAGAAACATAGTTGTACTATTATAACGTTCTAATTTACCACATGAGAGAATGTTCACAGCAATTTATGGCTGAATTGAAAATGAAAATAAAATATTTCTTTGGGATGGCAAGTGAAATTCAGTTGAATTCAAGTCCAGACGAAAAATAGTTATACACCACAACCATAAACTTTTAGAAAATGACACTTCTCAACAATATGATTTATGTTCATAATATTCTAGAATTCTGTCTTTTTCAACAAATTTCACAATAATTTGACAATGGCGTCACTGCAATGCACTTTATTCTTTCAACCCATCAGTGCTCACTTGTATGCCACTGTAAATAAAGGAGTTCCTAAACTGCCTGACATGTGGGGTGCCAGAGGGAAAGTATCCTGAAAATTGACTTCTGCCTAATATGATTTTCAGTTGGCTGCTGCAGATGACTCAGCATCTCTGAAACTCCAGGAAGCCCTAATTGCTTCTCTTACTGAACAATAACAGAAACTCTGAGAATTTTTTGTTGTATTTGTTTTTACAGGTCTTGATACTTCTGAAAGTGTCCCATTCTCTTGTGGAAAAGGAATTTAATAGCCAAATAATCTAGTATTAAGTTGGCTATAGGAGAGTAACTATGTAATATACTCTTAAGAGAAAAAAAGGATAGTATTTATATTATATATGTAATACTGTCTCAAATGTGTAAGATGAACATGTGTACTATTAAAGTGTTGAGGGTTTTGTTTCATTTATTCTTTTTGAATATGCATATATATATTCATATATATATCAGAGTTTCTTTGTGTAACAGTCCTGACTGTCCTAGAACTCACTCTATGGAACTGGCCGGGCTTGAACTCCACTAAGATCTGCCTGCCTTGGCCTCCCAAGTGCTAAGATTAAAGGTTTGCACCACCACTACTGGCTGCATGGTATATCTTCAAAGAATGAAACTTTCAGAAATTGTCATTTTCTTAATTTTAGCATCTGTCTGTGCTTACAATTGTTAAGTATTACTATCTATTATTATTACAAGGAGGAAAAAAATAAATCTCACCATCTAAAAATAGTCTATTGGAAACATTATTCCATACCAATGCCCTTTATCCATAAGTTGATTAAATATTGAAAATTTCTAACCTTGAACAGGTATGGTGTTCCATGTTAAACCCATATTAAACTGACATGTCTGTGAGTTCAAAGCCAGCTTAGTCTACATAGTGCATTCCAGGACAGACAGGGTTACATGGTGATACCCTGTTGCAAAATGAAATGAAATAAAGTAAAATAAAATGTGTAAGGCCCCAATATTTACCATTACTTCAGAAAAGTTAAGTTGACCTCATCATTTCCTATCTTGGAGATGTCACAAAAATTTCTACAATCTTCTTCAGTTCTGGAAGTAATTCTGACACAACTACAAATACCTCAATAATGTGAAAGATATATATACAAATATATAGCAAGTGATAAATGCTAGAAATTATAAAGATACTATTCCTCCAATTGTATTAATATATGTTGTATACATGTATTAACTTATCACATTATCTTCACAAATAATTAAAATTAGCAAGTGTTAATTAAACTCAATGATAAAACAATGTAGAAGAACAATTCATGTCACCTTTGATGTTTCATTGACATCAAATTGGATTTGGTACCACAATCACTTTTTGGGTTGAAGAAGGAAGCCAGAATTATCCCTAGAGCAGCTATGAAGAATGAGAAGACAGTTTTGAGAGTCAAATAGGATCCATGCTATTCCTTGCACACTGTCTTGGGTAGTTTGATCACATGCATTTTGAGTTTAATTCTCTACTTGTTAAATTGGATTAGAGATTTGATCCAGAAATCTACAATTACAAGTAAATATTTTGAGTCATTTTTAAAACATACAACATTTTGACAAGTGTTATAATAGTGATTCAAAAATGTAGAAATTTTCATCATTGCAGTAGAATAAGTAGAATGTCTTATATCTACAACTATAAAGAATATGTAAAACTACTCAAACTACTCTAGGATTCTAACCTATTGTTACCTTATTTTTTATTTATGATAATTTAATTGTTTGTTGCAGATCCAGGAGATTAAACATGAACCAAAAATTCAACAAAACCCCCGTGGATTTTATTAGGGAAAGGGAGCAAAGCGTGGTCTCTGTGTTGGCTAACAGGGAACAGGAATGGAAGGGGGTGAACAGATGGTAGGTGCTAATTTAAAAGAGAAAGCTTGCACATGCATACAGACAGACTCCTTACTTAACCAGGTAATGCATGGCATAGCTATGCAACATAGTACCCTTTGAAATATCTAAGTATCTGCCAGATTTCAGGGGGGGCAGGTTCAGCATAATGCCAGGATATCAACAATAATGACTACAGAAAATTAATTGAGATGATAAGGACAAATAGAATTATTGTAATATTATTCACCAAATTTTATGCAGGGAGATAGAGATTATAGATAGATTGATTGATAGACAGACAGGCAGACAGGCAGACAGACAGACAGACAGGTAGATAGACAGACAGAGTCCTTGAACTATGGGATGCCTTCATCAAATCCCTCCCTTCATAGCTCAGGGAACTACCTGGAAGAGGGGGTAAAAAGTATACAAGAGCCAGAAAGGATGAAGGACACCAGGAGAATAAGACCCTTTGAATAAATGAAGCAAGGCACATAGGAACTCATGGAGATTAAAGCATCAAGAACACTATCTACCTAGGGCTACACCATGTCCTCTGCATATATATATATATGATTACAGTTTATTGTCTGTATGAGACTACTGAGTGTCTGAAAAGGTGAGTCCCTGATTCTTGTATCTTCTCTTGAGTTCTTTTACTTCCATTTGTTTTGCTCACTTCAGATATGATATCTTATGTTTTGTCTTTTATTTTATTATTATCCCTTAGAAGCCGGTTTATTTTCCAGTGAGAAAGAGTGAGAAAAGGAATGGATTCAGATGTGAGAGGAAGGGAGGAGGTACTGGAAGTAGTAGAGGGAGAGGAAACTAATCAGTATATATTGTATGAGGACAGAATCTATTTTTAATAAAAGGGTCAGCATTAATCATATAAGATCTTACTGTTATATAGAATGTAAAACCTTGGTATCATATAAAGAGAAAAAATAGAAGTCAATACATTGACAGTTGCCAGAGACTGCAATGATAACAGAAGTGGCTAGAATCAAGAAATATTTGTTTAAAAAAGATGGAGTCTCGGTTAGATGGGAAGAATAAATTTTTGCAATCTGTATTGCAATATAACAACTTTACTAACAATGATTTGTATACCAACAACACCTGTTAAATGGAGTTGTGTCCTTACTGAGCCAAGAGGGAATATATTTTGTTTGATTCCTAACATTGGGCATGGGTTCTATCTCTGATTCTTTGTTCTGCTTGTGGGATCTTTTCCTCTTACCATGTTGCCTAATCCAGCTGTGATGTGATGGTTTGTGCCTAGTCTTTTTGCATCTTGGTGTGCCATGTTCTGTTTGATATCCCTGGAGGGCTTGCTCTTTTAGGACAGGAAGCAGAAGAGCAATGGACTTGGAGGAAGAGGGAATGTGGGGGGTACTGGGAGGAGGGAATGGAGGAGAGGCTGTGGTCAGTATATATTGTATGAGAGAAGAATAAAGAAAAAGAAAATAAGAAGAGTAAAGATGTTAGTTATTGCTGGTCTGTCTTTTGGAAAAATATACAGAAAAAGGAAAAGGAGGCAGAGATCTTTAGGTCTTGAAGTCAAGGAAGATTCATTTTAACTGATGAAATGTAAGAATTTATAAAGAGAACTAAATATGGAGTAAAAGGGCCATTAATAAATCCCATAGCCTATGAAATGTCAATACCAAAAATTTCTCTACTTCTCTTAGCTGAAGATGACCAAGTGGCAGATGAAATCATAAGCTGGGTGTCACCCATAGCCTATTCCTTTAGTGTGTAAGCAGCATTAGATAAGTTATTGACTCTTGGAGCTTTAATCTCTAAAAATATGTGATTAAACTAATTATAGAATGCATTTCAAAGAACTATTTTAATGATTCAATAAACTTTTTCAAGTGAAGAGTTGTAGCACTGTGTTTGAACTGTAAATTATCAGCATAACCCAGCATATCATTTTTCTCATGACAAAATCTTAACTCCTACTAAGTATTATATATACAAAGGTAACAGTTTCCCCAATACAAGTGTTTCAGCTCTGAGTGGGAAAGATTTCCACAATGGAAGTTTTGCAGCTCTGAAGGGAAAGATATCCAGGTAATTGGGATTCAAGGAATACCACAAAGTCACAACTCACATTAAACCTTACACAGGAGATTTATTGGGAAAGGCAAAAATGGGTGGCTTCCTCTGCTCAGAGAGAAGCATCAGGGAAATGAGCAGCAGGCAGGCTTTTTATAGGGTTTATTGGGAGTGGAGTTTTCCAGGGTAGAAATTTGCAGGAAAAGGATTAGTTTGATTTCAAGACAAGCCCAGGAATCGGTGTCATTTTGAACCCAGGGATTGGGGAGTTTTCAAATGCAGACGTAGGCTTGGACCTTATATCCTCTAATTTATTTCTCTAAGCCATCCTTGATATAAAAGATTTAATTATTCTATTACATGAATATGCATTGACTTTAACATATGCATATTCTGAGGGAAAAAAACTGTGAAATAAAGTTCATGCCCTTATATATCTTGATCTGCATAAAGCTTCAATGAGAAGGAAACCTGAAACTAATTTCAGGTTTCTTTCTCTTATTTCCAGAATTGTCGGGCTTAGAAATCTGGGAGGAACTTGACCTTGTCAGAACTGTTCATAATGCAGTTATGGGTCTACCAATGGAGATCATAGCTTTGCATTTAAAGGGGAGAGCAGAAATAAAAGCCATCCTATCTATCTTTTTTTGTTTAGAAGTCAGCCAGTTCTTAGTCCTGCCTTTATTCAATATTTTTTTTTTAGCAATCTTTATGTGTTTATTGAAGTTTGCTTTTACTCAGTACTACCTGGTCATATTTTAGCAGTTTTAGATAGGTTAAAACCTTTCATCTTGGAGGGAAAGTAAACTATAGGCCAATTTTAAGACAGGATGTTTACAAGGACATGGAATATCAAGATGTTCTCAGTGGAGGTGAAACACTTTATCCTGCTGGCAAAATCCATTAAAGAATCTAACAAGCCAAAATAATTTGGGGGAATCTCCGAAACTATATTCAAAAGGCCTTGCCCTCCACAATAGTATATACACAAGTGATAAAGAAGAAGGAGCCCAAAAATAGCAGGGATCAACTAAACTGCGTAGAAGCTACAACCAGCTGAATTGCCTAGACTCACCTCAGACAAACTGATAAACCTATAAAGAACATTCTCCAACCTGCTGAACTGTCAGCAGTCTATGTCGTGGGACCCAGGTTTCCAAACGTTGTGAGCTGTCACACATGCTAAAATGGGCATTTTTTGATGCAGCTGTCTTTAAGTTGTTTCCATTCCTGTAACACTAATAGAACCAAGTGGCTCACCAAGTTGGTCTTGTTAATTCCCTATGTGGGATCAGCAGAAGTTTGTATTTTTGTCTCCCTAGGAAAAATTCGTGACACAATAGTATATCGGGACTATATTTTCTGGTAGTCATTTTTTTCCCTAGTCATTATTTTCTGATGTGGGAATAAAAGGACAGGAGATTGTTGGAAGAAAACACCAACTCCACAATCTATGAAAACTAGAGCCAAAATGTAATAACAATAGTTTTCACCAATTGATTTGTAAGCCTTTCATTTCCCATGTTAACTCTTTTGACTTAATTACTTTCAGGGATATCTGTTTCCTTTATAAGCTGTGCCAGATACAAGAAGCATTTGTATTGACACATAATAAGAGAAAAATAATTAGGAGGCACATATGAACAGATAATAGATTTTTCAGATCACTTGGGAGTATCTTAGGAAACACAATTTTACTCATAAAAAGAATGTGACTATGAAGACAGGAGACATATTGGCAGATGAGGTTAGAAAGCATGGGGATTAGAGAACAGTAAGATTGCTAAAGGTTTTGTCACACTGTGAACCCCTGGATTTTTGCTGGAGATAGTAGGAGTTTGTGCACATAAATGACCTGAGAAGATTATAAATTTCATCTAACATTCCTTATATACTGTAAGAACCAATAATGACACAAAGGGAAATGAAAACATTGTAGTGAATCATTGGGGAAAAAGCAGAGATTTTACTTGCACTGAAATAAAAATGATAACAATAAACAAAATCATGATCATGATAAACTAAAATTTATTTGGTTACATCCAGTTCAGCAGAGCCAATCAGCAGTTGACTATAGTGTTAGAATGATGAGAATATAGCATTTGAGAGGCTCAGAATATAAATTTATGGAAAACATTATTATTTATACCATCATTAATAACATTGCCATATGTAAAGTAATATGTTGTGTATATCTAAAATGAAAACAAAATATATTTCAGGACAGATATCTGAGAAAATTTAAATTTTGGAGTTTCAGAAAAGGAATAGTAAATTATGCTAAAACATGTGATAATGCCTCCCAAAATTTAAAATTCAATGGATTTATTAATAAGGATGACTTTTAGTAGGTAAAGACAAGCTCATCTTGGTAAACTAATAGAAATGGAAAAATGTCCACATATGCTTTGTAATTAGTTACTTCTTGTCTTTCATTAATAGCTCAGTTGGTAGAGTGGAGGACTGTAATTAGTTACTTCTATAATGTATCATTAGAAATACCTCTAACAAGTTGAATATAGAATAAGCAAAAGAATAAAGCATAGAAAGCTAAATAATTATAGATGTTAAGGTTATATAAAGAGGACCATATAAACTGTGTAAATGGGGTGAATTGAGATTTTTGTACATATCACCTTTAAATCCTACTGAGCTAGATAAAATAATGAGATTGAAGACAGAGGAAAAAAAATAAAAGGTGCAATGAACACCTTAAGAAGTGAAAGGGTATAGAATTTGTAGGGGTTTTGTGCTAATTGCTTAACTAGGAAAAATGAAAAGAAGAAAATATTATATAAATGAAGTTAACCCTTTGATGTGACAGAACATTGTAGTTACTCTAATTGATTTTATGAAATTATCATACCACTTCATTTGTTCAAATTAAAACAAACAAGCAAACAGGTTAACAGAGTGTTAAGGAGCATAAAGGTTATTTGTTTGATTAAGCCACATATTAGTATTTGTCTAATTGAAAACACATTTAAGCAAGAATCCAAAAGGGGATGGGAAATATGGAAGTTCCAGCTTCAATATTATTAGACAGCCCAAAGGCATTTATACTCATAGAACCATTAGTGTGGACACTGATTTCTTGAAATTCAATGTGTATTTCTAAAACTGTTAATTTCTATATGAGAAAATTGTCACAAACATTAAAGCAAATTATTAAATTAATTTAATAAATGTCTGTGTTTCTTTTCTCTCCACATATTTTTCCTATTGGTAATAAATTTCATGAAATTTGGTTAAGACAGGTTCTATCTAGGACTAGTTACTAAGAAAATAGGACAATAATTAATTTGCATATTTACTAATATCCTTCAGTATAATCTAAGCAGAGCCATACATTTTTTTTTTTTTTTTTTGCTATCTCATGTAAGAGTGACAGGTTTATATATAAATTGCAGTGGTTATCTTTGTTGATAAAAACATGAATTGTCCATCTGGGATGAAACATATCTGTGAAATAGGGAACCATTACTGGAAAATATGACATGTGGATTATAATAAACCCAAGGAGCCAGATACCATGATCACTCCTACAATCAAAGAAATTCATAGCTTCGCACAGGACGATCCCTGTGAATTTGGTATTAGCTTAAGTGACAAATGGTTACATGACTGGAACACTAAAGTGACTGAGTTCTGGACTTTTCAACTCAGAAATAAAAAGTAAATAAAAGATTCTTTTTAAGATTAATTTTCTTCACAAACTGAAATACCCAATACACATCAGAAAACAGTGTCTAAAATTGTATGTAGCATAATATTTCATGAAGTATGGCTGTTACTGTAAATAAGATACTATTTGTATAGAAACAACACAATATTATCCTGTGCTTACTTAATTTTGTTCATTTTATATAAGGATGTATTTCTCTACAGACAAAAGAGGTAGGCAAATCAGCTAGAGGTTACCAACTAGAGCCACCAGTACAATAGAAAAAAAAAAAAAAAAAAACGCCCAGAAAATGCTGAAGATGCTTTCCTGCTGCTCTCACAAATTTCAATATCAGTCAATGAAATGTATCATCCTGGTGGAAGGGATATAAAGATACACTTTGCGTAGGAAAAACAATCCCCTTTAAACCATACTGAATCATGAATGAACCTACATAATGGTCAGATAGGAACACATTAAAAAAAGACTACATTTGATAGGTATAGACAAATGTCAAAATTGAAAAGATAGTAGAAACAGAAAATGGCATATGACTAACTATTACAGGTAAAATGTGATTATCACAATATAAATTATCCCAGAAAGAAACTATATACAGCACTAAAAAGGAGCAGAAGGAGTACTAGAACACTGAAAAGAAGTAAAAGGTACATTTAGCAGATAATATCAGACAGAAATGACCAATGACTGTGAATCTGTGTGTTCCCCATTTATCAACATTGATTTGTCAGATGATAAAAATCTAAATCGTTAAGAACAATTATTTGAAAGCACCATTGATATCACATTGTTAGTTCTTCCACTGTACCATTGTAATTAAAATTGAATAGAAAACTGACTCTAGATAAATGTCCAGATATTTACAAGGCGGGCCCTAACTAGAAATAAGAGCCACTGTGGAAAGGCTACCTTAAATGCCTTTCCCTGATAATGAAATTGATAAATAACTTATATGCCATTATAGTGCCCTCCTCTAGTAGCTGATGGAAACAGAAGCAGACACCCACAGCTCCTGGAATCCAGTTCCAGAGAGGGAGGAGTGATAAGAAAATTGGGACAAGACCAGGCTACAGGAACACACAGAGACAGCTGACCTTAACAAAGGGGAGCTCACAGACCCCCAGCATTGGACAGATTCAAACACCCTGAACATGGGTCTCTGTTAGAAGGCCTGGGCAGTCTAAGGGACCTCAGACAGTGGAACCTGATGTATCCCTGGTGCACAAAAGGAATTTGGGAGCACATCCCCACATTGAGGGATACTCCCTTAGCCTAGAGGCAGGAGGGAGGGCCCAGGCCCTACACCAAATGACTTGACAGATTTTGATGATCTGTTCTGGAAGGCATCCCCCTCCCTGTGGAGTGTGTGTGTGTGTGTGGGGGGTGGTATGATGGGAAGGATGTTGGGAGGCATGGGAGGGAGAGAGAACTGAGATTGATATGTAAAATAAGAAAAAATAATAAAGTTAAAAAGCTACCATGGGATAATTAAAAGTATGTTTCATGGTATCAAGTATTCAGTCCTAAGGAAATTCATGTTATTTTAGCCATTTTATTAACTTTTACTTAATAGAAATATCTAGAGTACAATTACATAATATGAGCCCTACTGGATCAAACAATTTTTTCCCTCAAGCTTCTGTATGATGCTTATCCATTCAGAATATTGCCACTGATGCTGTAAAACATCTCGGTAAGATGTCATGTGATCGGAGTGACTCAATCAGTTCCAAAACAAATTTTTTTACTATTACATTCTTCTCATGTGAAAGAATGTTATGTAAATCATATATTAGAGAAGAAAATATTTCTGCATATGTAACATAGTGAAATAAAGAGTATAGCTTTATTTGAAGTGCTTCTATCTGTATATGCCAGTATTAACTGTAATGTCAAGCAATGAATAATCTCAGTCTCTTTTTCTCAAAACCATTGGGATTACTTTATTTGTATTGGTTATGTTTTATGCGAATTAAGTAAATTCCTGGAAAACATGATGTAGCAGAAGGACTCAATATATTCACATAAATATAATAAATCAACTGATTATTAAAATGTTCCATATTTGCCACTAGATAGCAATCAACCAATGGTAAGTATGGATAACTAAGACTATATATGGACTTCACTCAGGTGAGTAATGGCTGCAGGTATAAGGGTAAAGAAGAAAGGATATTTGCAATAATCAAAAGTCCCTAGACAGATATAGTTATTTTAATTAAATTTAAAATGATACATCATTAGCCATCTTTTTTCTTAATTTGTGGCATATTTTAGAAGAAAGTAGTATCTTAAAATCTCTCCTCTCAGGTGTTGCTCAGAGAGCATTCTAATAAGAAATGACTTGCTTTCCTAAAATCTTTTTGAAATTTTAGTCATATTTATAAGCAGCAGCACAGGAGGAAGCATTTGACCAGTTAGCACAGTAGACATTAGAAACAGACAACTATTTTTGAAACATTTAAATTCAGTATTTCAGGATATGCATATGTAATACTATATTTTACAGAGGAAGCAAAAATATTTATGCGAAGGGTTTAAGGACAAAAGGATTTCTTTGTCTTTGATAACAGTGAATCTGTCTGGTCCTGGATCAAAGTTTCAAAAACAAATTATTCTGCATGCCAGGACCCAGAAACACTATCTCTAGCCTGATAGATTGATGATGTTTCATCTTACTAACTCCTAGTTGTCTCACTATGAGATCTGGCTGTTGAGCTATTTCATTATTAGTGTAAATGAATCTTTTCAGTAAAATGTTTTCTTTTTTTAAATAATTAGAATGGTTCCTATTCTCTTAAGTGGGCTCTTCTTCTCTAGTAGATATACCTTTATTCTGAAGCTGTGATCAATGAAAGCAGATAGATTATATTGTATTGAGAATGTAAAACAGGTGGTATGAACTAATTTGTGCCTAGGTAGTAATATTTATTGTCCATTTAACAAATGCTGATATGCTTGTAAATTTGCTCCTAGATGATGTTCTATTACAATTAGGGAATCATTTTGGGGTAAGATAGCTAACTTTACTTACTTCTAAATATTATGGGCTACTATTAGTCATGGGACAGATCCTAAGTGTTATAAGAACAAATTAGAGTTGAATTGCCAACCCAGGTTATCAAAGCAAGTACAGAGTGACAATAGAGTAGGACACTGGCCTGCTGTTTTCTTCCTTCCTTCCTTCCTTCCTTCCTTCCTTCCTTCCTTCCTTCCTTCCTTCCTTCCTTCCTTCCTTCTTTTCTTCCTTTCTTTCTTTTGTCTGAAGAGGAACGGAGTGTCGGGGAAAATAGGTTTGAAAATGTGACAAAATGACTTAGGCTGTAGATCACAAAAGGGTTCAAACAGGGATAAAGTAAATCATTCAGTCTGCAATTGCCAACTCAAGAGTGTAGTGTAGCTGTTACAATATTCATAGGAACTTACTCTCTAGAACAAAGAATTACACACACACACACACACACACACATATGTTAAGAGTATGTTTTTTCCCTGCTGGTCTGCCTGCTCCCACTGCCATGTCAGCCCCAAATAACACAGAGAGACGTTATATTTGATATAATGCTATTACTAGTTTCTTATCAGCTAGCTATGCCTTAAATATTAACCCATTTCTATTAATCTAAGTACTTCCTTGTGGTCTCATCATACCGGAGAGAGGGACCGGCACTCTGTTCTCTCTGGTCTCTACCTGCTGACTCCTCCCTACTATTTCCTGGAATCCTCCTTGTCTCGTAGTCCTGCCTATCTTGCTTTCCTATTGGCCAACAGTGCTTTATTCATTATCCACTATGAGAAACATATTTACAGAATGATATCTCCCATCATATATATATATATATATATATATATATATATATATATATTGCTTTTCTCATACCTTATGTTGAAATACCAGTGTAGTATTAAGTCTGTGAATCTGCCGGTACATGATTTTGCAAATTTACTAGTATGTATATTCACACACATTCAGGAAGGATCACTTGCTTCATACTTAGTACAATGGATTTTACTTAGAAGCAAAGTGAAACAAGAAGGCTGCAATTAATTTTAAATTGAATGTTTATTGATTCTGTCATGGTACTATCAATTCCCTGAATTAAACATGTGCTACAAACATATTGGTGCTCTTGTTAGTTATGTACTTCTACTTGTGTGTTTTTTATTTAAACTTCCCTCCCCCATTCTTTCATCCTTTCATTCTTAACTGATGATAAGGCGAGGTTCCAGCACCTGACATTTTCCATTTATTTATGCCAAGAGGTAATTGTTCTTATAAACAATCACATAAATCCTGAATAAAGCTTATATGATGACATCTCCTACAACTTTGTTTATACTAATGCATTTGGACATTATCTTCTTTGGGAAAGGAGTTTATCTACCACAGTATTCTTGGTAGAGAAAGAGCGGTATGAATGTGTAACTGTTTGACAATTATTCTAGTAAGGCATTGGTCACACCTACAGTAAGTTTTGTACATAGATTTGTATATAATATCTAACTTTTTTTTGCTTCATGCTAAGTTCACTTTTTATGAATGAGTCTCTTGTTCTTCACTTGATGAATTTAGGCAATGCTATGCCATAGTTACCTTGGTATTTTCCTTAGGTAGGACTATGTACTCAAAATACAGGGCCTCACACAGAGCAACTGAGCAATAGTCATGAATTCCTTATTACCTATAATCCATGATTCCAAAAGCTGTCTTCTTTCAGTACTTTGACACATACTAGAAGCCCTCAGATGGCCATGTTAGAGACTGGCCATGTTAGGAGGTATTCTTAGAATAAACAGAAGTTGTAGATGATGCTTTATTTGCTGAGGCTTAGTGTCTAGTAAAAACCAGGAATTGTATGGTCAATAATATTTAATATTTTTAAATTATCTGAGGATGTCTTAATGGTTACACAAGACTGATTTTCAAGTTATATCACTTGAAGTGCATTTTAAGACAAGAACTTTAAATAGAAGCTTTCAATGGATTCCTGAAACAGTAATTCAAATTCACTGATAAATATTCTCTTATAATTTGTTGCCTCTCCCACATTGGAGACATAGAATCATATCGTTAGAGGATATAACAAACTGATTTAGGTGCTAGGTTATGCGGCAATGACAAGCAAGCTACAACCAAAAGTACAAATATCTTCATGTGTCTCTGTAGCTATTGTGAATTTATCAGAAATGTGTTATATGGCTTTGTGAGACAGAATTTGAAGCTGCAGAATTACAAACATTTAAAATAAGAAACTGAATTATATGTACATTGTTTTATAAGGATTCTATATGCAAACATATTTTCCCAATGAAAACAGACCACTTGTCTGCACCTATTTTTGTTGTTGTTTATTTGTTTTTTTAGATTTTGGAAGCAGGGTTTATCTGTTTAGTTTTGAAGCCTGTCATGGCTTTTTTAGACTAGCCTGGTCTCAAACTCACAAGATCTGCCTGCCTCTGTGTTCCAAGTTCTTACACCAAGGCTTACACCACCACCCCTCAGTGACTGCCCCTGTCTTTATGATTAAAGTACAAGCCTGGATCTATGTGAGTTTGCAGCCAGCCTTGTCTCCTGAGGTAGATCCAGGGCAGCAAGTGGTGTTAAACAGAAAAATTATGTCTTAAAAAAATAAAACAAAACCAAGAATCAACAACCAAAACAAAACAAAAGTAAAGTCAAAGACCTAGTAGGGGAATTTTGTGAGTTTTTATAAATGAAAAGGTGGTTTTCCCTCACGAACAACATAAAATATATTTAATGATTTCCAACTGTCCCTAATTTTGAAAGATTATCATAATTTGAAGTAGGGCTTGGGCCCTCCCTCCTGACTCTAGGCTAAGGGAGTATCCCTCCATGGGAAATGTGCTCGCAAAGTCCTTTATTGCACTCTCAGAGGTCCCGTAGACTGCCCAGGCCTTTTACCTGAGTTCAGGGTGTTTGAGTTGGTCCAATGCTGGTTTCCTAACTATCAGTCTGTGGTCCATGAGATCTCCCTTGTTCAGATCAGCTGTTTTTGATGATCACTCCTGGAAGGCCTCACCTTCCCTGTGGAGTGTGTGGGGAATGGGTTGGGAGGGAGGATCTGGGGGTGCTGGAAGATGGGAGGCAATGGGAACTTGGATTGATATGTAAAATAAAAAAATATAGTAAAACAAATGTAACTGTCTTCCTAGCCAATTTTAAATTTGTAAATCTAATGTAAAATTCAATAAAATTATTGAAAAAAATGAAAAAAGTAAAAGATTTTCATCTATGGTACTAGAATTTCTTACATATTTTCCTTTGACAATTAGATTTGAAAACTTTCCCTCTTCCTCTCACTCTCTGTTTGCATATGTTTGGACTCTCTCTGTAACACTAATACACTTACTAGGCCACAAAGCTCAAGAAATGAAGTATAGAAAGGTGGCCTTAACTGCTAGTGAAATTTGGGGGTTAAATACCTTATGGATTAAAAGAAAAAATCCAAAATACAAAAAACAAAAATGTGTGACAAATTAAAGCCTTCATTAGATACACTTGAATTATCATTATTTTCAAAATTATATTACCAATGAAATAATCATAATTTCTGACTTCATTCAACACTTTGTAAGACCAGAATAACTTCCACCTTAAAAATCCAAACAATAAATCCAGCCCTTATATAATTGAGTTAGAAAAAATCTTGGAATGATTATTTTGTAAGTTTTTCTCAAGCACTCTATCTTTTAAAATGATTTCTACAATAACAACGATTGCATTGTGTCTCTGTGTGTAAGTATTTACATGTGTTTTTTGAACCAAGGAAGTCCTTTGGAAATGGAAATGATCAATAGGATGCCAGTGAGAATCAAAAAAAATCACTGTATTTAATTTTATTGGTGGACTGTCTAGTTTATGTCACCTTGGCACTGACACATGCTAGAGATATCTGAGAAGAAAAACCACAGTTGAGAAAATGTCTTTGTAATATCAGGCTGTGGGCATTTCCTTAATTGCTGATAGATGCGGGAAGGCCTTATCTATTGTGAGTAGAAATACCTTTTGGATAGTGCTTCTGAGTTACATAAAAATGCAGGTTAAGGAAGCCATGAAGAGCCAGGCTGTAAGCAGCACACCTCCATGACCTCTGCATCACCTCCTTCCTCCATTTTGCTGCCCTGTTTGTGTTTCAGTCCTGACTGCCTTCTTGGCAAACTGTGACTTATAAGTGTAATCAAAATAAACCCTTTTAAGTTACTTTTAAGCATGTTGTTATTCTCATATCAATAAAAACACTAAAAGTGTTCTTTTACATACTTTTTTTTATTTGCAGGGATAATCATCTTCAAATTCTAAGTAGAAAGTTACAAATTTCATTAGTTATAAGAACTAATTTTTTCTGCATACAACTATGTGAAAATAAATTTTTGACTCTTCTGCTTAAGAACATGAAGATTTCAAATTCAAGGTATAATTAAAATGATAATCAAATAAGGACTAAGAGCACCATTGTTATGAGCAGTTTTCCTGCCAGCCTTGTCCCACAGCAGCATCAGCCCCAAATAACACAAAGAGACAGTGTACTAAACATAAAGCTGTTGGCCAGTTACTAGCATTTCTTATTGACTAGCTCTGTCTTAAATATTAACCCATTTCTATCAATCTAAGTATTTTCATGTGGTCTTATCTTACTGGAGAGAAGATCCAGACCTCTGCTCTCTCAAGTCTCTTCTTGTTGAATCTCTTCTACCTCTCCCTGAATCCCTCCTGTCTCCTAGTCCCACCTATCTTGCTTTCCTATTGACCAACAGTGTTTTTCTCATTAACCAATATGAGTAACATAAATATAGAATGACATCACCCATCACACCATCAATCATAGAGCTGCTTAGAGAATAATTATCTAAAAATATAAACATATTTTGATAGGGAATTTAGAAGTTTGTCAGAATAAAATATAATATATTACAATATTATAAATCTATCATACCTCCTTTCTCTTCCTTTTTTGAGAGAACATAAGTCTTTTTTATCTATACACATTCTCAGAGAAAATGCTATGAAGCATCTACTCACTACATGAGAGGAATATTATAAATCTTGACCTCAAAATTTCCTCTTTTATTTTCATAGAGGGACAGATAAAAATAGCATAATGGATTTTATTATCAAAGAAGTACCTACCTCTAAGAATGACTGATTAACTGGGAAACTGGAAAATGTTACACTGAGGAGAGGTGGCTTGAAGAGCAAGACCTTTGCTCTCAAGAAAATAACGGAATGGACATCACAGGGAATAGAGAACTAAATCAAAGAGTCAAAAATATGTTATAATCAAGGACTATAATTGAATGCCTGCAAATCTCAGCAAGGTCTTGATGCAGTTGCAGCACTGAAGAGAACAGGAAGGGTAGGTAAAATATCTAATATCAGGAGATGAGCTAGATCTTGCACAGAGCTGTGGTTATGGAGGT
Organism: Phodopus roborovskii; assembly: GCF_943737965.1. Taxonomy (NCBI): domain Eukaryota; kingdom Metazoa; phylum Chordata; class Mammalia; order Rodentia; family Cricetidae; genus Phodopus; species Phodopus roborovskii. The sequence continues at coordinate 1,593,652 of NW_026125729.1, forward strand.
TTAAAATATGTGGAAAGTTTATTAACAATGAAGTAATATGATGAGATTTATGTTTTGGAAAATATCCTAGCAGTTGTTCTCATATTAATCAGTCTGCTAAGGAAAAAACAATCATTCTTATTATTTTTTCTGGAGTTCAAAAAATCTATTTTTTTCTAGTTATTGCAAATATAGCAAGCATCTTCATTAATATATGTGCACTTCATTGAATCAGATGAAGTCTTTAATATCAACTCATGAGACATATCAGAGGAGAAATTAAGTTACATATTGCACTACCAGTGGAGTTCAGATTTTTAAGAATAAATAATAACATGGATTAGATAAAATATAAAGTATATATGGCCTCCCCTACTAGTTAACTCTTTCTAAGAGAAATCTAGACAATGAATATGACCTAAGATTGACATGATAATGTAGCTGGCACACTCTTCAAATTATACAAGCCTGAAAATATAAAACCTAATATCAGTTATAGTACAAATAATAATTGAACGTATAGACCATATTTCCTATTATTGTGTTTGTGTTGCAATTGGAATCATCGACTATCTATAGGAAGCCATCAACCATCACCTGAGCAGGAGAAACATTATTATAGCAGGGTTTATCACACTTAAAATTTAACAAAAGCTTAAAAAAGGGGTGTTAGAAACAAAATAACATAGACAATCAAGGTTCTTGGTAACAACCTCATCAAAGACCTGAGAAGGAAAATAACAATACTAGGGTAGGCAGGAAGTGTGGAAGGGCAACTTCCAAACAGTGCAAGGAGGACAGGAAGAGCAGGCTACCTGGAAAGTCACACAAGGTCTCACAGCAATGTTGGTACAGCCATTTTTTGTTAAGGCCTAGAGTACCTGACAGAGCACAACAAAAGCAGGGAGGTAGAGAGGCTGTTTTACCTTGACATGGCAAGGTTCAACAACCTTCTATGTTTGTTTCTTGCAAGCACATAGAACTGAACTTCGAAATCAGTTGTCGAGATGGGGGCTGTTCTTTCCCCAAGAAGCCATTGGCCAAAGCAAGGATGGATTCCAGAAGGCGTGACAACAATGTCCAACATATTTTTTGGAAAATGTATGGTGCTGTCAGGAGCAGTAGTATCTCATATCAATGGAATACTAACAATAAAGCATTTAAATGCCAAGTTCTGCAGGCCAATGAAGTGTTTGAAGATTAAGCATCTATGTCTTACTAATTTCCTAGGTATAGGAAACATGGGTGAAGATAATCTGTAATACAGAGGAATCTAGCTATAAAACTGATTGAAACTTCCCTGAGTAAAGCAGGGACAATTACCTAAACAATATAACTATTTACATATATATACATGTAAATCCCTAAAACAGAGGTAGAGTGGAAATGTCTAGACCAGAAGTAGAAGTATAAAGTATAAATTGTAACACTATACAAAATGTCTTGAACATAAGTAAAAGTATACATACATAGAATATGGTAAGTATAATGTGCATAAAACTCATAAATGGAAAAAGTTTTTTTACACAATATGAAAAAATATAATATATAATTCATCCAGGAAGGGCATATAAACTTAATTTTACATAGGTTAACACATATATGAATCTATATAAATGTAAGCTGTATAATACTAATATCTCACTATTACTAAAATAATTAACAATAAGATAGGCTAATCTACCTATATCTCATATAAACCACACCTATCCCAACCATATCCTATCCCTGTCTAAAAGAGATACCCAAGTCTAAGCATCACCTTCCATACTCAACCCTATGAAACTAAAACCAACCCTATGAAGATGAATGTTATCCCTAAAAGCCAAGACAGAAAAGAGGAGAAGATGGGACATGTCATTCTGTTAATATGTTTCTCTTATTGGTTAATGAATAAAGCACTGTTAGCCAGTAGGAAAGCAAGGTAGGAGAGACTAGGAGACAAGATGGATTCAGGGGTTAAGGGTGAGGGATTCAAAATGTAGGACTGAAAGAGAATAATTCCGAATCCTCTGGTAAGGTAAGACCACGTGGAAACACTTAGATTAATAGATCTTGGTTAAACAGAGCTAGCCAATAAGGAATGCTAGTAATAGGACAACAGATTTATATCTAATACAATATCTCTGTGTATTATTTGGGGCTGACATGGCTCTGGAACCCCAGGCAGGCAGGAAAACTGATCATAACACATGGGAATTGTAACGTATTGCTATATGATTGCCAGGTTGAAAACTGAAAAATTAGTTTCTGATATCAACCATTATTATTCCTTCAACCTGTATACACCGTGTAAAGTAGTCAATAGTGATTACTATGCTTTTTTTTCCTGTTTTTGGTGGTTACTTTTAAATTTCTTATGTCAGGTAACACTTCCTTTTCCTTACAGTTAAACATTCCTTTTTTTCTGGCTAAGTTAATGTTCATATAATATTAAAGTGGGTATAATTGGTTAGTGGTTTTAAACTATGAAATAGATGTAAATGTAGTGGAAGTTTATAGTACAGGCCCCTTGATTATTCATGTCTACATTTTGATGGTTACTTGAGCCTATTTGATCTTGTATACATTAGAATACCTGTCAACGTCTTAATTCTTAATGTCTCTAATGTCTCTTAATGTCTCTAAACATAACTGTTATTCCTATAATCAACCACTTCAGGAGAAAATCACTAAAAGTATTGCTTCAGTTTCAGAGCAAATGATGACAAAGTAATGATCTCATAGTTTTGTATTTCCCTCATATTAAAATGTTATTTCAATTGATATAGTAAGTACTTTGAAAGCAATTTCTTATCTAATATCCCATACTAAAAAACAGTCATATTTTTACTCTTTATAAGTAAAAGAGTAAAATTAAAGTAGATAAAGTTTTTATGGAGTAGGACATCATTTTATTTGGACAGGCAGAAGAAACACAGTACACATAAATTTGAGATTGATCACTATAGAGCATACAACCTGAAAAATATAAAGAAAATTAAAAAACTTCAGCTAACATAGAGAACTCTGTACACAGACATATCAGAAGCAGAATGATAAATGACAGATAAAAATGGGGATTAAATGTAACAAAACGTAACTAATTATATACTATAAAGAAATCTCAGTTATATTATGAAAAACATTATTACCCCAAAAGAATTCAGAAGAGTGGGATGGGGCTTAAAATAGTGAAATAGAAGTCATTTATCAATTAGAAAACATAAATGAGATGAATTAGTTTTCTAAAATGAAGATATAATAAAAACATTCTTAAGTTAATAAAAACAAACAAAAGTTTTGCCTGTATGTAAAACTTATGCTGAAAGGGGAAAAAAAACAGATTTTGAATGAAACTGGTTTATAAAACTATACTATGCTAGTAAATGTAAAAATGTATTGGTATGGATATTATAAGATTTCTCAGGAAGTAAAAGTAATTATTATGCAAGTTTAGCCATCTGGTTGATACCTGGAACCCACATGAACCTAGAATAAAAACCACTTCCAAAAAGTGGTTCTTTGACCTCCACATATATTATGTTCGATAAGCCACCTCAACATAATTTCAAATGTTTAATGCCTCCTTTCTTCTATGTGTAAAATTATATGAATATAGTCATGTATTGCTATCCTCATATATGCATACCTTTAGAATGATAATACATGTAATATAATTTATGGTAATATAAAGGAATTGAATAGGTACAAAAATTACTTTAGATGGTGAGTTGAATCACAGAAATTATGAAAGAAAAACAATTATATCTTTTAGGTCTCTTTCAGTTGTCTTATTGCTCTAGATAAGGCTTCAACTTAGGTTTCAACTGGTATATTCAATAGTTATAGGGCGAGTGGTCAACCTGATTTTAGTGGAATTGACTTTTAGATTTTCCAATTTGGTGGAGTATAGGTTTTAAAAGTATGTCTTAGGATTCTCTGAATTGTCTCAGTATCAGTAATTACGCCCCTGTTCATCACTAATTTTGTTGATTTGTATATTCTTTCTTGGTCTTTTAACTAATTTGTGTAAGATTTTGTCAATCTGACTGGTTTTCTCAAAGAAGCAAATTTGTTTCATTGATTCTTTGTATTGTTTTTCTTTTTATTTGTTTGTTTTGTTTCTAATGTATTATTTTATTCCCGAGTTTGATTATTTCTTGATGTTTATTACTTTTGGTTAAAGTTCTTTTCTTGTTCCAGTATTTTTTATACTGTTAAAATATTTGTATGAGATCACCCTGATTTTTAAATGTGCTTAGTGCTGTGAACTTGCCTCTTAGATCCACCTTCATCTTGTCCCATGATTTGTGCATGATTTGAATTAATTTTCATTCAGTTTTAGGAATTCTTTAGTTGTTTTTTCCTTAATTTCTTTCTTGACCCACTTTTATTCAGTATTGAGTTGTAAAGTTTCCATAAGGTTGTATACTTTCTTATGTTTCTCTTATTGTTGAAATCCAGTTTCATTATTCAGTCATCTTATAGAATTCAGGGTGTTATTTCACATTTCTTGTATCTATTGAGGTTTGTGTTGTGTCAGAGTATGTGGTCAATTTTAGAGAAAGTTCCATGAAGTGCTGCCTATTTTCTTGGATTATTTTTTTTTTCATCCTTTTACTCTGAGGTGATATGCATCATTCATGTTAAGGGGTGTTTCTCGAATGCAAGAGAAAGGTGGACCCAGTATTCACACCCATTCTGTTTGAGTTTGTTTTAATTGTGTAATTAAGATCATTGACATTAACAAATAACAATGAGTGGTATTTTTTTTATTGCTGTTACTTTGCTATTGGTAATGGTGTGGTCATGTTGGTGGTGGTGGTACTGGTGGTGGTGGTGGTGGTGGTGTGTGTGTGTGTGTGTGTGTTTCCCTTTTGATTTTGTTGGTCTAGGATTATTAATTTTTTGTATTTTATAGAGACTTTTATAGATCTGGATTTATAGACGAACATTGTTTGAATTTGGTTTTATCATGGAATATCTTTTCTCCATCTATTGTGATTGAAAGTTTTGTTGAGTACAATAGTCTGACCTGTCATCTATTGTCTCTTAGAGTTTGTAAAACATCTATCTAGGCTCCTCTGAGTTTTAGAGTTTCCCTTCCTGCTTCTTAAAAAAATCAGATGTTAGTCTAATAGGTCTGTTATATATATTAATTGTTCTTTTTCTCTTGCTATTTTAATGTTCTTTCTTTGTTGTGTATGTTTATAGTCTTGATTATTATGTTCCTAGGGGAATTTCTTTTCTCAACTAGTCTCTTTGGTGTTCTCCATAATTCTTATACCTTGACAAATGTTACCTTCTTTAAGTTAGGGAAATTTTCTTGTATGGTTCAGTTGAAAATATTTTTGTGCACCTTTGGTATTAGTTTCTTTTTCCTCCTTTATTCAAATTACTACTTTCATACACACACACACACACACACACACACACACACACACACACACATATATATATATGCAATCTCATTTTACAAATTGAGTGTTTATACAATGTTCCAGATTTCCTGGATGTTTCAGGTCAGAATTATTTTAGAATTAACATTTTCCCTTACTGAGGTATCCATTTCTTCTACTATGTATACAATACCTGAGATTTTCTCTTCCTTGTCTTGTATTCTCTTGAGCTTCATGTTCCAGTTCTTATTTATTTATTTATTTATTTATTTATTTACTATAATCAGATTTTTTATTTCAAGATTGCCCTAAGTTTCCTTTATTGATTTTATATTATTTTATGGTCTTGAATTTTTTTATTCATTTTCTTCCACTATTTTTTGTGTCTTCCTGGACATCTTTAAGGGATTATTTTTTCTGTAAGCACCACCTATATTATATTCATAAAGTTTGCTTTAAGGTTATTGCCTTGTGCTTCAGCTATGCTTCAATATTTTGGGAATACTATGGTAGGCTTGTTGCCCACTAGTGGAGATGTGTTGTCTTGGCTATTAGTGATTCTGTTTTTATACTGGAATCTAAGCATCTAGGTATGGGAATGTTATGTTTCTATGTACATGTATGGTCTTCTCTTTGTTGAGTGGGTAATCTGTTCTTTGGCTTCTGTTGCCTGTCCTGGTTCTTAGAAGAGTATGAATGGCCATGTGTCGCCTGGTAGTAAACTTTGCTAGAATCCTGATAAGTGTTGCGGCTGGGGCTTCTGTATTGGGAGATGACACTAAAGAATATAATTGAATTTGGGTGTGGGTGGGTTGAGAACAATTATAGAAGGAAGGAAAGTGGGGAGTTTCACTAGGATGTGCTTACTCTCCTGGGAAGGGGAGAAAAGATTACCACAATAGGTAATCTAGAGTGTTGTCGAAAAGATTAGAAGAATGGATATAGGGGAGTGGATGGAAATTAGAGATATGAAGCTTGCCTTCCTGCTTGGATGGCCTATCTGTTTGTCTTTTAGACTTGAGTGGAGGGTTCCCAGAGAAAGCGTGCTGGAATTGGGGGCTGTAATAATAGGGTGAGTGGAGAGGAAGTTTGGAGATCTGTGAGATATACTAGAGCTGGGGACAGAGAGGAGGTGGAGTCCACAGTAAATGGTCTGGTACAGAGATCCAAGTGAGACTGGGAGAATTGATTTGGAGGAGAGGAAAGAGTGATGAAGATACAGTTAGGCTAACTGCTTCCCTGTCCTGTGTTGCCTGTGAGCTCCCAAAGAATGCCTGATAGAACTTGGGATTGGCATAAAATGATGAGTCAGGCAAGGAAATTATAGAGTGGAAGATAGGAATAACTAGGAGACAAGGAGGAAAGAGAAAGTAGTAAGGAGGAATCAAGATGGAGAGTCTGGAGAGAGCAGGATACCAGCGGGCTCTCTAGTAAGAGCACATGGAAATATTAGATTATCAGAAATGGGTTAATACTTAAGACAGAGCTAGTCAATAAGAAACAAGTAACTGGCCAATAGCATTATATCAAATACAGAGTCTCATTGCGTTAACTGGGGCTGGTACTGCGGCGGGACAAGACCAGTGGTAGGCAGAAAAACCTTACTCTTTACAAAGATCTGTTTGTTCTACTTGAGATTGGAGTAGAGAGGTAGGTAAGGCTACAACATGTGCTCCACAAAAGAATGGAATGGATTTGGTGAAGAGAGAGAAATGAAGATCTTCAGTTAGGCTATCCACCTCCATTGGGCTTCAATGAAGGAGTGTTCCCTGAAAATATCTGCTAGTGTTGAAGCTTGGAGTAAGGCGATAAGTGGATAGGGAAGTTGAAGGAGAAGACCTTCAAGCTCCATTGCATATAGGGGTCAGAGAGAAATAGAAATACTGTAAGAAGTGTTCTACTATAGAGCTGGGGATAAGACTAGGTGAGGATCTAACATTAATTTGCCTGTTTTTTTCTGGTCTGAATGGCTTGCAGGTTTCCTGGGAATGCCCACTTGTATTAGGTTCTGAAATAAAGTAAAAAATGGCAGAATAGAAGTTTAGAGGCGGGAAGGTTACAGCAGGTGGCCTAGTGCAGACCTGGGGATGAGACTGTGGGATTGGATTTGGATGAATGTAGGGAAATATAAAATTTCAAAGTTATTCTACCTGTTTCACTGGTCAGAGAGCAATAGGTAATATTTTTTGCTTGATATTATAATCAAGGAGTTATTTTGTACTCCCGTTATTTTAAATTTATTTTTTTTTATAATAAAGAGTTTTACTGTGTATTACTGGCTGCTGGATATTCTGGGCCTTGCTCTCTAATATAGGCTGGCCTCTAACTCAGAGTATGGATATCAAACATGTTTTTATAGCTCCTGTCTATTTTTGTGCCAATAAAAAGTTGTTTTTCAGGACTGTAGCTCTATAGTAGATCTTGAATTCAGGGATGGCAATGCCTTTGGTACTTCCTTTATTATACAGGATTGTTTTGGCTATCCTGGGTCTTTTGCTTTTCCATATAAAGTTGAGTATTGTTCTTTCAATTTTGCAATGAATTGTGATGGGATTTTGATGGGGATTGCATTGAATCTGTAGATTGCTTTTGACAAGTTTGGCATTTTTATTATTTCGATCTTACTTATCCAAGAGTATGGGAGATCTTTCCATTTCCTGTTATCTTCTTTAATTTATTTCTTTAAAGACACAAAGTTCTCATTATATAGGTCTTTCAGTTGTTTGGTTAGAGTTAACCCAAGATATTTTATGTTGTTTGTGGCTATTGTAAAGGGTGACGTATCTCTGATTTCTTTCTCAACCCAGTTATCGTCTGTATATATAAGGGCTACTAATTTTTTGAGTTACTCTTGTATCATGCCACTTTGTTGAAGGTGATAAACCATATTTATTATACATGAGTTTTAGATTATATAGTAAAACATATACAAATATAGAGTTCTTAGTATATTCCTTCTTTTATTTTTAAGAATATAATATAATCACATAATTTTTGTCTTTTCTTTCCTACCTCAAAACCATTCATTGACACTATGCTGCCTTTTCAGTAAATTGCTGTTACATGCATATAAACATATTTTCATGCATGTGTAATATATATACATATGTATATTCATATATATGTGTGTATATGCAATATTTAATATGATCTGCTCAGGCTATATAATGTTTTCAAGGATGATCCCATAATATTTAATAATCAGTTGGTATAAGACTATTTCTCCAAATTTCTGTATTCTTTATTTAACCTTTATTTACCTATATTTCCTTATGTGAACTTGATAAATCATAGGATTTTCTGATCCACTTTGGGATATCTAGTTTTATTGTCCTTGTTCAGCTTATGTTCAGGCAGTCATGTTGATAAGACTTTATGAGTGCACCTTCTAACAGTATATTCTTAATAATTATTAACTTTAAGTTTTATTTATTTAAAACTAGAATAATAACCATTTTTCGCAGTATCAAATGACTTGGTACTTACAAATTTACATGTCAATATACATTTATCTATTAAGTACAATGTGTATACTTCTCAAAAACAGTATAAGAAAACGCCACAAAAAAAAACCTCCTGATCTAGATCAAACAAGAACATAAAATAACCTAGTAGGATGAATTTTAAACTTGTATTTAACTAAAAACTAAATCAGTTCTACAAACTGAAGAAAGCATGATCTTGCTTACTGCAAACATCAGTAAGACCTTTTGAATATAGGAACCTAAGTGTCACTATAAATGGGGATCTGGTATTTGGAGTTTAAATAGGAATAGCCTTGGACTTCATGTGAGGTGAGTACTTAGGTAGTTAAGGCATACTTTATATAAAATCATCATACAAACTGCAGTGTTCATAGTGACACCTTAAACCATAACTGTCTTGGATCCCACAGGGAAATATATACCTATACAATTGCTTTCTAAGACAAATAGCCAGGATATAACACCCTGGTTCTGGAAGGGAGCCTAAACTTGTGGTTGGTAAAGGATATTAAAATAGGAACAATATGTTGTCAAGCCAGACGTAACCCAGTTTGCCGTGGTTAACTGGGCCAATTCCCACAGTACTGAGCTAGAGGCAAATCTGCTGACCTGCGTGTTACCCATTGCCCACTCAGGCACATTAAAGGATGGGCATCCATTTTCAGAATTCCTAGCTGTGCTGCAGCTCACAAATGAGATGAGAGAAAACTGCAGCCACTGTATTTTTTGGCAAGCTGCTTGGATAAAAATAGAGATCTGCTGAGTAAGTATTTGCTATATCTGCAGACATTTCCCAGCTGGGGAATTAGACTTTTTCATCTAATTTCTCCCCTTTTGAATATTTACTTAAATTAGTTCCTCAACTTTATTCCCTTCATAAAAAAAAGTATTTTTGAATTGATATTTTTAAAATGCATTTTTCTTTTATGTCTTTAAAATTCTGCATTTTCCAAACTGTTCTGTACTTGTAATCTTAAAATATTTGCTTTCTGCTTTGAGATTTTTTGTTTCAAAAATGTTTCCATGTTCTAGTGGAATATAAATATCAAATCATTTTTACCAAAGAAAGAGAATTTGAGAACAGAACATTGGTGCTTAACAAATATGTTCTGGAACTACTGGTGATTTGAAATAGAACTAGAGAGATTTTTGATAGCAAGTTTATTTAATTCATTGTATAAACTTTTTATGTGACTACATCTTCTACTCAAGCTCTATTCAAATACTTGAGCTCCTTCTTTCTCAAATAATTCACAAACATTTGAATCTATTGTTATCCTTGTGTTGGTGCTAAGAAAATTGAGGCAGAGAAAAGATATACATCTTTTAAAAACTGCACAGCTAGTTATCTCCAATGGAGATTTATGTGAAGACAATCTGGATCCAAAGACCATCCTCTTAACTACCACACCAAGGCACATTTCTCTGGAATGTTAGTTTTAAGAACTGATACATTTTCACACACAAGGAAAGCAACATCCAAATGGGACCACAATCTCACAATTTTTCATTTTCATTTTTAAACTTGTGCTCTAATTCAAGACAAAGGCTACTTATATTTCTTTCTGCCAAAGGTTGTCATATACCCAGAGTAAAATATGCAATGATATTTCTTTCATGGGATAGCACCATGAACACATTAAACTCAGCATCTAAACTAACAGTATACATGCTAAGAGAAGATGTTGTTATGAATGCTGAATGAGATTTTACAATTGGTCTTTCTTGTCCTCCAGAAGGCAATCCATTCTTACTAGCTGTATCAAATAGAATTAAAATGTGTGCTGTTCACAGATGCTCCTACTTAAAATATTATTTACAAAAGCAATACAAAGCATAAGCATCAAGCAACCATCCTGACATCCTGTCATTTATACAAGCATGTGTACTTTAGTGTAGTGTGTTTAAATTCCTTTTTACTCAGAATGGCAGGTACTGGGTATTGAGTTGTAAAATAATAAATCTGCTCATTTTGTTAATCAGGGAAAATTGTTATGGACAGCTTAGAGATAGAATATAATTTAGTATTTCTGAGATGGAGCCCATAAATCATTCTTCTAATTTCAAATTCAATATTCTATGAAATCTAGAACAATTCATTCAGATCTCTGTTCTTTAGTTGCCTTATTTGATAAATGAAACTAATAACATCTAATTCATTGGTTGTCCTGCGGAGTAGCTGTCACATAAATACTATGGTTGCTACATGTTGTCTATAAACCTAAGTGGGTTTGAAAGGCACGGGAATGTATACCAACTAAACTTATACAGTGAATTGAAGCAACACAATTTAATTATATACAAGCATACATCAGAAAAAGTACTTAAACACAAAAAAGTGGGAAAAAATGTCAGTTCTTAAAAAAGTGTATACCCCTTGAATCAGGTAGAATGATGGCAGAAAATATTTGCAGTAACTTTTAAGGAAACAGAACCTTTTAAAAAAACTTCCTGTAATGAGATAACACAAACATGTACTGAGTGTAGAATGCATAATTAAGGCTGATAGGAAGCTTTGTTTTTCTGTACTACAGAGACAGAGGATATGTAAATCCAAGGACTCCATTAAGGAAAACAGGAATTGTCAAAATACAAGCTACAAAGTTGATAAATCTTTTCCAGCTATTTCACATTCTAAGAGTTAGAATTTCTACTAGGTACAGTTAAATCTAACCTGCATATACAAATATGGTTTGTGACCCTCCTCTCTCTCTCTCTCTCTCTCTCTCTCTCTCTCTCTCTCTCTCTCTCTCTCTCTCTGTGTGTGTGTGTGTGTGTGTGTGTGTGTGTGTGTATCATGTACTTTCCTTACTCATTATTGAATAGTCATGGAGAGTCAAACATCCCATCTCTGGTACATTGTGATTGTTTGGAGACAACATATATATGAAAACAAAACAATCCTACAGTCATTGAATTACTTAATGAAAAAGAAGATATAGGGTGAGGAGTTTCTCAGTAATGAATTTGTGTTAGTATCATGAAAGTATTTTAGATGTTTCACAATTGGTTGAAGAAATTTTTAATTACTCTTCACAACATTTGGAATTAAATAATAATATTAATAATAATAATAATATATTTTTAAGAGGAGGACACTGGTGCAAAATTATTCTGCTTACCTTGTTATTCAATGAAAGCTTGGTGGCATGTACAGAATGTTACTGTAATTAATAGAATGGTTAATCTGACTTCCACTTGCTGACATTTATCATTTTCTGCTCTTGACAAAAAGACTAGCCATCATTATTGATGTTTTAAAAGCAAAAACCTCTGGTTACAGATGGCCTTTCCTAAAACAAAAACTGAAAGAAGCCTAAGGTAATATAGATATTTTCTTCCTCAGTTTTTTAAACCAAGAACCAAACATTTCTAAGTTAATCAGTAATATATGATTTCATTTTCCTTTATTTATTTCTGATCAAAACACACTCACTTTTTTGTCAAAAGCCAAGGATATTGAAATATTTTTATATATAACTTAAATAAATTTGTCCTTGTGAAAAATTATGCATTAGCTCATTTCATATACCTTCATGGGTTGGGGGGGAGGCATGTTTCCTGTATAGTTAGAAGAATTGCTTACAGAATAGTTACATAGATTTAGCTGACAGTTTCCTTTTCCATAGCATTCTTACAATTAGATAGCAGGTCAGAAAGAAATTCATTTCTTTCCATAGATATGTGGTAGGCCCTTATTAGATTTATATTGCCTGCCTAAATAAATAAGTCAATGCATGCTATATATTTTACTGCCATATCTTGAAGCATGTATTACCTATCACTTTAGATACTGAAAAAAGTATTGAGAGACCTTGATTCAGAAATATGACTCAAGAACTATCCTGAATTTGAACCGTTATAGCTTTGGGAAATACTTGACTACTTTCTATTATATATAAAAGGCCTTACCTTTAGTTTACAATTGAAGGAACAAAAATTATTGCAAATAGTTTATATATCCCAGTAGTCTCTTTGGAAGTGAACACACACACACACTATTGAATTGAAGGCTATCTATTTTTGAATAAAAAATAAATTGTAAAACCACATAAAAGAAACATAATCATATATGTGATATATTAGTGAAGTCAAAATTTTATCAGATTAAATGGTGGAGAAATAGTGCCTTCATTTTAAATAAATAAAAAAAAATAATGAATTCCTTCATTCAGGTTGAAATGAAAATTCAGCAGAGCTTGAAAAAGTTAGTACTTCCATTGGAATAGTTGACAAAATTACATGTCTAGATTTGAAAAAAAGATTTTATTCTGAATTTATTAAATTAGATTTGAATAGTACAAATTCATAGTTGGTCAATTCATTTAGTTGTAAACCAGATAGAGTATTAAACAGAATTACTAAAACCTGTTAAAATGACCTGATTATGTTACCTATTGGATACATAATTTCTAGAAATGTGCCTCAAATATTTCTCCCTTATTTAATCTGATAAAATTGTGACATCACTAATGTATTTTGGGGATGGCCATGCTTCTAACATTCTGTTTTATAATATTAGACACCATTTATAATCATGAGATTTAATTTGGAATCTTTCACAAAGTGTTTATTACCACTATTTTCAGAGATAATCAATGTTGTTACAAATAATAACCACATAATCCAAAGAAAAGACAAAATCATGTGTGTAAAGAATGATAAAAATTGTACAGCAAATTAATTTTAATATCCTTGCAAATGTGTTATTTTCAAGCCTGTCCTAACTCATACAATATGACTATGTGGTTCTGCTTCATCCTCAGGACGTTTGCTGCATTGGTCCCCGGTAGAGGGAAAAGTAGAGGGGAAATGTGTCCAAACAACTGTGGGTGAATCAGCTCAACTTTATTCCAGAGTATAAGGAATTTATAGGATTGGGAATCATGGGAACAAACCCTAATTTGCATTAAGTCGCATGCTGCTATTTCAAGGCTGGTAGTGACAGTAAGGTATTATAGCAAAGCTCCTAGTACAAGTTTTAGCTTATGTGCAAAATCAGAAAGGCATCTAGCAGGCAACTGTGTCAAGGGTCACATTCAGGATAAATCAGGCTTAGAGACAATTTTCTATAACATGAAAAAAAATGACCCAGAGACTGATACAGGGTTTCAAACATCAAAGTAAATATCAGAAAACCAATGCAGCCAGCCTCCCCCCTCTCACCTCAAACTCAGGCTGAAGGGGATGATCCATACATGAGCTCTTTACCAAGTCTTAAACTGCTACCTCTCCTCAGTGTGGCTGGAGAATGCATGCTCCTATCTTCAGTGTGGCTGAAGAATGAAAAACCTCTCCAAGACCTTGCTTATATACTTCCCTAATGTTGGGATTAAAGGTGTGAGCTATAATTCTCTTTTAGACTGATTCACTGTTGTGTAGAACTGCTTTGACTGCACAGAGATCCATCTATGTCTTAATCCTGAGTCTAAGGATTAAAGGTATGTACCCCCTAGCTTCTGGCTGCTGGGATTAAAGATGAGTTCTTGGATACTAAGGCTTGTGGCAGACTTTTTTTTCTGAATAATCAGTCAAACTTTAATAAATCATAAGTAATATATCACTATAAATTTCATATAATGACAGACCTTTGAGCCTAGAGACATTCTCTAGATAAGTGCAGGTAAGGCACAGGATATCCTTGCTTGGAGGAGTTTTACAGCTTAGAGAAATCTTCCAGGCATTGATTAACTTTAATATCTGACCAGCAGGGTATCTCAACATCAGTAAACCAGTTTGGGCTACATGTCCAGATGACTGGTATATGAGAATAACAACATGCTATCCACATATTCCACTAATGTCTAGTGAGAAGCAGAAATTTATCAGACTACTTCTAACCAAATGAGACAAAAACAAGAATCAGTAAAGGAACTGAGTCAATTATTTCTTTAAATATAATTTATTGTATAATTTTTGAAAATTCACTTTGTTTATATTTGAATTCTTCTATTTCATTACCAAATTGAATGACCAAACACCAGTTCATACATGTTCCATTCAATTCAAAACAATTTCAATATTTTTGTATTTATTATTTATTAATTTTCTACTCACATCCTAATAAACCAAACATACTATGAAAAGAGTGATAGATATGTAATTGGTGGGTGTAAGTTATAGCAGTAAAAATGGACACACCTAAAAAGTTTTCCTGGATTTTTGTTTGATTGGTTTTGTTTTTATATTATATTTTGAGCCAATATCTCACTGTGTTATCTTGGCTGGACTAGAACTCCCTGTATCTTATGGCTGGCCTAGAACTCAGAGGAATCTGCCGGTCCCTGGTTTACAACAAGGATACTAGATGTTGAAGTTTATTGGCCATTTAGCTCTATATGGAAACATTTTCTTTCTTTTTTATTTCTTTATTTTTTGCTTCTTTCCCAGAATTCAACTGAAGGAATAAATACCAATCTTCTTTTATGTTTAATAAAAAGGAATATAGAACTTAGCTTTGGTAACTTATGTAAAATACAAGATTAGGAATATTACCAAATAAAAATATTTTAGAGCAGGTTTTTTTAATACAACATATAGTATACAGAAAATATACAAGTTTTTATTTTAGAGGAATTGTTACATAAAAAAGGAAAACTATTTGTCCCACCAAAGGAGGAATTTAAACATGAAACAGTTCTCATAGAATATTTTTCATTAACTACTAAAATGGTTTGCCACACATTTATCTGCTCCCACAAATTGGCTTTTTCCTGATTGTAAAACTAAATAAAGACACAAAAAATCACCTAATCGATAGATTATTTGTACTTATAGCATCCACTGAAATATACACAATAATAATAGATATGTAAAGACCTATTTTATTCTATCCAATTTACACCTAATAAACTGTTCATATTTTACAAATGATCTTGGATTTATCACTAATTTTCACATTGTTTTATAGAGAAATAGGAAATACTATAGTAAGAGATATTAAATGGAACATTGTTAAAATGGTTACTACATGACAAATGGCAACTTTGTAATCCTTACTTAACCCACACATATTAAAGGCCCTGCCTCTTGTCAGCATTGCCACACTGAGGATAAATTTTCACCATATTTACCTTTGGAAATAACATCCAACCAATTTGCAAAAAAAATTCAGAGCACCACATTTTTCTGGAAAATATTAGAAAGATCCTCCCATACATCATGTTTCACACCAATAAACCTCAGTTGCGATAACACTTGTCCATTGCCTTTTTTATATAAAAAAGTTGCAGCTGGATGTCACCTAATAATTGTATGGAAGCCAAGAAATCTATACAGATGTTGTACAGGTAAGAAATCAGGTGATCAGAGGATATTTTACCAGGAGAATATTTTCTCTAAATCTAATTATTGAGTCTTAAATTGTTGGCAGCATTTTAAAGCTCAGTTAATTTAAATAAATTACACCTGTATTTACTCAGAATCACTTGCGGCTATCTACTTGACAGTCATAGATTTTTGTGGATTATGTTAGTCCACTGCCACTATAACAGCTGTTCTTCTACCTGGGCATGCTGTCCTTTAATTGGAAACAGATTCCTCATTACATAACAAGAAAGATAACACAGTTATTTTTCCACTCAGCTTCCAATAAGAAAGTATAATAATCTCCAGTGTGCTTTTGCATAAGATTCTATAAAATCCATCTGAAGGGGTAAAATGATGCTCTATCAACTGGGGACATACACATAATAGTTGAAGAAAATGCCATTCCAGATTGTAGCCAAAAGTATAAATACTTATACTGTTTGAGAACTTAAAGTTCAGTGGTAACAAGAGTGAACAAAATGATTTATAGTGAGTTATTTGCCCTTATGGATACTATAATCTAGGAAATATATAAAATTACAAAATAACAGAATTAATTTCCCAGCAAGCCAAGCAATTGAGAAAACATTCTGTATGGGTTTGTTTAGTTATGGGAATATGTCAAGCTCTTGTAGATTTTGTGCAACCCTGCCAAATATAAACTATTCCAAGGAATGAAAATCAAGATAAGATGAGTCAATGGCAGCGCCCATGCATTGAGTTTTTGAGCCACTAATAAGAGAAGAGGTAAGATACTGTAATTGGAAAATTTATAAAGATAAATAATAGGAGCCAGGCAAGAGCACAACCTCCACATTAAGATATGAAAGGCTATCTCTGCTACAAGTGACTTGAAATAAGTAATCATCAAATTATGTTTTATATCTAAGTATTCTGACCTTACTTAGAGTAATATAAGGAAGTACTCAATTCATGATAAACAAAACAATGTTAAAGATAGGCAATATCATAGCACCATGCAAAGTGGTAGGTAATTAATTATGAATATGGAGTTAGCTATTTGCCTAACATATTTAGTAATAAACACTTGCACATATCAAATTTAATTTATCCATATTGTTAAAATGTTTTTGAGGTTCTAGCTATTACAAATAATGCTTCTATGAACATAGTTGAACACATGTCTTTGTTGCATGAAAGTGCATCCTTTGGATATATACATAAGAGTGGAATTGCTGGATCTTGAGGTAGACTGATTTTCATTTTCCAGAGAAACCACCTTACTGACTTCCAAAGTGGCTGTACAAGTCTGCACTCCCACTAGCAATGAAGAAATGTTCCCCTTTCTCCACATCCTCTCCAGCATATACTGCTGTTAGTGCTTTTCATTTTATCCCTTCTGATATTTGTAAGATGGTATCTCAGAGTTGAGCAATTTCTTATGTGTCTTTTAGCCATTTTAGAACCTAGATGTCACTCAACCAAAGAATGGATAAAGAAAATGTGGGACATTTACACAATGGAGTATTTACTCAGCAGAAAAATAAACAAAAAATCCAAAATCAATGAAATCTTGAAATTCACAAGCAAATGGACGGAACTAGAAGAAACCATTCTGAGTGAGGTAACCCAGTTACAGAAAGGCATGCATGGCATGTGCTCACTCATATATGGATATTAGACACAAAGCAAAGGATTACCAGCCTACAATCCACAACTTCATAGAAGCTAGAAAACAAGGAAGACTCTAAGAGTGACACACACATGTTCTGTAGAAAGGAAAAGTAACAAGAGGTTGTGAGCAAAATGGGAGCATGGTAGGGGGAGGTAGGAGAAAGAGAAGGTGAGAAGAAAAGGTGCAAGGAAGACATGAGGGACCAGGAAGACTGAGTCATGGAAAGGATAGAGGAGAGCAAATAAAAGAGATACCTTAATAGAGGGAGCCATCATAGGTTTAAAGAGTAATGTCCTTCCCCTATAATGATATTGATGACTACCTCAAATGCAACCCTAGAGTTTTCATCCAGTAGCTGATGGAAGTGGAAGCAGATACCCACAGCTAAACATTGAGTGGAATTCCTGGAATCCAGTTGCAGGGAGGGAAGAGTGATGAGCAAAGGGGTCAAGACCATCCTGGAGAAAGCCACAAACATAGCTGACCTTACTAGTGGGAGCACATGGACCATAGTCAAACTTGGAAACCAGCATTGGATCAAACAAAGCCTTCTGAATGTGGGTGTCAGTTAGTTCTCCTAGGCAGTTTTAGGACCTCTTACAGTGGAAGCAGTAGTTATTCCTAGTACACAAATGGAATTGGGGAGCTCATTCCCCATGGAGGAATACTCTCCCAGACTAGATACATGGGCAAGGGCATAGACCCTCCCTATCCCAAATGATATGACAAACTTTGGTGTTTCCCCATAGAAGGCCTCACCCTCACTGGGGAGTAGATAGGGGGTGGGATGGAGAGGTCAGTGGGTGGGCATAGGAGGGTGGGATGGAAAGGGAACTGGGATTAATGTGTAAAATAATATTGTTTCTAAATTAAATTTAAAAAAGATTTCAAAAAATGCTTTCTTCAGTAAATATTTTAGGAAATCATTAGAAGCCTAATCACAAGAAAAAATTAATAGGCTTTTAGATTATAAATAAAACTCTTCTAAAATTTTGGCATTGATTGATGTATAAAACACCTAGTTAGAAAGTAGAAAATTGGTCACTTTAATTGTTATTCATGAGATGATTTGTTGAAATATAGAGTATTGATTTATATAGAAAATATCTATATGTAATAATATAAAATACTGACATGTAGTTAAAAGCAAGAAAAACATATATACAAAATTTAACTAATAAGATTATGGTATTATGAAGAATCTGTATTTAAGTACAGACTTCTAGTTTTATTTTACAATTTCAACTAATAAGATAAGAACACTGGGTTAATAATTTCAATTATTTGAAAATGGGCAAGATAAGACTAAATTTGACTCTTAGTATTAGCTTGAAAAAATACATCTGTTGGAGAATTTTTCCTACGTACAAGCTTGTATCATTAAGATTGTGCATAAGATAGATATTAGTCATCAAACTTGCCCTAATTTTTGTACTTATACAATATCCCAATGAACATTTATCATGACCTCAGCAACATCTCACAAGAAAAACCTTATTAGAATTCAACCAACAATTTTTTATGTAAAATATGTTACTAGAAAAAATGTCTCCTGGAAAATAAAATAGATAGCCATAGGGGTTCCTTCCTATAATCTCAACACTTGGAAGAAAAAAGCAGGAAGGATGCTTGAAGGTTGACATCATCTGCTTCGACAAAATAAATTTAAGGCCAGTCAGGCAAACATGCTCAATCCCTTTCTCAAAATCAATGGCTCAATTTATCAATCAGTAAATATTTCAAAATTCTATTTGTCTCTGAACCCAGATTTTGATTTCTTTTAAGACACAACACTTCTAAAATATATTTGTTAGATACCTACTTTTGGATAATTAAGCTAAACAAGATTTTACAAAGCACAAATTGTTTCTATTTTAATTTTTTGAATAACTTTAAAAAATAAAGAAAACAAAATAAGTACTTCCTAAATTTTTTATATTTCAATTTTTATATAGCTTCCAATGTTTTAGTTAGCAGTTAATTCAGACAATATCAATATTCACATTTACCCTTGGAATGATATTTAAGGAAAAATGGTAAACTGTTTCCAATATGAAAGTGCTAATATACTCTCTCTCAATACTAGTATAAAAAAGCATTTTTTTTCTGTTTCTCTATCTCTTCCCCTCCCTCCCTCCTTTCCTGTCTCCCTCCCTTCCTTCCTCCTTCCCTCCTCCCTCCTCTCTCTCTCTCTCTCTCTCTCTCTCTCTCTCTCTCTCTCTCTCTGTATATGTGTGTATTGTTTGGTTGAAATAATATTGTTGTATATTTTCCTTTGTTTAAATGTCTTGTGATTCTTTGATGTCAGTCCTTCAAAAAAGTGTTTTACTAGGTGAAAAGTTAAGATTGAAGCTTAGAATATTGATGCTATCTTCTAGTCCTTGCTCCATTTCATAGTTGTAGTTCTTCCTTCCCAAAATAACAAGACTTACATTCATGAGATGTTGCTGTTCAGGTTCACCATCTTTTCACTGGTTTGTATATACTTCTTTGGTATTATATTTAATCCCAGGCAGAGGATATAAGAATCTTAGTAGAACATGGACATCTGGGGTCTCTTGGAACTAATGGCTTCTGAGTTGGGATGTTTCTAGTTGTTTTCTCTCAAAGAAAAATGTGTTTTAGATTTAAAAGAAACTTTCATTTAATGTTTTCCTGTAAGAGATGGTAGTACTGACAACCAGAAGGTAGTAGCTGACAGAACTGCTAAATACTCTACATTGACAAAATACTATGTCTACAGAAAACAATTCTCTGACAGTAAATGACATGTGTGCAATACTTTAGAAATTCTTCTACTTTAGACCAATGTTTCATAGAAAATATTTTGCTCCCATGAGATACAACTTGATAAAATCAACAAAAATATTCTCTTCATAAAATCTGAGGTTTTATTTCCTCATAAAATAATGGTAATGATTTGCAATAGATCATTAATTGATTTAAATGGAGAATGTGGAGACAAAAGCAATTTCAGGAGCAGATGCTATGTAAATGAATAAGGAGTTTGCAAGTTGAATTGATGCATAAAAGTAGACCTAACAATTTCAACCTGGAAAGATGTGCAAATGAATTCTGTTTTCATATTTTGTAGTTATATACATATTCAAGCATTGAAAATGAAGGGCTGCTTATTAAACTAGAGATGTAGAAAATACATTTAATACAAGCATTCATTTTAAATTATATTGTTGAAGTTATCTAGTAAAGGACTATAGGCAAAACACTGAGCTTAGAACTTTATAAGGGAAATAGATGATGAAGAAAAGTCACTAAAGATGTGAAACAGAAACAAAGGAAACAGAGAAAGTTCTGAAACATTAGATTCAAGAATCTGTTGGTAAATTTCCATGTGTTGATTCAGTATGCCTTATGTGATTGAAAAGAGGATCATATCACTGAATTATTTTGAGCTGGACAAAGGGATTCCTCTGTAAATCCTGATGTGTGACATATTTAGCAAGGTATACCATTTATTTGATAGTCTCTGACATAGCCTAAGTCTTACACCATAAGAACTCATTTAAAAAAAAATAAAGTGATTCATGTTGTTACTCTTTAAAAAGTATTGCATCTAAATTTTTATTTTTATTTGATCACAGATGAACCACAATGTCCTCATCCTGAAATCTGAGGCAGTTACCAATTTCCAGTGCTCTTAGAAAGGATCATAATGATGACTGTATTAATTATTTTTCATAAATTTAATTGAGAAGCCAGGGAGATAACTCATGAAGTGGATACAACTACTCCCTACTCATACCTGGTGACCCCAGCTCACTCCTTAGGACTCAAGTAAAAAACAAGATGTTATGATATGTAATTTTTACTCCACTAATTTCTATGGCATGATTGAAATCAGAGACCGAAGAATTAGCTGTAACTTCATAGGGTAACAAATCTACAATTTGCTGTTTAGCAGCAGAAGAATTAGGAGAGACCCAATCTCAAAAAAGGTAGAAGGAAAGAACCAACTCGCAAAATTTGTACTGATGTCATATATATTTTGTGACCAACATGTACCCATAAACCTATAAACTGGACAATACACATACCACACCCATACACACAATTATAAATATATGTGAATACCTAAATGTCCTCTTTGCACTTTCTCAAAAATACTAAAATGCAATTTTACTCTTGTTTGTGTCTTTTGACCATTCTTTTGAACAGTTGTCAATTGCTTTCAGTTGCATCTCTATCATCATGCACTGGATTTACCTTTACAGAGTTAAATGAGTGTTTAATCCATGTCTAGACTAGAGCATGCCTTGATGTTTTATTAATGAATACAAAACTTTTCTTTAAACTTTTGTTTTTTAGTACATAGCTTTGCGAAGTTGTTTGCTTCTCTTACACATAGTTAAATTGATTCCTCTTTCCTTTACTTTCCGTAACTCATTGGATGTTATCAATAAAAAGCAAAGGGCTTGTTTTCCAAAGTGAGACATGAAAAAGCAACTTAGTAAAAACTAAGGATCTCTAATTTCTCTCACTAAATTTGTGAGTATTATCAAAGAAAGTAAAATTAGTACCAATTTTCTTAGAAACCATCTCTATAAAAACTTGACGAACGCTTTTTACCTTCAGAAATCCCCCCCCCCCAACTGGGACTCCAGAGAATGTGTTCAAAGAAAGAATTTCTGTGGATTTTAAATGTTTCCTTGAGTCTATAAAAAGAGAAAGATTAATTTTAAAATGTAATGTTGATATAACAGATACATAGCAAAAAGCATTGACCATGCATACAAAACTGTCAAAATGGTGAATAAAAGATAAATGGTGCCAAAAATACTGAAGCACACTGAAACACTCAACCAAGAGATTATGGGTAGTTTTGTAAAATAAGAAAAAATATTTAAGATGATAAAATTCTGTTTGTTGATTTTCCAAGCATCATCTAAATTATTAGCATTAATTTTTATACTAAAATCACATTTATCTGTCCATTTAGTGAATTATTCACCTACTGTATATTGCTAATATTTTATAACTGAAAATTAAGTATGACACTTGCATATTAAAATGGTTAAACAATCTTCAATACAGTAATGCTATGGTTGCATACTTACCATTTTTAAATGACATGATTGCAGATAAATGACTACATAGACATTTCTTATGGGATATTTGAACTCAATGTGGCACTCTTGGACTGGGTTAATAAAGTTAACTTTGAATTGGGGTGGAGTTAGCAACTAGCTAATGTAATCAGCCGTAGAGAAGCCAGGAATGTTGATAGGGTAGATGGGTTAGGAAAATAGAGGGACTTGGACTATCCACCATTTCTTCGATTTGGGGAGTATGGTGAGGAGGACAACAATTTGCTCTTCCACTGTTTCCTTGATCTATCAGGATGTTACCAGCATGTTTTCCTGTCATCCTGGTCCTACAGTTGTGCCAGGCCCAAATAACACACAGAGACACTGTATTAGATATAAAGCTGTTGGCCTACTACTAGTGGTTCTTAACAACTAGCTCTGTCTTAAGTATTAACCGATTTCTATCAGTCTAAGTATTTCTATGTGGTCTTGTCTTACCAGAGAGAGGATCCTGAGTTCTGCTCTCTAGGTTCTACATGTTGAAACTCCTCCTACCTCTTATGGAATCCTCTTTATCTTCTAGCCCCACCTATCTTGCTTTCCTATTGTCCAACAGTGCTTTATTCATTAACCAATGACAGAAACATATTTACTGTATGAGATCTCCCATCAATCAGGATTTTGCACTAATATTTGACTCCTGAATCTTTATTGACAATAAAACAATTTAGATAAATGCTGCAGACATTGTAGGAAGTTCATATATATATATACTCTAAGTGTATTCCAAATTCAACCAACAAAGTTTAACTATCATAGAGTATTTTGCAGCAAACCTTTCAGTAAATTAGTAATGTTTCAATGCAGAAATTTAAAAAAAAATGAGAAACAACTTCTTTATTTAAAAATCTTATATAACAATATTAAAAGGAATATATCAAAACCAGGTTGTTGGCTCACACAGAGACTTGTAATGTATAAACTGGGGAAGCTAAGGAAGATAAGGAAGAAAGGTTGCCCTAAGGCCAAGACCAGCAATACTATGTCTCACAAGGAAAAGAAAGAGGGTGAGAAAGAAAATTGAAGATGAAAAAGAACCCAAGAGATATGAAGTGATTGAGAGAATTAATGTTGGTAGTCAATTTTATTGGATCTGGAATCAACTAAGGTATGTGTTTTGGGGTAGGTCTATGAGATATGAAAAATTAACTAATGAAGAATATCTCATCCCAGCATGGAAAGCATTTTCTGGATGTAGCAGAGATATAAGGAGACCTAAGGGAAAA
The DNA here is from genome assembly GCF_943737965.1 of Phodopus roborovskii. Taxonomy (NCBI): domain Eukaryota; kingdom Metazoa; phylum Chordata; class Mammalia; order Rodentia; family Cricetidae; genus Phodopus; species Phodopus roborovskii. The sequence continues at coordinate 1,617,772 of NW_026125729.1, forward strand.
AGAGCATTACTTTTGCTTCTTTGCCTTGTCTCCTTGCTACTGTGTGCCTTGACTCTGTTTCTGTCACTGCTGCTGTCATCTCTCATTTACATTGAAATCCAATATATTTGGCCTTCTAGCACAGACTAAAGTCTACTGAGATACCTGTCTTTGGGAAATTCACAACTTCATCCTCAGCCTTTCTAGCTTGCAAGAAGATATTGTTGAGGTAACCAGTCTGTACTGTGTAAACCAATTTAATGAATCCCCTTCAAATACATGCATTCATTCTATTCCCCTATTATAGTCATCTAGTCAAATATCACTCTTCACATTTGAACCTATTGACTTGTCAGTGATATAAGTGATATTTTCATATTAGTTTTAAGACACAGGCTACATGAAAAAAGAAATTTGAGAACTTAATGGTACGTGGAATTGTTGTTAGATGTCCTCAGGAAAAGATAGGTAGAGGTCCATTTGATAGAATTTACAAAAGAAAAGAACTCCAAAGCCACAGCCATTGAGTTACTACAGGAACTTATTAAGAGAAATGATCAAAGAATGGATAATTGGTAGATTTGACTAAGTAATGACTAAGGAGTTTCTGTAGCAACTGTCTTTAGGTTATTGAAAATTCTAGTAAGAGATGGAAATTACACAGTTGATTTCAATGGTATAATTAAAAATAATTGGATTAAATTGTGAAAAAGGAAGTGTACCTGGAATGAAAAAGAAGCTCCCAATTATCAGTGGTGGAAGACTATTAGAGAAAAAGTAATACTTAGAAGGAAACAGTAAAATCTGTCAATGTGTAACACATATCCTCATCACACAAAGTCCTGGAGAACAGAAGCACTGTCTAGGATCATGGGTGAACCAAATGGCTCAGGATATATTTATTCACATTTTACTCCAAAATCTTTCCCTGAGTATACCATTGACTCATAGTTATAACAGCTACCCTCCTCAATTCTCAACTTGTCTACAAAGGGCTTCTACACCTCTCTGAAGAAGTAAGGAATAGTGGAAGCATTGAATAAATGATTGAAATTAAATAGTAATTTAAAAATAAAATATATTTATCAATATCTGATTATTTTTCAGTTTGAAATAGAGACAAGTTTAACCCTTCCATAAAAAGAATAACATTATTTCATTGTCATTGAAGACTGAAGGATACAGTGGAAAAATAAAAACATAAAAGTACAAAACTAACCAAATACCTTTCCTTGGGAGTAACCATATTTTAAGTATATACGATGTAGGACATTTTTGACTCCCAGTAGATCTTACCTCTACCCAGATGAAATGGCAATTCTGTCTCCTTTAATCCTCAGGGCAAAAAGCTCTCAGATCCTGTCTCTTTCTCCTTTTACCCCTTTCTCCAACCAGCCATATCACTCCTGTCTTCACCTCCCTAGTGCTGGAATTAAAGACAAATGAACTCAAGCGCTTGGATCTAAGGCATGGGCTCTGTCAAAATTCACTATCGTGTAGGCCAGGGTGGCCTTGAACTCAGAGAGATCCATCTGCCTGTCTATTAAAGGTGTGTGCTACCTGTGCCTGACTAGTTAGTATGACTTCTAAGATTAAAAGTGTATGTCACCATTGCCTGACCTCTATAGCTTGTGGCTGACTTTGCTTTCTGAATCCACAGGCAAGTTTTCTAATTTTTATTTTACATATTGATCACAGTTCCATCCCTCCCTCCCTTTTCCTCTTTTTCCCACTTTCCCACGCCCCCCCCAATCTCTCCTCCCATCACCTTCATTCCACATGTAGGATGATACTTTCCAGGAGGGGTCATATGAATCTGTCAAGTCACTTGGAGTAGTGACTAGGCCTTTGCTCCTGCCTCTACATTAAGGGAGTATCCCTCCATGGGGAATGTGCTCCCAAAGTCCTTTTGTGCACCAGGGATACATCCTGATTCCACTATCCAAGGTCCTTTAGACTGCCCAGGCCTTCTAACTGAGACCCATGTTCAGGGGGTTTGAGTCAGTCCAATGCTGGATTCCCAGATATCAGTCTGGGATCCATGAGCTTCCTGTTTGTTGTTTAGGTCTGCTGTCTCTGTGTGTTTCTGTAGCCTGGTCTTGTCCTCCCTCTCTGCATCTGCATTCCAGCTCAGCTCAGGGTTTAGCTATGGGTGTCTTCTTCTATTTCCATCAGCTACTAGATGAGGGCTCTATGATGGCCAATCAGTTAGTCATCAATATCATTATCACAGAAGGGCATTTATGGTAGCATTTCCACTGTTGCTCAAATTGTTAGTTGGGGTTAGTCTTGTAGGTCTCTGGACATTTCTCTAGGTTGAGTTTTTTTCTTCAAACCTATATTGGAACTCTCTTTTATGCTCTCTCTCTTTCTCTCTCTCTCACACTGTTCTCTCTTTTATTCCTCCCCTGACTAATTCTTCCTCATCCCACACGCTTTCCTTTCCTCTCCTTCTCTTTCACCTAGCTCCCTCTCCACTCACTGCCCTCCCAATATCTCAGGAGATCGTGTCCCTTTCCCTTTCTGTGAGGGAACTTATATGAAGTTCTTATAATCCTCTTTGTATCCTAGTTTCCCTGGCAGTGTGAATTATAGGCTGGTGATCCTTTGCTCTATGTCTAAAACCCATATAAGAGTGAGTATATACCATGCTCCTCTTTTTGTGACTGTTATCTCATTCAGAGTGCTTTCTTCAAGTTCCATCCATTTGTCTTCAAATTTTTTTTTTCTGCAGAATAGTATTACATTCTGTAAATGTGCCACATCTTCTTTATCCATTCTTTACTTGAAGGGCATCTAGGTTGCTTCCTGGTTCTTGTTATTACAAATAATGTTTCTATGAACATAGTTGAGCAGATGTCTTTGTTGCATGGATGTGGATCATTTGGGTATATGCCTAGGAGTGGGATTGCTTGGTCCTGTGGTTGACTGTTTCCCCTTTTCCTGAGTAACCTACCATACTGATTTCCAAAATGGCTATTCAAGTTTGCACTCCCACCAGCAGTGTAGTAGTGTTCCCCTTTCTCCACATCCTCTCCAGCATAAATTGTCATAGGACTTTCTAATTTTAGTGTACTGGTAGGAGTAAAAATGTATCTCAGAGTTGTTTTGATTTGCATTTCCCTGATAGCTAAGGATGTTGAGCATTTTCTTAAGTGTCTTTTAGCCTTGTTGATTTCCTCTATTAAGAATTCTCTATTCAGTTCTGTACCATATTTTTAATAGGGTTATTTGGTATTTTTGTGACTAGTTTCTTGAATTCTTTATATATTTTGGACATCAGCTTTCTTTCATATGTAGAATTGGTGAAGAACTTTTCTCAGTGTATGGGCCACTGTTTGGTCTTGTCAACTGTGTCCTTTGCCTTACAGAAGCTTCTAAGTTTAATGAGGTCTCACTTATTAATTGTCGCTCTCCGTGTCTGTGCTACTGGAGTTTCCTGTACCAAGTTGCTCAAGGGTACCTCCACTTTCTCCTATAAGAGGTTCAGTGTGATTGGATTTATGTTGAGGTCATTGATCCATTTGGCCTTGAGTTTTATTTGAATGATGATAGACATGGGTCTATATGCATTCTTCTACACATCTTATTGAGTTGTGACAGCACCATGTGTTGAAGATGCTTTCCTCCTCCCATTGTATACTTTTAGATGCTTTGTCAAAAATCAGGTTTTCTTAGGTGTGTGAGTTAATATCAGGATTTTCAATTCGATTCCATTGTTCTACCTGTCTATTTTTCTGACAATACCAAGCTGCTTTTAGGACTATAGCTCTGTAGTAGGGCTTAAAGTTGGAGATGGTGATGACTCCTGAAGTTCTGTTATTATACAGGGTTGTTTTGGCTATCCTGGGTCTTTTGTTTTTCCATATAAAATTGATTATTGTCCTTTCAAGGTCAGTGAAGAATTGTGCTGGTATTTTGATGGGGATTGCATTGAATCTGTAGCTTTTGGCACGACTGCCATTTTTTACTATGTTTAGTCTACCTATCCAGAAGCATGGGAGATCTTTCCATTTTCTGGTATCTTTTTAAATTTCTTTCTTTAAAGACACAAAGTTCTTGCTATATAGGTCTTTCACTTGATTGGTAAGCATTATTTCAAGATACTTTATGGTTGTTTGTGGTCATTGTAAAGGATGATGTTTCTCTGATTTCATTCTCAGCCCCTTTGTCTTCTGAATAAAGTAGGGCTCCTGATTTTTTTGAGATTGTATTGTACCCTGCCAGTTTGCTGAATGTGTTTTACAGCTGTCAGAATTCCCTGGAAGAGTTTTTTGGGTCACTTATGTAAACTATCATTTAATCTGCATATAGTGAAAGTTTGACTACTTCCTTTCCAATTTGTGTCCCCTTGACCTCCTTTTTTGGTCTTACTGCTTTAGCTAGAACTTCAAGCACAATATTAAACAGATATGGAGAGAGAGAGGCAAGTATTGTTTTGTTCCTGGTTTTAGAGGAATCACTTTAAGCTTGTTTCCATTCAGTTTGATGTTGGCTGTTGTTTTACTGTATATTGCTTTCATTATGTTTAGGTATGTTCCTGTAATCCCTGATCTCTCCAAGAACTTTACCATGAATGTGTGTTGAATTTGGTCAAAGGCTTTTTAGAATCTAGTGGGATGATCATCTGGTTTTTCTTTTTCGTTTTGTTTATAGGGTGGATCATATTGATAGATTTTCATATGTTGTATCTGTTGAGGTTTGTTATGCCGCCTTGTATGTAGTAAATTTTAGAGAAGGTTCCTTGTGGAGAAGAGAAGATGGTATATTCATTTGTGTTTGGATGTGTTCTATAGTTGTCTGTTAAATCCAATTGAGACATAACTTCTGTTAGTTCTTTGTTTCTTTCTTAATGTTCTGTCTGGTGGTTTGGTCTAGCATTGAGAATGGGGTGTTGATTCTCCCACTATGAGTGTGCAAGGTTTTATGTGAGCTTTCAGTTTTAGTAGTGCTTGTTTTACAAATGTGGGTTCCTTTGTATTTAGGGCATAGATGTTCAGAATTGAGACTTTGTGCTTATGGGTATCTCCTGTGATGAATACGAAAGGACCATCTTCATCACTTTTGATTGATGTTGTTTTGAAGTCTAACTTGTTAGATATTAGGATAGCCACACCTGCTTGCTTCTTGGGTCCATTTGATTGGAAGATCTTTTCCCAACCCTTTACCCTGAGGTAATGTCTGTCTTTGAAGCTTAGAAACATTTCGTGTATGCAGTAGAAGGATGAATTCTGTCTTTCTATCCATTCTGTTAGCCTGTGTCATTTTATAGGCAAGTTAAGACCATTATTGTTGAGGGAAAGTAAGGATCATTGATTGTTAATGCTTGTTTGTTTTAGATTTGTTGTTGGCAGTGGTATTGTGAATATATTTGCCCTGCTTTAATCTTGGGTTCTGGTGAAGTGGGATTATCTATTGCCTGTGTCTTTGTGAGAATAGTTAACTTCCTTGGGTTGGAGGTTTCCTTCCAGGATTTTCTGTAAGTCTGGATTTGTATATATGTATTGTGAAAATCTGTCTTTGCCATTAAATATCTTGATTTCTCTGTGTATAGTGATTGAGAGTTTGGTAGTATAGTAGCCTGGGCTGGCATCCATGGACACTTAGTACTTGTAGAACATCTATCCAGAACCTTCTGGCCTTGAGAATTTCCATGGAAAATTCAGGTGTAATTTTGATAGGTTTGCCTTTATATGTTACCTGGCCTTTTTCCTTCCCTGCTTTAATACTTCTTTCTTTATTCTGTATGTTAGGTGTTTTGATTACTATGTGCCAAGCAGTCCTTTTTCTTTGGTCCAGGCTATTTGGTGTTTGGTATGCTTCTTGTATGTTCATGGACATGTCCTTCTTCAGATTGGGAAAGTTTTATTCAATGGTTTTGTTGAATATGATTTCGGCACCTTTGAGTTAGGCTTCTTTGCCTTCTTCTATGCCTGTTATTCTTAGGTTTTGCTTTTTCACAGTGCTACACATTTCCTGGATGATTTGTGTTAAGATTTCCTTTGGTCAATGAATCTCTTTCCTCTAGTTTATCTTCAGCGCCTGAGATTTTCTCTTCTATCTCTTATATTCTGTTGGTTATGCTTGCACCTTTAGTTCCCAATCATTTGCCCAGTTTTTTCTATTTCCAGCATTCCTTCGGTTTGTGTTTTCTTTATTTTCTCTATTTCAGTTTTCAAGTCTTGAACCACTTCCTTCACCTGTTTGATTGTTTTTTCTTGGCTTTCCTTACTTTCTTTCAGAGATTTTTTTTTCATTTCTTGCATTTTTTTTGCATGTTCTTTTCCTCTATTTCTTCCATTTTTGTTGTTGTTGTTTTTTCTCCCATTTCTTTAAGGGGTTTTCTCACATCATTTTTGGAGGCCTCTATCATTTTTATTAAGTTATCTTTTAATTCATTCTCTTCTGTTTTACCTGCTTTGTTGTTTTTGGGTCTAGTTGGTGTAGAGTCCCTAAATTCTGGTGGTGTGTGTCAAGCCTGTTTTCTATTGTTAGATGTTTTCTTGTATTGCTGTTTTCCCATTGCTTCTTCCAGTGGGTGCAGGTGGAGTCTCTTTCTCTCTATGTTATTCCCACGGTGGTCTTAGGTAGGTCAGAAGTTCCATGTCTGTAGCTCTGGGTGGTTCAAGCTCTCTAAGAGGTCTCTTCTCAGGCAGTGGCCTGGCAATGGGGGTCAAAGATCAGGAAGGCAGAGATTCAGGGTGCTCCTGCTTGGATAGGCATGTCTAGTGTGCTCAGAACAGCTCCAGGAAGTTCCCAAGAAGTGGCAGGATTGTTGGATCCACCCTCTGTTCCAGTGCTCAGAGTAGTGCAGCAGTGGGCTATGCAGGGCTCAGTCTGGGGGGAGGGCAGGCTCTGGGTGGGTGGGGGTTGTATATCAGAGCACTAGTTGCACTGTTGCTGAGCGAAATTCAGGTCCAATCCAGGGAATTCCCAGGGAAGAGTGTGGGGAGGATTCAACCTGAACTGGTCCCAGACTCACCTATAGCAGAGGCCAGGAGATGGAGGTCAAGGATCAAGCAGGCAGAGACTCAGGGCGTTAGGTAGTGGATAGGCAGATCTCTTGCAGGGTCCCAGAGCTCTGGCAGAGGCCCTACAGTGGGGGTCAGAGATCAGGCAGAAGGGGACTCAGGTCTAGTGTGGATAGGCAGGTATAGTGTGCTCAAAGCAGCTACAGGAAGTTCCCCAGGCAACTTTTAATGCATCATAAATAATATATCAGCAGAATTTATAGTTTGTTATTATAATCAACTATATGCTTTTTTTCTACTCTGTCTCAAAATCTATAAATTATAATGTATTCAAGGACTAACTTGCAAACACAATTCAATTGTCTGTGTTTTCATTATAAACTTAATTTCAAAAGCTGAAACAATACTCACTGCCACTAAATCTTATGATTATATAAAAACCTAGGAGCATGTCAAGACCCATAGACAAGTAGATAGGACTTTTTCTGTACTAAAACTGTGGTATCCAAGAAAATTGCCCTTTGTTCAAAGTCAAAAGGATTCTGCTTTTGTAGATATTAGTAAATAAATAAATAAATAAATAAAACAAAATCATGATACATTTTCCACTTACTTACTTTTGTTTTGTTTGTTTTGTTTGAGGACCATGACACTTACACAGAATTTATTCTTTCTGAAATTGTTAATGGATTTTCAATTTATTATGTATCAACTGAATCCATGCTTTCTTCACTATTGAAGCTCATTGAGTATCACAGTTATATTATTTGTTGATTTTCCTATAATGCCTTTAGAGGTATTACAGCTTTATAACTACTTTCTTTAAACCCACTGGTATAGCATCTCCCTTGCAACTAGATGGAGTTTCTACAGATGGATAGAGTTGGACAATGGTAGTAACATAGATTTCTGTGTAGGAATTACCAATTGATGTGCATGTCCATCTACTTAGTCCATCTACATATGCTTCAGTATAAACACTTGGAGTGCTGGCTGGATCTTCAGATGCTATTTAAGTACTCTTGTTACATTACCTGCATTCAGCTACATGGGCATTGTTCATAACCTGAGAAAAATAAGTGTTGTAGTCAATTCTTTCAGGATTGTCACCAGCAATCAACACAATTCTTAAACAATAAACCAAGACTAAGATATGATTATTCAGGGGTTCATTTTTGTGATTATTCCTCATGTCCTATTTTTTGTTTTCATTTCATTGATTCATAATCACAAGTGCTGTTTCATGTTTTCTAAATGATCATAATATATGACTATGTACTTGTGTAGCAAGAAACCATCAAACAAATATTTATTTCTCTCATTTCATTGACTTGGTGTGGATTTCTTCATGGTGGTAATTTTGGTTCTTAGTTACAATCTTTAAATCATTAAGGTTGCATTTATTTAAGGGTCAATTATATGGGCCTTATTTTATTTCTTTAATGGTGTCATATTTCAACAGTTCTTAGATACTTTTGCATCCTGTGTCTATACACATTTACTGCCCCTTTCAGTTCTCCTCTTTAGTCTCTGCAGGTTGGTTTCATAGAAGAATGCTTCACCATTCTGCTGAGCTAAAATTTCCAGTGGGTTATCCAGGATGGGAGGTGCAGTGACAAGTTTTGCAGGATGATAAGACTTCTAGTCATTGTTCTGTGACTTTCTGAGTCAGCAGTAAGTCTTTATCTGGAAACAGTAAGTCTTTATCTGACAGATTACCCATTACAGTGTGTGCTATTTACACCTCAAAAACACAGTTCTCTCATTAAAGGGGAGATGGTTTATTCTGGAGTCAAGTTTGAGTGATCATGGCTTAGGAAACATTGAGTATAGTGCCACAGATTCTATATTCCAACATGGAAGAAGTATCATGAAGCTTTATAGTAGTAGAAAAAAAGAAAGTGGTAAGTCAAGACAATCTTAAAATATATTGGTGAACAAATCAATGAAGCCATTTGGAGATATGCCTCACATGTTTTCTCACAGTATTCTTAATCCTTCCTTGAGTGGAGAATATTTTTGTTAATTTAATGTATGCCCGAAGGTATTTGTTTCTCAAGATGTTAGGACTGACAAAAAGGTATGACAGGAATGCCTTTTTGCATTAGCTGAAGTTACCATGAAGAAATTGTAAAAAGCTATCTGATCTGTAATAATACAAACTCCCCTATTCTGGAAATTTTATCATGTGATGAATATATGCAAACGGCTTCCTTCCATGATGAATAAAAATGAGGATGTGACTGTTCCAAGGTATGGTTGAAGCTTATTCTAGCTAAGAGAGAAAGTTTGACCAGAGTCATGTGAAACCGTCCAGACTGAATGGAATGTTGGAGGTTATGGAGAAGACTCATCGTGTAGACATTAGGTATAAAGCAGGCAGTGAGAAGAGTCCAGGCTGAATATGGTCAGAAAAACAAAAGTACCATGGGAGGAGAGAGGTGGAGGGAGAGCAAAAGAGGAGCAGCTGACCAAGATACAGAGCCTGGGCCAAGAGACTAAGAGCTAAAATGGCTTGGGTTATATAAGGATCAAATACCAGTGGTAGAACTGCAGACATCCAGCCCCTTGGAGGAAAAGGCTTAGGGTAGGGGGCTGGGTGAGAACTGCCGGAAGAGGCTGGGTTATTGAATGAGACTTCTCTTGGGTTTGAGATCTTACAGTTTAAGGAATCTGAGGGCTTTCATTTCAGGAGCCCCATTATGCCTCGTATAGTAGGTGCTACTCCCACTCTCCCATGCCATGCTCTGTTTCCACCAAAGTCTGCCATCCTATCTCTGGTATGATCTTCCATCTCTCCTAATGCTGTAATAAGCTCTTCTATGCCAAGGTCTGACCCTGCCATCCTGGCCCAACAACGTGGCCAGCAGGTGCTTGCTCATAATAAAACTCATTGTGAATGACAGTTTCATGTGGACTTCATTCCAGAGTCTGCCACAACTGATTTGCAAGTCTCTGATTTCCAACAAAACTTTTATCTTCGAATATATCAGAAAACATATTTGAAAGGTATATTTTTAAAACCTATTTAAGAAACTCCAAGGTTGTTCAAAAAGTTTTTTTTATGTTAGCTCTCAGTGACTTCTATTTAAAATATGAACATTTAATTAATTTTATAACATATTTTATGCTTTATATTCCACTACTAAATATTCAGTCTCACAGCAGCAGATAGAAATAGCTTTCCAAGAGAAATCAATGAATTTTCTACATAGCAGCCTACACACAATTTCTAAAATAGCAGAACAAGCTAAAATATCAGACCAAACACTCAAATTGACAGACACATTTTCCCTAACATTTACCTCATTAACTCTAAACTTCATTGAAAAATAAATCAGTCCGTAAGCTTCACTGAATAGCTATTAAATATGCTGCTATGGACACATTAATTGGTGAAGCTAGACCTCTGAACTAAAATGTCAAACAGAACAGCTAATTTTTAAAAATATAACTACTGTATATTTGGTATAGAATGGCACAAAAAATTTATTCTGTTTTCAGAACTTGGAACCCCTCTGAGAGAAGAACGCCGAAGTAGCAAAGGCCTATTAAGGAAAAACTTGCCCATTTTACAAAAGAATGGAATCTGTGTCCTGGCTCAAAACCTAACATTCCAGTTGGTCTGGGTCAAGTACCTGTCTAAGGGACTATCCCACAAGAACATGAAACCATCACTAGAGCAAGCGAGCTCAACTTAAGCCATGTTAAAGAGCTGGGAAGAAACTATTACTTGAATGAGATAATTTATCTTATTCCCTAGTGCCATTCCTATAAGCTAATAGGAGGTTCTGTTGGTGTATTTTTGCTTCTTCTCAAAAAGATATAACTTTTCTTTTCTCCTTTTCTCTTTCAGATGCTGGTTAGAGCCAAAGAATGCTTTTCCTAGTACTTTCAGCTTCCTTACTCTTTAGACTCAAAAGTTTTCCACCCCACCATATGGCTTCCAACTTGTCTCACATTCACATTTTCGTCTCCATCTTCTTTCTCCAGGAAGTTGCTGAGATTTGGAGCTTGCTTCCCTGATCTGTTTCTTTTAAAGTCTAATGAAGTCGTCTTCAAGTTTTATTTTTATTCCCCTTCTTAAATTCTTTAATGAAACTAGAAGCTCAAGAGGGAACTTTGATTTCCCTGGAAATATTTTACAAATCCAATATGACTTCACAAGCCTTTTGATAATGGAAAGAGCAAAAATATGTTATTTATTTCTTGAATTAAGAAAGTTCTTAAGTTACAGGTGATTTTAAGTATACCTTGGTGACATGCTCCTTTTTTATTTAATGGTGATTTTTACTAGGATCACATTTTGGTCTCCAGTGCACTCCTAGGTCCTTGAGATCCTCCATCAAATGAATTCACAGACGGCACACAGAGTACACTGCAGAAAACAAATAGGTACATCTTGTTAAAGAAGAATGTGGAGCATACTTAAAGGGTGAGCAATGACTAAGGGAACCACCATGGCTGTATACATTTTAAGTAGCGTTTACATTATCTCTTGAAGTTCCTGTGACAACTTCCCTGAAGGATAACTTTCTACTACATAGGTAATTTCCAAGCAGATGTGGCTTAACCTTTTATTTTTAAACTGTATTATATGTATCCATGTAGTTTTCATATTAATAACACTATAATAGAATGGTTTGAAACAGTTCTAAGCAGAAGGGGGAAAGTATTTCAGTTTTAATTCCCCTCACCCAGAATGAGTTTTTAACTCACTTCTTTTAAGTTTATCAATGAGAAAAATGTGTTTAGTGGCAAATCATGCCTTATTACTACTACACTAAAGGACACTAATATTTAAAAGCAAGCCCAATATTCACAGTCACATCTGAAAGGAATAGCAAATAGTGGATTCTTTTGTAATCTAGAATTTTTTCTTGTTACTTGAATAGCCTAAAGAAAGGGGACAATGGCTTTCTGGAAAAAAAAAAAACAAAAAACAAAAAACAAACAAACAAACAAAAAAACACCTCCCAGGCACTTCTGAATATCATGTCACTATCTAAGGCCAGACTCAGATTGCTTTCTTCTGGTCATCAATCAATATCCTGCAGTTTCATTTCCTGGTTTTATAAACTGCTGGTTATAAGGGAGGTGATCCATACTCAATGGCTTCCACATTTGTTAGTATCTAGCTAGTTACTCAATAATGCCTTATGGCCTACCCTTACCTGGAATAGTGATTCTAATGACTTTCATTGGTCAAGTTTAGTGTCTGTCTGTAAATCCAATTATCTGAAAAGTGAAACACTCACTGTGAATATGAAGGAGACAAGATTCTATAAATCATTAGCCATTATAAAATATGACTTTTACTTTAGTATGTTTAGTACAAGAAGGAAGATGGATCTTTAAAAATTCCATAGTTCAAAGGAATATGGTTAAATTCTAAGAATAATAATACTGACACTGAGCCTCTTGAAAGCACAGGGAAGGAGCTGAACATGAAAAATTCAATGAGTAATTTTAAGGACAGCTTGGATGAGGTGTAAGCCTTCTATTTTCAACTATCTATTGAGGAGGGAACCTAAAGATTACCACATTAACCTTTGCTGCAAGAAACCTCAATTGATTTTGACTTGTATCTCATTGTGATGCTTCCTGACTCGGGGTAAAGGTTTTAAGGTTTTAACATAGTAGCACACCTACAGGAAAAGGATATTGCTTTCAGACATCTTCTTTCACATAAATTTATAGCAATTACCAGTAAAGTGAATCTTTTTATCATTATGTTATATGGAAAGACTATAGATCTATTTCCATTATTGAGAGAAAATACAATCTTATGGGATATATTCCAATCATATACTCTATAAGTGTCAACTATGTAAACATAGTGAGAAAATGGTCATCCTTGATATTAATTGTCAAACACTTATGAGATCCTTTAGATATAGGAAATGCATTGACATGAATGGCATATAAAATTTTTCCTGTATAGATTGTTATTGCGCCATTAATACCATACCATGTAGATAAGAGTGGCAAGAAACAAACAAGCAATCAAATAGGATCATGCATGGCTTAGACAAACAGCTCCATTGTATTACTCAAGTATTACAGACCTGAATTATATGTGCTGCAAACTTGGGCCATGGCATCATATGGGTTGAGCTTCGGCTTGGGCCATATCTGGGTCGAAGACCCAGCCCTATTGCCATTGAGGGTCATGCGGATGCTCGGGATCTAGGCTTCTACCTAGGGGCATTAGATTCTGAGGGCTATGCTGCTGCCAGGGACAAACAGATCTGAGCTACCTGCACTGTGACCAGGGGCCATGGTATCATCTGGGCCTGGGCTGCTGCCAAGGGCCATGTTTGGCTCTGTGGCCCTGTAGCTGCCCTGTTGTATGTTGATGTTCTTGGCTTCTGTTACCATATAAGGCAGCGAAGATAGGTCTGCAGAGTAGGCCCCATCCCTCACCAAGTGCATACTCTTACCTAGGCAGCACATTAGAGCTGACCCTATTGGCTAGGGTGCTGGTGAGCCAGCATGGAGGGCATGAGAGTGGGAAAGCTAGCCCCACTATCTGTCTATCACCTTGTGTCATGGGTGAGGGAAAAATGCCCAGGATCATGAAAATGGGATAGCTGCCCCTGTCCCAAAATGGCTGCAGCACTCATGAGAGTAACCTTGTAACTCACTCAAGCAGCACAATAAAGCTGATTCTCTTGACAAGGATACAGGTGATCTCATTTATGGGAGATCTGGTCCCACTCCTCATTTGCCATAAGGTGGAGTGGATGGGGATGCACGGAGAAATGCCTTCCCCATTCCCTGCCCCTCAATGCCTGTGGCAGGTGGGAAAGCTGACCCTGGCCCTGCCTCTCACTGGCTTTTATCATGGGAAAGCTGACCTTGTACCTTGCCTGGGCAGCACACTAAAGCTGGTTGCAGTGAGTAGGGCCTGAGTGCACGAGAGGTTACCCCATACTTCTTCATCTGCCATATGGTGGCATGCCTTATGGGATAATAGCCTCTCACTCCTTTGTCACCTGTGGCAAGTGGGAGAGCTAGACTGGGGAACATGAGAGCCAGAGAGCTGGTCCTGCATGCCACCAACTCCAGTACTCTGGTAAGCAGACCCTATACTTCCCTGAGTACACCGTAGAGCTTGCCCCCGTGGTATGGGTGCTAGTGAGTTGGCCCTGAGGGCTCAAGAGCAGAATAGGCCTGGATACTTAATGCCTGCTACAGTGGATGAGCTAAGCAGAGCAGTTCTGGAAAGCTCTCCCTGGTGTTGATGGTGAGAGAAAGCTGGCAGGCTGACCAACCCAACTACCACCCAGGCCCGAACCAGGGCTATGAGTTGATTCACCTCAACATCCAACTCATCTATGAACAGCTGGAGCATGTGAAGGGGCTAGCCTTGCAGAACCAAAGTTACAGGATGTCTATGACACAAGGCAACAACAGGATATCTAAGAGGAGTTCCAGTGAGAGCCCAGTAATGAGGGTGCAAAAGAAACCAGAGGCCTCGACCATATCAATGACTCATTGCAATGAATACTTACAAATAATGAAGTGTCCACCAAAGGGTTTATTGTGTGACTCACACTGACATGCTAAAGCTTCCAAACAGAGACTTTTGTTATTGCTGTTTTTTTTTGTTTTTTTCATTTTTCCTTTAAAATTATTTTCTTTGGGAGCTAAGGTTACAAGGGCAGAAGACATATGAAAGAAAGGGTTGGCAATGAATGGAATCTGAACACATGATTTGAAATTCATAAAAATTTGCAAAAATTCATTATTTGCTCTCAAAGAGAGCAATGGATTCCACTTATAGAATCACATTGTCAATTCATTTGATATGAAAAGAAATGCAATATTTGGAAATTTAAGAGGAAATTTAGGCAAGATAAATTCAATTCCATCTGCACTGAGTAGGTCTTTGGTAGAAAAAGAAGTAAATAAACACATCTTCCAGGTCTTTATAGATTCAGTACAGCAGCATAACACACAGAACCAATTTAAATAAGAAAAGAAGACAATATAAATTTGGTTATTTCTAGTTGGCAAAAGAAGGGTACACCATTAATTGGTAATAAGGCAATCAATACAGTTTACATTGTGTGGAGGTATTATATTATATTATATTGAATAGAAAGGAAAAGAATCATATCCAAGAAGGATGACTACATTTCTAGAAAGGCAGAGATCAGGCTAGTTCCAACCTCGAGTTGGGAACAATTTTTTCTTTAAATTAAAAACAATCATATATTACATACCAATCCCCAGGTCTCTCCTGTTCTCCCACTCCCCCCACCATCTCCCCATCTCTTCCCTCACCCACTCCTCAGGGAGGGTGAGGCTTCCTATAGGGGATCAGCAAAGTCTGTCACATCATTTGGAGACCTACCAAGGCCCTTCCTGTGTATCTAGGATGAGCAAGGCACTAGGGATAAACACTTGTTCCAGGGCCAGTGGCCCCATAGAGTGCCCAAGCCACTCCAACTGACACCAACATTCAGGAGACCTAGTTTGATCTTATGCAGATTCCTTAGCTTCAGTCTGGTGTCAGTGATCTCCTAATTAAAAGACTTGGTTAATAAATTCCAAATTGGCTTCCCATTGCCTCATCATGAAAGTGTTTTCTGAACCATAATTTAGGAGTCTACCTTTCACATGAGTACAGGTCTCTAAGCTAACCCCTAAGATGGCTACAGATCACATCAGTGACCTGGGTATTGAGAAGCTTCTGCTAAGAAGATATGAGTAACCGAGAGTCAAAGTTCTTTCAAAAATAGGATATTATTTTACAAACGCTTGATAAGCCTGATGAATTTGATCAGAATAATCATAGACATCTTGTCAAAATACAAAATGCCCATGTTGGAAAAAAAATCTTGAAATCAGTGATTATGCCACATCTCATTTCCTGGAGATAGGTAGTCATTAGCCAACTCTCTTAATCAACAACTTTTGGTACATAGACTTTTAGAAAATTAGGTATTTCAGGGATAATCCTTGTTATGTTTTATAGATCATATATGTCCAAGAGGGTTCAATAAAATCTAAAGTATATTACAATATCTTTGGTTACCTAGCTACCATTAATTGTCTTTCCTCTGCCAAAATTATATATTCCATTATGGAATTGCATCCTATATTATAGGTCATATACATTTCTTCATCTTTAGATACACAGATAATATTAACCATATCTCTACAAATATGTGCTTAAAACATTGTTGGTCTTAGTTCTTTTGGTTTCAGTTCAAGTGTTTCTCAGCAGCTCTTATACACACTGTGGGAAGTATATCTTCTTATACAGTAAATCCTGTAGTTTATTCTCTGTGGTCTGTTAAATAATAGTAATAGTAACAATAATCATAGTAGTATTATATAACTCAGCATGACTTTTAAGATTATAATTGGGGAAACAGGTAAACATGGTGAGTAATAAGTAGCTTTGTTCTTCAATATATCTATGATAAAGTCATATTACAGCCTCATACTAGCCTTATAATCTCAGGCAAGTTACTTAACCTTTCTAACACTCACCTTCACTGTGAATATATTAAAGCATTAATATTTCATAGGCTGGACTGCTGGGTGGATTAACTGAGATAATGAAGGTAAAGCATCTAGCCTAATATTATTGTATTAAAATTTCAAAGGACATACGGAGTAAAATGTGATCCTTATCAAAGTGTACCTTAAGCTGCTATTGATTGAAAGATCAGTTCGAAAGAAAAACAAAACCAAAAATGCTTAGTGCTGCCATAGAATCCATTTTTAGTGCAATTAATAGTGGGGCAGCCTGGAAATTATTCTTCTGAAAATTATGCTGGTATTACCAAATGGGAAAAGAGAAGATAATCTATTCAGACTTGCACTGGAGGTAATGTTTATTATTACTTTAATAATGATAATTCTTTTAGCACTGAATATATGCCAGGCCATATTTGCAGTAGTTAGCCTGCATCAAAAGATCCTGAAATCCTTTCAATGATATTCTCAGGTTGGGACTATTCCCTGTATTTTAGAAGGAAAATTGAGATTTAGAAACACTGACTAACTTTGTGCAATAATGTGTACATGTTAGAAATATATGTAGACTCAAGTGTTTCTTAGATATTAACTAGGAACAGATACAAAAGCATAAAATGTGGTGATATTGTGGTGCCATAGGCTTAAAATCAAAATTACGGACCCAGAGATGTTTGTTTAAACCTTTTTTGGGGGGAGGGGTATAAAACAATTGTTATAATGACATACTTGGAAACTGTGACTGTGAATTTGTTCATATGATGTTCTCACAAATGAAAGCAGTGATTTGTGACTCAATTGTTGCTAAATATAGGTACAAAAATAATCTAGGTAGCACATTGGAAAATGGGTTGGATCAACTACTATGAAACAGTCAGATGAAAATAGTTGGCCAAAGACTTGGAATAAGTGGAGATATTAATCACTGATACTCTCTGAGGAAACAAAGGACAGGAATACTGTCTCAGCTACACTAGTGGGATTCATTGGAAGTCAGTGAAGAACTCTTGGTAGTTCCTTCTAAAACCATTGTTAGAGTAACATGATAATGCCTCAAGAATTTCCTGGGGAATAAAATAAACTATTTTCAGTGAAATATTATTAGTGTAAAAACTACCTAATAGTGTATACTATATTTCTATAATATATAATGCTGAATAAATTTGTCTTTTTCAATCTAAATTAAAAAATCTTCCAAATAAGTGTAATATCAGATATGTACAAATTTCAATTCTCTATGATAAATCTTCCCTTCCACAAGGAAGGTAATATCAAACTTAGTAATATCTGTCACATTTCCAAGGTACAGTACAGGTGCCAGTATATTGATGGAAAGGGTGTTTTCAAACCAATACTTTGATTAGGAGACAAAAAGAGAAAAATTAGAACAAATATCCAACATTTTGTTCCAACTCTAAATGGTATTAGGGCAAAAATAAATGATGAAGGCCAACTGGTTGCTAACGTGTAGATTTACCCAATTACCCATGAAAATCTCATATATGTGCATATATTAATGTTGAAAAAGAGTCATAATGCTCATTTCATATCTTGGAATTTTTTGGGGTAATTTCTGTAAGTAAATCTGGGCACACATTTTTTTTTTTTTACCTATTCCTTAGGAGATCATGGTTGCCAGGATACAGGTAGTGAAAAGACTTGACAATCAAATTAAATGAAAAATATTCTAAACCAAAAGGAAAATGATAATGCCTGGAGGTTTCAGGTATCTCCTATATGTGTTAAAAAGCCTGATGGCAAATTATGATGTATTTCATTTTCAAATTATGTATCTTTGGCTCAAACTTTTAAATCAGTAAAATTGTAATAATCATACATTTTATGACACAGAACAAAAATAAATATTCAATGTGAAAAATAGTATGAGTGTTGAAAATACTAAAGATAAAAATAATTATTATTCCTCAACAAACACAGAGACAATCTAAATTGAGGTAATACAAATCCAAAATTAACAATTTTGGAAAATCTAAAGATTTAAAATACCAAATTCGTAAATTGTTATTGTAGGTTTCTCAACCTCTGACATTTGAATTTAGCTTCTGACTTATGGGGATCTTATTCTTGAATTTTTTCTCTGGTTATCAAATAGGAAAATTAATTGCAGTTTCTGAACCCATCACCACAGGAGCAAAGAAGAATGAAATATAGGCAACTTGAATTGCTGAATGAAATATAGGCAACTTGAATTGCTGAAGATATATACAGCCACAATAAGGACACCCATAACTCCTTTTGTAAAATATTTGTATTACTTCCACATCACTTAGTTAAGTCACTCGACATCGTAAATGAAATTATACTTATTGTCTCATTCTCAATATACCAGCTTGTTTTTAGTTTAGTCTCCTGCAATTTCAATTACAAATACGATGACAAAGTGAAAGAAGACTACATGTTTTCTTAATGATAAACAGTTTCCCAAAGCTTGTTTCTTCTAGAGTGAATTTGTTCAAATCTCATCTGCTATATTAGAAAACATATTTACTCATAAATATATACCAATTTAGAGAAATCTATTGCCAGAATGGACTTACGGCTTAAAGATTTTTAATCTTCTGAGGCAAAAATGGACTTCTCTTTGCTCCTGTGAAGCATGCAGCCAAAGAGAAGCTAGAAAACTGGAAAAACAAATGAAAGGGAAAAGTTGAAATCATTTTCCTTAAATGTTGAGATACTTCAGTGGTAGACAGCTTTTCTACCATGTATCAGAATACTTTCTTTCATTCAATATCCAGTGCCTTATAAAACAAAATGAAGGAAAATGATGAATTTGATAAAATTGTTACAAATTATAACAACAAAATAGTTCAATTTTAAAATGGGTATATGATTTAAACAGATACTTCACTAAAGAACATGAATGGAAAGTTACTAAATACAGTTTAGAACCTCAACAATAACTATTGGGCAAATAAAAATTAAAACTATGATATCACTACATACATATTAAAACTGAAAACATTCTTAAACTGATTGGCAACAATGTTGAAAAATATATGACCTCTCATATACTTATATTCTAATTGAATGAGCATAGAATGTTTCAACTACTTTGGGAAACATTTCGGCAACTTTTATAAATGTCAAACATGAATTGTATGTCCTACACTTTCTATTTACTTGGGAGAGAAGAAAACACAGTCCAAAATTTTTGTATAGGGTTCTTAACACTTTCACTAACAGCAATACAAATTAGAAGCCAATCAAATATCCAGGAACAGGCAAAATCTTACAAAATGCAGAAGATTCATACACTTAGGGATTACCAAGACATTAATATAAAATGTTGATATGCTATGTGTAAATACACATGAATGTATATTGGAAAATACTTCAATATCAGATCAGTGGGTGCCTGACTGGCACAAGGACTAGGGGCTTTTTTGGTAGAACTTTGTAGAAAGAGTAGATATTGTGAGGATCATATATAAATTTGGAAGAATGATGCATAGGTTTACTTTCATGGATGTAGTAATGGTGTTAGATGTATGTGAATATTAATAAATATTTTTAACATCATAGATAACACAAAATATATAATCACTTGTCTGGTATTCATGCATTCATAAATCTGTGAAAATATACTGGAAAATTTTCCAGTCATCAATAATTTTCTAAGGAATATATTAAAATATTATAATGGGGATAATAAAGTTGAATGCATGAAATCACTAACATTGTCCCATCATAAAACAAGAAGATTAAAATATAAAAAATTTAACAAAAGTTTCAATAATATTTACAAAGTATACTCTGAACACATTATATTACATATTGTGTATTTGTTCATTGCATAAATATATTACATATTCATTATGTTTTATGTATATTTAACAAATACAGTTTTGTATTAAAAGCTACATGTATTTTTTAGAGCTACCATGGGTACAATGAAAAACACAATGTCCAAAAAGAAAGTTGGGGAGGAAAGGGTTCATTTTTTTACATGTCCATATAACTGTCATCATTGAAGAAATCAGGACAGGAATTCAAACAGAGCAGGATCCTGGAGTCAGGAGCTGATGCAGAAGCCCTGGAAGGGTGCTGCTTACTTGGCTTTCTCAGCATGCTTTCATAGAAAACTCAGGACCATGTTCCCAGGAATGACAATATCCACACTGGATATTCTACCATATGGAACTTCTACCATAAATCACAAATTAAGAAAATGCCTTACAGGATTGCCTACAACCTGATCTCTGGAGCCGTCTTTCTTCTTCTTTTTTTTTCCTTCTTTCTTTGGGGGTGATGGATTAGGGATGTTCAAGACAGGGTTTCTCTGCCATAACTTTAGTATAGCTCTGGCCTTCCAAGATCAGACTGACCTCAAACTTAGTGATCTGCCTCCTTGGTGGCACATGCAGGGATTAAGGGCCACCATCCCTATGGCAGAGGCATTTTCTCATATGTCTTGAGCTTGTGCTAAGTTGACATAAAGCTGTTCAGCACACTATAAATATAAAAAATGTTTTTTAACATTTGTATAAATATTGTTTTTAAAATTCAATCCTAATTTTAAGGGAAAGAGCTAGATGATTAAAAATGAAACATAAAATGAAGACATAATTCACAAAAGAAAAATATATAATTGGAAAGTATAATAGTCAATCTCAATGGGAATCCTTAAAATGCAATTCAATAATGAGGTACAATATTCTCTTCTACAATAATACGGGCATTAAAAGAAATGATAAGATCTATATTGTTGGGCTCAACTTTATTTATTTCTTTTCTTTGCATATTGTGTAACTTGGAAAAATGCTAAGGTTAGTAATGTTGTACAGTGCCTGCCTAGCTAGAGTGAGCCCTTGAATTTTATCCATATATGAAAAGGATAGCTACCAATTATTACTGATAGGAAAGCAAGCAATTCGTAAGTAAAAACTGAACTTAAATTTAACTCATGAAAATTCACAGAGGCACATAAAGTTTAAGACTCTGTTACAGGGGCAGGAGAGATAGCTCCACAGTTCATTGCAGTAGCTGTTTTCTCAGAGGACCTGGGTTCAGTTTCCTTCTCCTACATAGTGCCTCATAACTATCTGTAACAACATTTCCAAAAAATCCAATGCTCTTTCCTTGCCTGTATGAACTGCATACATATGGTTCACAGACATACATACAGACAAATATTCACACAGAACATAAAAATACATATATTATGTGACCCAACTGATTTATGTGTGTTGTTTCTATTTTCTTCACTGTGGATTTTATTTCCTAGTTGCCCTAGAACTAGATATGTAAGTTGTTTTGTTCTCGATTTTCCTTTTCTTAGAGCACACTTGTTATTCACTGTTTTGTATATAGTTTTATATCAAGCCTGTAAGGAGTTGGGTTTTTCTGCCTGCCACCTGTCCTGCCGCTGCGCCAGGACCAATTAACACAGAGAGACTCGGTATTTGCTATAATTCTGTTGGCCTGGTACTAGTTTCTTATCGGCTAGCTCTGTCTTAAGTATTAACCCATTTCTGCTGATCTATGTATTTCTCTTACCGAGGAGCTGGCCAGCATTCTGCTTTCTCCAGACTCTCCATCTTGACTCCTTCCTACTTCCTCTTTCCACCTCATCTCCTAGTCCCTCCTATCTCCTTTCCTATTGGCCAACAGTGCTTTATTCATTAACCAGTATGAGAACATGTACAGAATGACATCTCCCATCACAAGCCTAAATCTTTTCTTAAAACTAAAAGGGGAATTGTAGTGGGATATTCACTTTGTATCCTTCTGTGGCACTGACCACGCCCACTTGTGGGTGGAGCCAGGGGAGGAAGTGACCTGCGGAACTAGGTCTGGGGAGGAGCCGGGGAACAGTCTCTGGCTGGCTGGACGTGGAGAGGAGAGCATCCGGTGGAACTTTCTAGCATTCTTCTGTTAGGTTGTAAGTTATTTCTCCTGAATAAACATCTATTCGGCCTATCTGTTTATCCTGATCCTTATTAAACCACAATATAATGATTTATCTACAGATACATATTATCATGTGTAAATTATTTCTTTTCAGTAATATGTAAAAGAAAACTTATGGGATAATCCTATTCAGTGACAGACTGTATCTACAGAGAGACTAGTGACAAGGAATAATGAAGAAGACATGGTACAGGAATGTAATTTTAAATGTTCTTTTTTTTACTGATAATAACAGTTGCTCTTTTGATAATATATTTTTTATCTACTGATCCTTAGTTACCTGTGAAATAACATTAATATATGAAACCTACACAAAACACAAAAATAGAGAAACGAAAACTTAGTAAGTCATTGTTAAATAAAGATGTGTATATGGTTCAGGAATATGTGTCTGAATCACCTGCTAGTTAAAAATTAATTAAGAAAATTCCAGAGTTGCTACTCAACCAAAAAAAATTGACCAACATTATTCTATTCTATTCTATTCTAATGTATTGAAAATAGAAACTCAAATACAGTAAAGTAATTTGCTGACTATATCCTCAGTTCTGACAGCTTTTTTTTTATTTTATGATGCATGAGTGTGTGCTACAAATGTGTTTATTTGTGTGTGTGTCTAATTTGTGATGTGTATAAATATAATTGATATGTATGTTTGTGTGTGTATGTATGTATAAGTGTATATGTGTAGTGTATATCTTTCTGTGCTAGTGCACATGCCTCGAAAATAAATGGGAATTTCTAGCATCTTCCTCTATCAATCTCTACCTTATTCCGTGAACCATGGCCCATCACTGAAGCTGGACTTTGCCATTACACTAGACTGGCAGCCATCGGGTCCCATCAATCATTCCTAGAAAGAGCTGAGTTAAATGTACATGTTTCATTATCGCAATCTTTTTCAGGCTCTGGAGGTCGCACTCAGGTCCTCATGGTTATACAGCAAATACTGTTTTCTACTGAGATATCTCCTAAACGTAATTGATGTTAATGATCTGGATGGCTAAAGCATGTGTACAATTTAAAAACTGGTCATCATCCTATGACCCATGGAGAAAAGTAACTACAACTGTTGCATTGTTAACTTTAGCAGGTGTAACAGGTATGTGTGAAAGAGAGAGAACAAGAAGCCATATGGGCCTTTCACAATAAGTCCTGTTGTTCCTGTAGATTTAGTTTTTAAATGCCAATTTGTACTAGATAATTGAATGTGTTTTGGGTGGCTAAGGCTTCAGCCACTTCACTTGATAGTTGATCCACTGTGCTTGCAGGATTTACAGGTTGGGAGAGGGAGAGGGCTATACTCGAAACTGTTGCTGCAGTGGCAGAGGCGGTAACACTTGATAGTTGATCCACTGTGCTTGCAGTATTTACAGATTGGGAGAGGGAGAGGGCTATACTAGAAACTGTTGCTGCAGTGGCAGAGGCGGTAATGGCAATAACAATCCCAGCCATGATCTAGAAATCTCCTTTTCTCTATGCCTCCACAAGTTGGTCATCGGTAGAAGAAGTCTCCAGCAGAGGTACCACCCTGGGTATGTGGACCACAACAGCTGTTGCTTCATACATCCAGAAGCTAACCAGTCAACAGACCAGCTGAAAACAATTGAGACTTCCTCAAAAATTAGTAGCAGCAACAGCAACTTGTTCATAGACTGCTGGGTAAAGAAGAATTTTAGCTGCAAGGGCAGCATATTGCCCAGAACCCATGAGCATGTCTAAATTCCTTGCAAGAAATCTGACATCTCATCTTGTTGGGTGGTTCCTTTGCAATATTCTTGAAATTCTTCGCCTCTCCAGAGCAAATAATCACCTCCACTCAGCCTAGCTCTACAGAGCTGCATGCAATCAACAGGAGTGAAATTTAACACTGTAAAAGTCTCAAGTGAGTGAAAGGATCATGGGGCCCATAAGCAGTGATAACCTCCTTACACTGTTTCATATCCTTGAAATTTAGTGGATTATGCTCCCTAACCCTATTACTCTGAGGGTCCACTATCTCAATCACAGGAAAAGCTTTTCTTACCTTTGCCAATGTTTCTACTTTGGTTATTAAATCTTTGATCTCCTCTATCCCTCATGGCACAGAGGCCCTAGTAAAGGGATCAAAAAGAAACGGGTTGTGCCTCAATGGACAGCATTTGAGCGCATCACCTATAGCAATTCTTTGTTTTAATTGTTCAATTTCTACTTCCTAGATTTCTTCATCAGTTACAGTAGGACTATCATCTAAATCTTGTACCATAAAGAATAATAACTTCATTTTCCAGTTAATAGGGGATCATGACTTGAGATCATTCTTTGATAATCTATTTCTTTCACATTCAAAACTTAGAATGCATCTTGATTTTTCTTTTATAACTTCACCACTTCTCATTAGTTGAACTGTTACCAATGTGGTTCAACTTACTAACATTTTCTCCACTTTATCTGTTTGATTACAAAATTTCTGTAATCATTCTTCTCAATAGTTTACAGCGATTATTTAGAGCATTTCTCTGATTTTGATTACCCTTGCTTAAACTATTTCAGGGATGCTCAATCAGAAACACAGCAAAACCTAAGGTCCTAAATAGAGTTCGTAAGAGCCGAGTGTGTTGTCTGCATACCACATTCCATCTCTAAGATCTCTTCCCTTCCTATTATAACTCAACTTCAGTGGACTCCTTATTACAGAAATATGCCATTCATATTTCTACTTCTGTCTAAGGATATTTACATTCGTTCTCACTGTATGGAATTCCTGTCCTTCATAAATCTTCCTGGTTTCTGCCTTAATTACCTTCAGTTCATTGTTTAAACATTACCAACAAGAGAAATCTTCGCTAATTGCATGAGGTAAAATAGCAGTCTCTATCATTCCCTATTCTAAATAGGACATGTCATCATCATCTGTCTTACAATGAATTTTCTGTCTACTCCCTTGCCTAATAATTAACTGGTAAATGTCAAAGATTTGTGACCAAATTATATGAGCCCTTAATCATTGATAAAATAAATATTTCCAATTTTATTGCATATATATGAATAGATGGACACATCATATCAATAAGAGAAAAATGTATACTCATGTATTTACATGAATCATCTCTGTGCTAAAATTAGTTGTAGGTAAATTTTTCTCATTTTGGCTTATCTATATTTTCCATATTGTCTGCAACACGTTGTACTGTTTGAGAAATAGAAAGAAATATTGAATCATAATTAGATCCCCACTTGTGCTACATTTGTAAGGAATAATAATTTATTCTTTTTTCCTCTGAAGAATTTATTCTTTACTCAATATTTTGTATTTTAACATATGTTATGAAAGAACAGATTCTGCCATAATCTATTTCTCCAAAGAAACCAGAAATTGGCAACAGCTAAATGGAAAAAAAATGATATATTTAAGAACTATATCCAAATGGATATATTTCAGTTTAGAATGAGACTCGGTTTAAAACACTTAATAGAGACACAGAGATTTATATTTAAAGGCTAAACTGGAGGTGAATTTCTGGATGGAGAATTGCTGATATGAAACATTAGGGGTTTGCAGAAGGAAGTTTCTGGCTTAGGAGTTGATAGGTGTTGAAGATGTACTTGATCACATACTGAAAATGATCAGTTGTGGAGGGAAAGGTTTTGTACTAAACCAACTTAGCAAGGTTCTTGCTATTGCTAAGTGATGCACACCTAAGAGGGTAGATACCACCATTGAAATAGACAAGACTTTGGAAAGATTGACTAGATTTGTTCAAGGTGGCTACTCTGATCATACTCTTATATCTTGTTTGATCTCCAGAAGAAACAGAAAGAGGAATTTGCAGTGTAATAATGAGTTATATGTGTGACATATCATTTTTTTATAATTTTATGTAATACATGTTGAGAAATAAAAATGAATATATATTATTTTGTGGCTTATTAGACATGAGCACAGAATTTTTTGATTAGTTTGCCATAAAGTCCATCATAATCCTTATTTCATCTATTGATAAAGTAAGTTTTTAAAATTCATAAACTGGTCTGCGGAATTCATTTTCAAAGTTGTTGAAGGACAGACATACCAATGGTCTTGCTGACTCTAAGCTGGTGACTTTACTCAGCTAATGAACAATCCTCAGATATTTTCCATGTGTTCCTTACAAAAGCATTCTAACTTCAAAACTGTCACTAAGGAGAGAGTCTATATCTTTACATATGCTACAGGTTTGATTATACTCACAGGGATTATTTCTCTATCTAGTTACCGAATGTGGTAATTAAATTGTAAACATATGACATTACCTATGCTATTGATAAAGAAAATGGAAGAATGCCCATTTAAAATAGAATTATGTGATTCATCTCCAAATGCTTATTACATACACAAATAAGTTAAAATCATGGTTACCACCTGGTCTTGTAAAAGCTGGATAAATGTAAGGTACTTATTTATATTCTAATCAGTAATCAGGTGCTCCTTATTTTCTACTAATGTGAATTATTTAGGACAACAGTATAAGCCCCCAGAGATTTGGTTCAAGGTAAAACACTAAAGTCCTACATACTTCTGGGCACTCCAAAACTCAGAGAACTCTAAGTACATATAAAGATGAACCACACTACATGGATTTTAATATATATATATATATATATATATAGTGTGTGTGTGTGTGTGTGTGTGTGTGTACATGAATGTGTGTGTGAACATAAGAAGAAGCAGAGGTCATTAATTTGAGAGGAAATGGGATAAGAGAAAAGGAAGGGATTGGATGTGCATTGAAGAGGATGGGAATGATAAAATTCTCAAAACATAAACGTGATTATACAAACCACACAAATACAAAAAGCTCTACCAGACAAAATCTTTCTTTTCTTTTCTTTTTTTAGTTTTTAAATAATTAGAGACAACACAATTTAAATAAGCATAATTCCTGTATTATTTAACGAGTTAAGGTACATAGTTTGTATAATTTTCAGTTTATGTTATTTACTGAGGGTACAATACTAAAGGAAATGTGAAAATGACATTTAGTGGTATTTTGGTGATGACATATTAGTAAAATATGGTGGCTTGATGAACTTTTATAGGTGCCTCTGTGGTTGATGTTCATTTGCTTCTTTTGTTTTTTTTTTTTAATCTTTACTCTAACAATTACCTTATAATTAATGGAACATAATAACATAAATTCACTTAAATATTGATCTATTATTTTTAATTAATTTATTTATTTTATGTGCATTGGTGTGAAGGTGTGAAATCCCTAAACCTGTTGTCACAGACTGTTGCGATCTGCCATGTGGGTGCAAGAAATTGAACCTGGGTCCTCTTGCAGACTCTAGACCAACAGCTGGGGAATCTTCATTGGCCCAATCTAGGCCCTCTGAATATAGGCAACAGTTGTTTGTAGCTTGGTCTGTTTGTGGGACCTCTGGCAGTGGAACAAGGGTCTATCCCTGGTGCATGAGCTGTCTTTTTGTAACCTATTCCATACGGTGGGATGCCTTGCTCACCTTCAATGCAGGGGTGAGTTAGTCCTGCTTCACCTTAATGTGCTAAGCTTTGTTGACCTTTCAAGAAGATGTTACTCTTTCTGAAGAGTGGAGGGCAGGTTGGGGGAATGAGAGGAAGGGAGGGAGAGGGGACTTTAGTTGATATGTAAAATGAATAAAAATTGAAGAAATAAAAAGTAAATATATGTCTACTTGATTTCTCATTAGCTGAAAAATTCTATTTTGGTATCAGCAAGATAACACCAAAATGCATGTCAATTCCTGAAGTCATATGAATCTAATATATTTTTCCATAGTCCATAGTTCCATTTAAAGCTTTTCATACATACAGATATGCAGCAATTAATGCATAAATGTATTTTCATCTCAAAATGGAAAAACATATAACAATAAAGAAATACTCAAAAGAGTCTATATCATGTGAGTGTATGAATAAAAACTGCACCCATAAGGACATATATTTGAATGCCTAGTCAGCAGAAATTGGCACTATTTGAGAAGGACTAGGAGGTTTATCCTTGTTAGAATAGGTGTGGCCTTGGAAGAAGTGTGTCATTGTGTTGTTTGTGGGTTTTAAGATTTAAAAGCCCATGCTTGGCCCAGGGTCTTTCTATCCCTCTTCTTAACTAGGGATGGGCTATAGCTTCCAGCTACCACTCAGTAACTGACTTAATGCCACCATGATAATAATGGAACAATCATTTGTAACTATAAGAAAGCCCCCAGTTAAATGCTCTCTTTCACATACACATACCGTAACAATATAATTGAGAATATTGCTTCTCAAATTTTAGTGTAATTTCAAAAACAACCATATTTGCAAGGACGTTCTAAAATATTTTTCTTTGTTCGATATGAATATTTTTTTTTCAGTACTAGGTTTACGCAAATGCCACATTACAACTTACTAAATGCAGAAACAATGGAATATTTCAGTTACCTTCTGTGCATCCATAAACTAAACATATCTGAAAAATTAAAACAAATCTAGTCCTATCGCGGTTTAATAAGAATCTGGATAGACAATTAGACTGAACAGATTCACCTTAAGAAAAGGCGCTAAACATTTACAGTGTGTTCTAAAATATACGTGAGGCTTGCAAGCAAGCATTCCCTGGCTCCTCCTTAGACCTAGTTCCCCAGGTCACTTCTGCCCCTGGCTCCACCCCCAATTGGCGTGTTCAGTGCCACAAAAGGAGACAAAGTAAATATCCCACTACATAGTCCTTGTAATATTTGATTTTATTACTTCTTTTATTTTTGAGATTGTAATAAAATTTCATGATTTCTCCCTTTCCTTTCTCATTTAAACCTCCCACAGATTCTTCCTTTTTCTCTTTCAAATTCATGACTGATGACATACCCAGACCCATGGATTGATTAGCTACAACCTTTTCAGTCTCTGCCATGTGAAAACAACCATCTTTTTACTACCCCAAATGTATCTTCCAAGCCACTCTAGTTAACTCCATCTAGTATGTATTTATTTTATCAGTTTTGTTTCTCTTGAGGACTCTGAGAATTATAGTTAGTATAATTATATTTAGTGTACCTCATTTATACTTAAAATGTTTGAAAAGTATCTTTCCTGTGGGGAATAAAACATGTATATACAGGATTCAAAAATATAGAATTGAATAATTGCAGTCTCACCATCTTCTGTAAATCATTGTATATACTTTCTATAGATTATTAAATCATAAGCACTTCACCAAAATACATTAGGGTCCACCCTCATTCCATAGTAAGAATGGGTAGAAGAGCTCTTATATAAGCAATCATGTCTAAATCTACTACATTCAGATATTTCCAGCTTCCTCCTAAGAAACATTGTTCTTTATGCTAACTCTCTTTTAACTTCCATCTCAATCCTTGCTCTCCATATATCTGCTAGAAATACCTCTGCCACACATAATTTAGAATTTTATACTGATAAATTTTAAAGGCTACCATTTACATTATTCTTCAGTTCAATGCTGAGTCATGTCCAAGTATCTTTGTGTCATCTGCCCATTATCCAAAAGTCTGTTTTTGTTTGCAGCATATTCTTAGAATTCAATTCTATATATTAATCTCATGGTGACTTTGAAACAGTGCTGTAGACTCTTGAAAGTTATTCATAGTCTGTGTGTTCACTTCCATATTTGTAAAATAGATGTTGTTATTTTCACTTTAGAAATTCATTGTGAATTTTTGCCATAGATTCTAATAACTTGCCCACTGCTCCCCAAGTATGCCTTATTTACCATTCTATTATGCAGCCAATTTTAGTGTATAAAGAGGTAATTTCACTTTCTATTATTTCATAATCAAATATGTTCCTATCCCTTTATTCCATCTGTCACTATTACTTTTATACCACAATATCATATATGTATCACCCATCTTCAATTGAATAATTAATTTTGCTTATTTTGGACCACTATCACAGACCATAAAAATCTTTGATGGCAAGGAACATACTTATTTAGGGTCAGAATGCACACCTGATAAGTTGCAAATACACATTAAAATTGTGTCAAAGGAATAAATGTAATAATAGGTAAATAAATTATGATAATCCCTAGGTCACATAGTCCCCAAAATTGAATGACAATCAGATCAATAGCCAAATAGGAAAAAATGCATTTCATAACATCTTTTTTAACTTTTAGATTTTTTTATTTTGGATGTTTAAATGTTTTGTCTC
This sequence comes from Phodopus roborovskii, assembly GCF_943737965.1. Taxonomy (NCBI): domain Eukaryota; kingdom Metazoa; phylum Chordata; class Mammalia; order Rodentia; family Cricetidae; genus Phodopus; species Phodopus roborovskii. The sequence goes on from NW_026125729.1 coordinate 1,648,321, forward strand.
CATATTTGTCTGTGCAGTATATGCATGACTGGTACCTATAGAGATCATAAGGCACCTATCTGAGATCGAGTTCCCAGAACTAAAGAGGCAAGTGTTTTTTTAGTCACCATGTTGATGCTGGGAACTGAACCTGGATCCTCTTCAAGAGAAACAAGAGCTTTTTAACTTCTGTGCTATCTCCATAGCCCTTCATACCCTCGTTTTATAGAAGCTATCAAGTTCTAGACAGCTATAATGACTTACCTGAAATAATAACTGGAGTTGAAACTCAATTCCTTCATTAAACTTGAATCCATTTTCAGAAATTCTCTCATTACCATCCATAGGGGAAATTGAATTTTTGTATAATGTCTATTAAAAGACATTATTTAGCAAAGAAGTTTATTTGAACAAACTACTTTGAAATCTATGCTGAAACATACTTGATAGATTTGATAATTTATCAGACCTGCTTAAGGAGTTATGTCTTTGTACACAGAACTAAACTATTATAATTCCAACTGTGTATTTCAGGAAAGCTAAGGATTAGCCTGGTATTATGAAATGTGGATAAAGTTTCATTGCATAATTGAGTTCTAAGTTTTGTTTTCTTTACAATAGAAGGTGATCTGCCAATAGTTTGAACCTAAGCCTTTTAGGAATGAAATGATTCTCTTTGTGAGAGAATTTTTACATCAAATCAATACATGTTTTATATATAAAAGGTGAGTTCAACATACCTTGGTAAATATTACAAGGAAAACTTTGCCTTCCTCCTGAAGTATGTCAGCATCTGAACATTAAAAGTTTGAAGCAACATTTATTCTTATAGTCTAGGGAAAATTGGCATCCTGTGAACTTTAATCTGTGATTGAGAGCATTTGTTTGTGGATCTACGTGAATTGACTTAATAGACTTTAATTTTCTCACAGTTGTTACATTACATGTGTTTGCAGATAGTCACTCTCTTATCATTAAAAGTAATTAAAGAATAAATTATGTGAAAACATTTCATTTAAAACTTGAAATGGTTAATTTAAGTAGAAACATGACTTTATATGTATATTTTGTTTTATGTTGTATTTTGTCCTTTGAAAATAAAAGCTGCTGGCATTAATATATAAATCTATATCTTGTATAACATTTTACTTTTTCATTTTTTCTTTTTATTTATTCTTCTCTCATATAATACATCCCAAATACAATTTCTCATCCTTCCATCCCTCCAAGTTTCTCCACTACCAACTCCCCTCTACTCCAGATTTATTCCTCCATTTCCCTTCAAAAAAGATCAGGCCTCCAAGGGGTGTCACCAGAACAGGAACACAGCATAACAGGATGAAATAAGAGCAGAAACAAACCCTCATATCAAGGCTGAACAAGCCAACCCTGTAGGATGAAAGGATCCCAACATTAAGTGAAACTGTCAGAGTCAGCTCCTATTCCCAAATGTTAGGGTTCCCACAAGAACAGCAAGCTAAACTATCACAATATATATGCAGAGGACTTGGTGCAGACCCATGTGGACTCTATGATTGCTGCTTCAGTATCTGTGAGGCCCTTTGAGACCTGTTTAGTTTAGTTGGTTCTGTGGGCAGAGTTCTCTGTGTCCTACCATTTTACTTTTTGAGATTAGATTTTTTAAAATTTTCATCTTAATTACATATTGTAAAAGTTAAACACCAAAATTTGTCACCACAAATTACAAAGAGTTGAACAGGGTTGGAGATACACTTTCGTTAGTATAAGGATTGTAACACACAAAAAAAGCAAGCATGATGGTGCTTGCCGACCTGTAATTATAAGACAACACAAAGGCAGGAGGATCAGAAAGGTCAAGTTGTCTTAGGCCAATTGGGTACCAAGTTAGTTTCAGGCCAGCCTCTGCGACAAGAGACCATGCCTGAAAATACGTTTTGATCAGAATGATGAATGTATTACTATACTCATTATGAGCTCATGAGAATGGCTTTTACCAAGTAATATCCGATGAAAATCAATTGCAACTGCTTGTAAAATAATTGTGGTATAGCTTACTCACTGGTTATCTTTTCTTTCCAGCACAAGGGAATCTACGTGAACTTGCTTGTTCTTTGCTCATTTGCTCATGTAAACATGGAAAGCAATCAGAATTTTGAGTCTTCCAAATCATGTCAATGAAGGTAAATGTTTTCTTCCTTTGATTTATGAATTAAAACAATTTAATTTATGAATTAAAGAGTTGATATGTAATATGGCAACAGGATGGCAGTTTCTATTAATTTTATTTTACATTTTGTCTGGAAGGGTGAAGATAAAACTGGTTTGTAGGTCTAATTCCTGGGCAAAGCTAATATTTTTTTTAACACAATCCATGGTCTTCTGCCAGATTTCGAGGGTAGATCTCAAATGGGGAGAAAAATCCTTCCTTGGGTGTCTAACATAAACTTATTTTTGGAAGGATAACAGTAATAAATCACTAGAGCTACAGATGCATATGACAATTTAGGTGCTGAGAGCCTTGGATTAATGCAGTAAGACAAGAATATGAACTGTTTGCCAAGTGCACACTATTGGGGTAAATATATATGCAGTACTAAGTCAATTTTCCTATTATCGTGTTCAAGAAATGCAATATTGAGTCTATGAAGAATTTTGTTTGCATTCCAGATGAGGGCTTAAGCCTTGCTGCAGCTCAAAGTGTAAGTAACGAGAGGGAATGCTATCTGTAGATGGTATAAGAGAGAGTGACTTTTGGACTTTGGGTGTGAGCAGAAGGTAGAGAAAAATAAATGAAGCAAACATGCATAGAATAAAAATGAGGTGATTACAAGACCAAGAAAGCATCACTGATAGTCTCAGCATAAAGAAATGATTGAGGATGGAGAACATTTCATATCACTTCCTAAGAAAATACAGAAATATGTATGCAGTTTAATCTTCTATCCCCTACAACAAGAAGAAATCCCAAAAAGTCCTGATGCTGATTTTGCAGGGTGATGTTGAAGGGGTTACTCTGGGAGAGCAGATTTATTTTTCTAAAATTTTTCATCTCAGAAGGAAAGATCATTTCACTGGGTGGGCATCCTATATTGGATTTGGGGGAATTTGTGTAAGATAAGCATATATCTGGAGAGAAGGTATTGAAAAACATTGTTTACAAATAGAAAACCAGTCAAATTTGCCCTTTCCCTATATCTAAGATTCAGAAACTTATTCTGAATTACTTCATTAAAAATTAACTAAGTTTGTATTTAGGAAGGCAGGCTTTGTTCCAAGAGAGGATGAGAGCAATTCTATTATAAATCTTATAAATATGTAGGCTGAAAAAGGGAAGGGGGAGGACCTTCTTCACTGTTATAATTCTTCCAGTGGCTTTCCATGTGATTAATTAAAGATATTTTTAACTTTTTTTCCCTTAGTTGAAAAATTACGTATATAAATCCTGACTTTGAAATTGCACAAACATGCACAGCTGCTGGTTTAAGCTCAGAAAATACTAAAGCAAACAAAACAATACTTGGAATAGAGCCATGGGCAAAACTTTTTGTAACAGAATTTAAAGGAATGGAGGTAGAATTCCATTTTACACAGATAAATAATTCTATTGTAGTAATATAGAAATCCAAGTTGTTTTCCAAAACAGCAAAGAAATTTGATACATTTTAAACACACTGTCTCAAAATAGATGTTTGCTACACATGAAATTCTCTTTCAATATTTAGTGATACTTTGGGGGGGGCGCTCTTCATAGGATTTTTTTTTCTAGTTAGATACATCTCCATTTAAATTGAAAACAGAGAAAAATGACAAAAAAATAACAAAAAAATATTTGAGGTTCTAAATGGACAGAAGTGGAAATTGCAAGTTTCTGAATCATATGCATCTCATTTTACTACCCTACATCTATGTGATGGATTCTACATTCCCCAGTGTAGGTGTCATAATACCTTGTGATAAATCTCTTGTCAAACATGTTTACCTCCTTTCCATTGCTCCATTACAAAAAGAAAGAAATCACTTTATGGAAGAGTTTCTCTGTGAAGGAGCACTTTAGGTAGTAAGTGTCAATTTTTAAAGGTCAAAACTGGTGTCCAAGACTCTCTAATGTTTAGGAAAATCATGCTTATCCACTACTCTGTGTCCCTACAAGTTAGTAAATATCCATTAATTCTGCAACATATCCTCAAGTCCATAAGATACATTGTTCCCTTCCTGACAAGGAATCATTATATTTTTTTCTAGATTAAATTTCACTTTACATTCAAGACAGAGTCTTTGTTATTTTTCCTGAATTTGGGTTCAGTGAGGAAACCTTATTCTTATCCTCATTCTTATCAACAATCTACTCTTCTTTTAATAGTTTAGCATTTGATCTATAGCTTCTTTAGGTGTTTTGTTTATATATAAATGACTCTTCTTCTGAATGAAACAGAGCTAATTACAAAAACATTCCATTCTATTATATTATAGTATTATATTCCATTTTATTATAGTAGTACAATAATATACTTTGGTACTCTATACTGCCAAAAAATAAATCAAGAAAATACAAAAAAAATTCTATATATTGTTGGAGGGTGTATATGATATATTTGATAACCAAACGTTTGAAAAACCCATATAATTCTACAGTAAAATCCATCTTCTCAAAAAATGATAAATGGACAGAGGATTGGAATTGACATATTTCCAGAAAATACTATAAATATGGTCAACAAGTATATCAACATTATGAACATCAAAGTCACAGGGAAGTATCACTTGGAATAAGCTTACAATGTTTGTATACTAATTAATATAAAAAGGTTAAAGGTATTGTTTTGTTATCACACATAATGTATTATATTTTTGCACTACTGGTAAGAAAGTAAATTTGAGAAAATATTATGAGTCATAACATGTTATCATTATCTTTGTTTACACAAGAGAGAAAAGAGCATAGTAGAGGTATTTTATGTTCTTTCAGTATTATGTTGCTTTTCCTAACATGAAAACTACAAGTAGGAAATTAGCAAGGACACTGATGGAGAAGAAAAATGATCTGTAGTTTTAAAGTCTGAAAGTGAATAGAACCTATACAAAGCTGTTAGACAATCCTGACTATTTATATGGTAATATATGTAACTCCAATCACATATTATTGGAACTCAGTTGAACCTTCTGTAGAATGAGGAAAGGGTAGTGAGTATAAAGCCTAGAAAAGAGTGTCTGTATATATTCATGTATGTGTGTGTGAAAGAGAACTTCTCAGTAGAGATTCTAACCACAGAAGGTATCAATCGTGCCCGTTTTCCTCCTTCTGTCCTGGATGGGAGATGCCCTGTCACAGTCCAAGTGAAGGTGTACATTAGATAAACTCATTTCATGGAAGGCCAAAAAATAAAAGTGGTTATTTACATATAAGTGTAAGGATTAATGTTTTTCCTCCCTCCACTGGTCTTGTCCCACGCCTCTGCACCAGCCCCAAATAATGCGCTGAGACTCTGTATTTGATATAATGCTGTTGGCCAGGTACTAGTTTCTTACAGGCTAGCTCTGTCTTAACTATTAACCCATTTCTGTTAATCTAATATTTCCATGTGGTCTTATCTTACCGGGGAGAGGTGGCTGGCCGTTCTTCCATCTTGACTCCTCCTTCTCCTTCCTCTTTTTTCTTTGTCTCCTAGTCACTCCTCTTTTGCTTTCATATTGGCCAACAGTGCTTTATTCATTAAACAGTATGAGAAACATATACAGAATGACATCTCCCATCATCTCCTCTTTTCTGTCTAAATAAAAATATGGGTTTTAACTTTAACATAGCAAAATATATAACACAACATTTATCAAGTAAGAATCACAGTTAACACTATTTAGTCCATTAACATTTAGCAAGATTTGAAGAAAATATTCCATCATCTATCCTATCTTTGTGTGTATAAAGTTTAATTAACTTATCTTTAATCCAAACTAAGCAAAATTATAACAATAACTATTTGTCTTCAACTCCCTCAAAGACCACAGAAGGATAAAATATAAACTCTAGAAATGACAGAGACAACTCATTGACTATTCAGTCACCTGAAGTTCTTCTGTAATCTTCCATCTTTAGCCCATAGACTATAGTGTGTCTGGAAGACTCTTAAGTAAAGCAGGAAACCTTAAATTGTCTTATTGTATTGGCAGTTTTTTAGTCACTTTTTTCTGTGTCCTGCAGACTGTCTGGCAGACACTTCCATGAAGCAGGAACTCTGTAGCAATGTCCATCTTGAATCAGCAGTCACTTTTCTGTGGGTCCTGCATGTCCACTTTATGCAGCATAAAGTCAAATAGTCCAGACAAGAACAGTATCTTGTCCAAATAGCTAGTCTTGCCATATTGGAAGTAAACTTTATAATGCGTTTCTTCGATGTCCATCTTCCATCTTCCTTTCTGGTGCAGGTGGTGTTGCCAGGAGCAATTGTGCCTCATTGTCAAGAAAAACCCTAAGCCTTTTTAAATGCCATATTCAATCCTTTGAAAGGATTGAAGAATGCCTATTCATCTCAAATACATCTCTGTATATCTAGAAAACCTAACTAACTTAACTATAAGTTTTGACTATTATAAGTAACTATCTATAATCTGCACTAAATTATACATTACATTTCTAAATGAGCTATATAAACACAATACGCAAACAAGAGGAGAAATATATATATAACAAAATTGACCTTAAATTGTATCAATAAATGAAAATCCATTCCATAACAAAGTATTCATATCTATACCATAATACCCTTTTATCTTTAAAAATATTGGTTGTGATCATTAACCATTTATAACCAAGTCCATTTAAATGAAAACAAACATTTATAAAGAATATTTGGGAAGTTGGGCGTCGTTCTTTCCAAATTGCTTCCTACTGGTAGGGGGCGCTGTCATGGGAATCCTAAAACGACTCAGAAATCCTGGCTGTAGTCTGCAAAGCTGGTTTGTCCCAACTGTTTTGAATGTTGGATCATCTGCGACTGTGTCTTTACTGTAAATATTTATCTTTTTCTGGCCATGAGTCTTTTATCTGGTAAACAACATTGATAAAATTAAAGTCATAGCTGTGTCAGCTGCGGTTTATCGAAGATGGTGGTGGGTAACTTTACCGCCAGCAGTGAGAGCTGTGCTCACAGACTTGGTCTGCGCTGCCATCCAGCAACATGCTGCCAGCTTGGAGATGTGGTCACTGTCATTGCCAGCTCTCGTACATGGCAATAAATTGTTAGCTCGCAGAGTTTCTTAAAAGCCTTGCGGTTTTTTTTTTGCTGCTTATGCTGAGTCAGGAAACTTTCCTTAAAGGAGTCCAGCAAAATGCTGCTACCAAGAAACCTTGCTTGTCTCTGTTCTTTTGTTTCTAAAACCCTTTTTTAAACTTTTGTTAAATTTTAAGTGGAAGTTCTCATTAGCCACATGGGCACCATATCTAAGGAGTGAGGTTTGTCCACCCTGTGCTGGTCTTGTCCAGCTGCTGCGCCAGCCCCAATTAACACACTGAGACTCTGTATTTGATATAATGTTGTTGGCCAGTTACTAGTTTCTTATAGGCTAGCTCTGTCTTAATTATTAACCCATTTCTGTTAATTTAATATTTCCACGTGGTCTTATCTTACCAGGGACGGGCAGCTGGTCATTCTGTTCTCTCCATTTTCCATCTTGACTCCTCCTTCTCCTTCCTATTTCCTCCTTGTCTCCTAGTCCCTCCTATCTTCCTTTCCTATTGGCCAACAGTGCTTTATTCATTAACCAGTATGAGAAACATATTTACAGAATGACATCTCCCATCATATAAGAGATTCAATAAACAAATCATCTGAGTTTTCTCTGAGTATTCTATTAGTCTTAGTGTCATGGCAAATTAACACACCAAGACCAAGGTACTCAGTCATTTAATCAAATATTATTCTAGATGTCACTGTGCAGTTTTAGGCTAGATTAACTTCTAAATCAGCCAAGTTTGAGTAATACATATCACCAAATGTAATATTGTGGAATTCAATCGATGAAGTAAATAAGATCCCCAAAAGTGAAAATCACTGATTACTTTTGGATGTATTCCAACCAGTCTCTTACTGTCTCCAGCTTCTTACATATCTCTGTAGCTTTCAGATTGAGCAGAAATTCCATTCCTAATTTTGTTAGACAATTATTTTCTTACCCAATCTCATTCAACACATTCCTAGTTAATTAAAATGTAATTCCTTAATTATTTTAAACACAAACCATCAACCAAAACATCTTGACTCATTTGACAGAGAAAGGTAAGAGATATATGTCAATGATATACATAGTAGCCTCAGCACCTGAAGTTCATAACTGTCAATGTTTTAATTGTTAAGTGACTGAAATTGCATACACACAGTCAGAGATGTTGAATCCTGAAGTTGTTATTACATTTATAGCTATGTTATTTTATCCTTTTAAAATCAATAAATAGATGTTTCCATAATTGCTCTAATTTATTTTTAGATAAATGGTGTATGTATGTTATGTGAACAATTACTGAATAAGAATTAAATTCCCATTACACAAGGTACAGAAGCAAGCAGACCTGTGTGAATTCAAGGCCAGTCTGGTCTACACTTAAATATTTAAGTAATGTAATGTATCATTAACATTTTATTTCTTGTGCTTGTGAATGAGTATGTGTGCTCACACATGCATGTGCATGCACTCACATACAAGAATGCAAGCACACATGCTGTGAGTGGTATGTGGAAATCATAGTACAGCTTTCATTTATTAGTCCCCCCCAACATATACATTCAAAGTGCTGAACACAAGTAAGCAGTCCTACCATCAAATGCCTGAACCATCTCGCTGAGACAAATAGTGCAGTTTTATAAGAATAAATTCTGAGGAGAAGGATCTCAAAATTGTGACCCATGAGACACATGGAAGATAATCTTTGCTTTTCCCTTTAGTAGACTGGCTCATTCTCATTAATATAGTGTTTACAATAACAAAATATATTAAATTTTCTCAATGTTTGATGATTGGAATTATGGTGTGACCAAAAAAATGTCAGTGACCTATGAAACATGAGGCAGATATTACAGCCCACTTGGAGATTGATTTTCATTTTAATAAAATTAGATCAAAAGCAATATTCCAATACTAAGCAATGAGAAGAAGTAAATAAAAATGGTTAAGAATATATAAAGAAAAAATCTGGCTTAAAGGACAGATCTGTCATACAAGCAACTTAGTAGGGTGAGGCAGGAGAATCTAAAGTTTAATATTTGCCAAGGTTATAGAGAGTTTAAAGAACCAGGACAGCTTGTAGAAGTCTTTTGAATAAACAGGTTCTACGACTCTGGACTGATAGAACCACATGTATATAGGTATGGGCATAAATAGTACTTAGTTTGATACAGATTCATTTTGAGAAGCAGTAATAGTATATTTCCCTGTTGGGTCATTCCTTCCCAAGACATAGGCTTTTGACTGGATTAAGTGTTCATTTTTGACATGTAGTGAGACCTGAGTAAAGTCACAAAGCAGGATTTGTCATGCTACTATTTCACAAGCAGACATATATTTCCTGGTATGTCATTATAGTAGTATATATGGTCTACGTTGTATGAGACTGTTGATGCAATTTTCCCCTAAGCAACTTACATTACACCTTCTGGACTCATGAATGCCAGGAAGTTGGAAGGGATTTCCAGTCCATTTACTTCTAGATTTCTGTATATTATGCTCAAAATATGTGGTGTTCTCTGCATCATCACGATCAGCAATTGAGAATGATATCACTAGCATATACATTTAGAAGGCCTTTGAGACTCCTAGCCATCAACTCACAAGTAAGTATCCTATATTTGGAATTAAACTTCCTTTCAAAAAAATCAAGAAATGGAGATTCCAACCTCTTTTTTCTTTTTTAAATCATTTCATTAATTCTTTGAATATTTCATGCAATTCATTTTATAAATCTACCCTCACCAACTTCTGTACATATTCAACTTCGTGTCTTCATTTTCTTTCTAAAGCCCATTTGTGCTGCCCACATACTCATATTGAACTACCAGAGATCATAGCCTTAAATAAAACAGACTCTCCCTACCTCAGCAGCTATCAATTACCAGTCCTTCCCAGGTAGGGATGGAACTCCCTACCCACCTCTGATGGGAGATGTCATTCTATAAATATGTTTATTGTATTGGTTAATGAATGAAGCACTGTTGACCAATAGGAAAACATGATAGGCTGGACTAGGAGACAAGGAGGAGAGAGGAAGTAGTAAGGACGCGTGGCAGTGACCACATCTCCAAGCCAGCAGCATGCTGCTGGATGGCAGCATAGACCAAGGCAGTGAGTACAGCAATCAGCTCTGTTGGTAAAAGTACCCCTGCCATCTTGAATAGACTGTGGCTAACACAGCTGTGGCTTTCATTTTAGCAATGTTGTTGTTTACCAGATAAAAGACTCATGGCCACAAAAAGATAAAGATTTACAGTAAAGACAGATTCACATTAAGAAAAATATTAAAGGTTTACAGTGTTTTAAAATATACATAGTGTTGGGAGAGTTTTAAAATATACATAGTCTTGGGGGAATAAAATGTTTTTAAAAGATTGAGAGTAGCTAGATGTGGTGGCCTTTAATTCCATGCCTTTAATTCCAGCACTCAGGAGGCAGTGGCAAGCAGATCTCTATGATTTCAAAGTAAACCTGGTATGCAGAGTGAATTCCAGGACAGATAAACATTACACAGAGAAACCCTGTCTCAAAAAAAATGGAAAAATAAAAGTTAAAGAAATAGAATAATAAATAAGTCACAGAGAGATGGAAAGCACAGAGAGAATCTGGATACTGCATGGTATTATATTGTCTTTGTATCATTTGACTGGTGGGGAAATAACAACTATTAAAAGAAATGCTGCTTGATTAATTCAATTTATATACTTTAAAATTTTTTTCACCCCAAAATTCAAGTCTCAGGACAGGTTCCTGGGGAAAAGGATCTCTATTTTTGTTTCCACAGAAAAGGAAAAGCTGTGGATTCCTCCAGAATAACATGGTTTGATCAAGCCAGACCCCCTGAAACAGTGTAGCAGGTGATCCAACATTCAAAACAGTTGGGACAAGGAAGCCTTGCAGACCACAGCCAGGATTTCTGCATCGTCTTAGGATCCCCATGACAGTGCCCCCTTCCACCAGGAAGCAGTTTGGAAAGAACGAAACCCAAATTCCCCAATATTGCTTATAAATATTTGTTTTCATTTAAATAGGATTGGTTATAAATGGTTAATGACCATAACCAATCATTTTAAAGGTAAAAGAGGAATTATGGTACAGATATGAGTACTTTGTTTTGAAATTGATTTTCATTTATTGATACAATTTAAGGTCAATTTTGTAATATGTATATTTCTCTTATTATTTATTGTTTTTATATATCACATTTAGAAATATAAGGTATAATTTAGCACAGATTATAGATAGTTACCTATGATAGTGAAAACTTAGAGTTAGGTTAGTTAGGTTTTCTAGATATATAGAGAAGTATTTGGGATGAATAGGCATTCTTCAAGCCTTACAAAGACCTACAGAATATGGCATTTAAAATGCTTTAGGGTTTTTCTTAACATTGAGGAACAACTCCTCCTGGTAACACCACCTGTGTCAGAAAGGAAGAGGAACATTGAAGAAACTCGTTATGGACTTTGCTTTCAATATGGCAAGACTAGCTATTTGGACAAGATACTGCTCTTGTCTGGACTGTTTGACTTTATGCTGTATAAACTGGACATGCAGGACCCACAGGAGAGTGACTGCTGACACAAGATAGACATTGCTACAGGGTTCCTGCTTCATAGAAAAGTCTGTCAGACAGTCTGCAGGATGCAGAAAAGGTGACTGACAAACTGCAAATAAAGGTGGACAGTAAGGAGTAAGGTTTTTCCGCCCTCCACTGGTCTTGTCCTGCCACCAAGCCAGCCCCAATTAATACACTGAGACTCTGTATTAGATAAAATGCTAATGGCCAGGTACTAGTTTCTTATCTGCTAGCTCTGTCTTAAGTATTAACCCATATCTGTTAATCTACGTTTTTCCATGTGGTCTTACCAGACAGCCGGCTGCTGTACTGCTCTCTCCAGGCTCTCCATCTTGACTCCTCCTTCCTACTTCCTCTTTCCTCCTTGTATCCTAGTCCACCTATCTTCCTTAGTGAATATCTATTGCCAGACCAGGCATTATTATATGTCATTGGATTCACAGTTGAGTAAGAGTGTTGATTTCTTTTCTTCTCCAGTAGTGTGTATTCAGCCTTCTAGCACTATGAACACTCTCAATGGGGATAAAGATTTAAAGTAAGTGCCAGGTTTGATGTCTCCATAATTCAAGTTTGCAGTCTCTTCAGCAATACAGTTTTACCGTCTCTCTTTGCAGAGTAAATGATAACACTGGCAATAGCTTGTAATGTTGGGAGTTCTAGGAAAACTTACTGCCCAACATCCCCTAAAGAAGGAACTCATTGCTAACACCAATGTGTGGTAGGGCTACTTTTACCACATTATAGGGTAATTCTCTTTAAAATCTTTATGTACATATGCATGTATATCTTAAAGGTAATTTCTATAGTTATAAGTTTCAATATGCTCCTTTAAAGAGGTCTTTAACATTTGGTATCACTCCATTCCTCATCTTGTTTTAACACATGCTGTCCCACGATTTCCCCTTACTTTAGACCACTAAATTTTGTTGTTTCATCACCTTTGAAAGCCCTCCCTCATGACAACACACACACACACACACACACACCATATACCCTTACTGATCCCCTGTCCTCTATAGATATTCTAAATGAAATACACATATCTGAAATTCAAAGCTAATCTTCATCAATGTGGGAAAACATGCAGCATTTCTCTTTGTGTGCCTGGACTCCCTCACACAGTATAATATTTACAGGTTACATTCATTTTCTTGCAAATTTCATAGTTTATTTTGCAGCTAAACTGGTTTCCATTGTATATAAGAACAATAATTAGGAAAGTTATTGTTGGCTTACCAACAGAATTAGGTTAATGTTTATATCATATGACAAAACACAGAAATCAAGAACACAGAATTGAACAAGAGTGAAGCCTACAGACTGACAACATAGTAATTACAGTATAATAAATTCAAAGATCACCTGAATAAATTAATGCCTCCAGGAACTTGAGGAATGGCTCAGGGATTAAGAGCATGTATTATTCCTGAACAGGAGCTACATTTGTTTGCCAGCACCCATGTCAAATGGAGCATAACTTCGTATGTCTCTATTTCCTGGCAATCTGATACCCTCTTCTGTTTTATCACACTTGCACATAACCACATACAGACAAGTTCCTACACATATAATTAAGTAGCTAACTACCTAAGACTAGTGAAGTCATGGGCCTTGAGGGAAGATCCCAAACCAACACTGAGCCACATTGAGTTTTCCAGATATATGTATGTGTGTATATATTATATTACATTCAATAAATAAAGTGTACCAAAGAACAAAGAGCAAAAAGAGAACTTTCAGTCTTTCTGATAGAGTGTTTCTTTCCACTAAGTCGTATATATTACCTCAAATAGAGATGCCTCATAAATGTGACATTGCTTTGCCTTCTTCAGTTTTATTCAAATCTCTAATAATTACATTTTACAAAACTGACTATAATAAGAAGATAATCATTTTGGCTAAACTCTGACACAAACTCTGCATACAGAACCTCACCTAAAGCCAAGCAGTAAACATTGTCAATGTAATAACTGCAACAACTATATCTATAATTTGAATGCTATTCTAATTTCACTAAGAGCTAATGGGTTGTGATAAATCAATTACAGTCTAATAATACAATAATTTAGAAACCTGAAGAAAACCATATAATCATTGTCATAAATAGCACTTGAAAATAATTAGATTCACAAAATCCTTATTATTAATTTATACACACACACACATACACACACACACACACACACACACACACACACACACATATATATATATATATATATATATATATATATATTTCCATTTTTAATTCTCTGAAATGCTTGTAGTGGCTTACCAGAATAGCTTCTACTCTTTAATCACAATGTATTTAACAACATATGCCATCTTGAAAGCCTGGGTTCCTATACAGGAAATATTTGTGATTTCTTATAAGTAAGCAATTTGGTTTGTCCTTATATGACTAGTGGTACTTGCAGTGATACTTTATTATGATTCACATACAAAGCAACAGTTGCAATCCCCTACCTTAAGAAGGTGTTTTAAGAAGCTGAAGCTGAATAAAATTCTTAAATATGTGAAAAATAAAAAAACTGCCTCCTGTATCCTTATTTTAACAGTAGATGATGAAAAATAATCTGAGTTTTAAAACAAAATGCAAACAATTAAATCTGGAAAGAGTTTCTGGAGTTGGACACCAGAGACATTGGGAAATACGCAAAATGTTTATGAGAATAGATAGCATGTTAAATTTTTTTATAAGGAAAATCTAAGGAGAATCACACATACATTTTCAAAGTGGTAAAGCTAAGTTAGAAATTTTCAAACATTTCTTATAAACAATATTTGGCATTAGTTATAAAATAAATTGATACTTTAGGAAATTATATATTGGTATCATGCTCTAAAGATAATCAAAGATAGATAAAATTTAAATATATTGGTGTTCCTGAATTAGTATTCATCCAGAAATGGCAGTGTTTTATAAATATTTAATCTTATACAAATTAAAAGATAAAAAAACAAAGGACTTCCATGTAATAAGGTAATTTACATTCCAGTGTATTCAATATGCACAGATTAAAAGGATTTCTTAAAAAGCTTTATTTCATATATTTTTCAATTCTAGAACATGATTTTACAAAGGCTGTTAACTGGAATTGTGACTTATCTTGCCATAAATTACAACAAACACAATACCAGGTAAATTGCATGAAGGAAAAAAAAAGAATATGTATTTATGTGACCTACATAATTTTGTCATGGCTTAGAAAATAAACTAAAATCAGTACTTCAATTTCTACAGATTTGAATGATAACCAATTATACATTTACACACACACACACACACACACACACACACACACATACACACACAGTGTATTGAACATTAAATCAACTTGCTAAATGAACAACAACAACAAAAAAGGTATTCAAGTGCAAGGCATCACTGTTATAAATAAATGTATTTAGTTTTACCATATTGATTTTTAGATTTGGTAAAGTCATGGCATATTTTCCATAGCATTAGAAATATTGGGTGCCAAGACAATGTAAATTATTTGGGGATGAGTATATATGTCCATGGTTTGAAAATGTTTTGTTTTATTTATTTATTTATTTATTTTATTGAATTGGTGTTTGGCCGCTTAGCATTATTTTGTTTTAATTTTTATTATTTTACATATTGATCCAAGTTTCCTCTCCTCCCCGCCCTCTCTTCCACCCTCCCATATCCTCTTACCATCCTCCCAACCCATTCACCCCACTACACATGTAGGGTGATTTCTTCCTGGAGGGGGTCACCTAAATCTGTCAAGTCATTTGTAGTAGGGACTAGGCCCTCCCTCCTGCCTCTAGGTTAAGAGAGCATCCTTCAATGGGGAACGTACTCCCAAAGTCCTTTGGTGTACCACCAATACATCCTGGTTCACCTGTCAGAGGTCTCTTAGACTGCCCAGGCCTTCTAACTGAGACCCATGTTCAGGGGGTCTGAGACTGTCCAATTTTGGATTCCCAGCTATCAGTCTGGGGGCCCAGTAGCTCCTCCTTGTTCAGGTCAGCTATCTCTGTGGGTTTCTGTAGCCTGCTCTTGTCCTCCCTCTCTGCATCTGGATTCCAGTTTGGTTCATTGTAACTGGGCCAACAGAATTATATCCAATACAGAGTCTCAGTGTGTTATTTGGGCCTGGCGCGGCGGCGGGACAAGACCGGGCAGCGGGAAGAAAAACCGTACACCTTACATTAACTCATGATATATTATCCTCCTATAAGTTGCCTCAGGCTACAGATATGTGTTGTGATTTGTTTTATTGATAGATTCACTGGAGCTAAAAATGTGGCTCAGGTTCTAGAGTACTTTGTAGTATATACAAAGCCATGGTTCCACATCTAGCACTGCACAAATGAGTTGTAGTGGTGTATTTGTGTAAACCCAGTACTTCTAGTACTTCAGAAGTAGAAACAGGAGGATCAGGAGTTCAAAGACAAGTTCAATGTCATCATAAGTTACATAAAACTATGTCTCAAAACAAAACCAAATTATTATATGTTCCTATTTCTATAATTATGTTTTATTCCATGACAGTGGCAGTCAGCTTTTTATACTCGAATTTTACTGACAATTTGAAGACACACATACATTTTTTAAAGCTACAACAGATTTTAAGTATGGACATATACTTTGATAGGTCTGTCTTTCAGCTAGAAAACATACTGTAGAATAAGTGCCCGTTTCAACTGAAGAATGGATGGAGAAAATGTGGTACATTTACACAAGGAAGTACTACTACTCATCAGAAAAACAAAACAAAACAAAACAAAACAAAAAATAATGGAATCTTGAAATTCGTAAGCAAATGGATGGAACTAGAAGAAAACAAACATCCTGAGTGGGGTAACACAGCCACCAAAAGATGAACATGGTAAGTTCTCACTCATATATGGATTTTAGACATAGAGTAAAGGATTACCAGCCTACAAACCATACCACCAGAAAAGCTAAGAAACAAGGAGGACCCTAAGAGGGACGTACATGGTCCCCTGGAGAAGAGGGAAGGGACAAGATCTGACAAGCAAATTGAGAGCATGGAGAGAGGGGAGAGGGAGATAGGGGAAGACAAGGGGAGAGATGGGCATGACAGAGCAGGAAAATTGAATTCAGGAAATAATAGAAGAGAGCAAGAAAAGAAATACAATAACAAAGGAAGCCGTTATAGGTTTTAAGAGAAATCTGGCACTAGGGAAATATTGAGAGACCTACAAAGATGACCCCAACTACCTTAAATGCCCTTCCCAGATGATGAAATTGATGACTACCTAATATACCATCCTAGAGCCTTCATCTAATAACCTGATGGAAGCAGAACAAGACACCTGCAGCTAAATACTGAGTCAAAATCTTGGAATCCAGTTGAAGAAAAGGAGATGTAATGAGCAATGGAGTCAAGACCACAATAGAAACCAATGTCCTGAACAAGGGAGAGCTCATGGGCTCCAGTATGATAGCTGGGAAACCAGCATAGGATTGAACCAGATTCCCTGAATGTGGTGTTAGTTGGAAGGACTGGGCAGTCTCTGGGGCCCTTGGTAATGTATCAGTATTTATCTCTAGTATACAAATAGAATTTGGGAGTCCATTCCACATAGAGGGATACTCTCTCAGCCTAGACACTTGGGGGATGTCCTGGGTCCTGCTCCAAATCTTATGAAAGACATTGAAGACTACCCATGGAAGCCCTCACCCTCCCTGGGTAGCAGGAAGTGTAGTGTTTATCGATTATCACACCAGATTATATGTTCTGGACATATAGGGAACTTGGAATTTCTAGTACTGCTTTATTGCCATGATATCACGGATATCATGGATAAACAATTAGGCCGAACAGATGTTTATTCAGGGAGAAATAATTCACAACATGGACAGGTGAACACCAACAGGTTCCTGCTTCCAAGAATTCCTCAGGAAGTCCTCTTGTCCCCATGTGGCTTGCAAGAGAGTGCTCTCCCACGCCTCCTCCGACTTAGTTCCCCAGGTCACTTCTGCCCCTTGCTCCACTCCCCAATGGGTGTGGTCAGTGCCACAGAAGGAAATTAAGTGAATATCCCACTACACAGTTATGAAAAATTGTACCTACCCAATACATTTTAATATGTTTTCATACAAAAACTCTAGCTATCAATGGATCTCAAGACAATTTTAATAAGCTCTGGTGAAGTTAAATGGAATCATCAGAGATTGCAGACCTGCCTGCAGAATATTTAAGATTACTTTGAGATAAGAAATATTTTGCTTCTTTTCTATGTGTCAAAAATTATATCATGGTACTTCTAGCAACTCACTTCATGGCAATTTTGTATAATGTGTTTCAGGTGAAGAAACTGGGATCTAAAGAAATAAGTATACTATTAGCTTAGCTGTGGACACAATTATCTATTCCAGAACCTGGACTGATTTACCAATGCACAGTTTTCCCCTTTATAGTGTGGATAAATAAGAATCTGGGAAAATGATAAGCTGATGGATGTTTATTTGGAGATAAATCACTTACACAAGAAACTGATGACCACCAGCAGGTTTCCATCCCAAGGATGCCTCTGTATGATCTCTGTCTCCGACCAGGAATCAAGAGAGTGTGCTACGGTCCAGATCCCAGACATAGTTCCCCCTGGTCATGCCCAGAGCTGTCCCCACACCCCAATGGGCATGGCCAGTGCAACAGGTATGAGCAGGATGGACATCTCACTACTCCCTATTTCATACCATTATTTGTGGAAGGAGGAATTTTTATGAAAATAAATATATGTTGATACTAATAGTTTACAAGCTACAAATCAAAATGACTTAAGACAACATCACATGTTAGGAAAATAACAGGAAGTAGGAAACAATTTTCTCTATAGAAACTGATGAATATCATTCAATTTTTTTATATATTTAAACTATATAAACTCAGTCCTCCATTTCATATTTTATCATAAAGAAATCACCAAAGAAAAGGAAAATGTTAGTTAGACATTGATATCTTCTTGAATAACAATTTATAAAATTTGTGTTGTTTTTTAAAGTATGTGGGAAGTAGCAAAGTTTAATCCCATTGATAGATTAAATTTTAGCGTATTTATATAAAACTCAAGAGAATCTGTATATGTTTGGTACCTTACCAATATCGGGTTACTTTTTTCTCCTGCATATTGTATTTTATAAAAAATTGGATTGATTATTCAGTGTCCATGACATTACATTCACTAATTGTTCCTAAAATTAGATTCAAAGTAACCAACATATGGTGCAGCCAATAACATAATCCTGCTGCCTGGGGGATTGCTGTGTGTTGCTGTTGTGTTAATGCCACTGGAGATATTTCCATTTATTATAACAATAACTTCAAGGGTCTGCCAGAAAGGGTTACATTATTTATGATGTCTGTGATACCAAACTCTGGATAAAAGCTGGGAATTTTGATAAACATTGATACAGTATCCACTATGCTTCATGATGTGACTTAATTCTAGAGGATGAGAAATTTCTATTTTTTAATTGTTTGAAGACTTTTATTTTCAATAACCCATTATTGATACATACATATAAACTTCATTGAGGGGGCTTAGCAATGAGACAATACTCAGCAATAAAATGCAGTTATTTATTTACATATATAAACCATTATGTGATGATGAGAAATTAAGGTATTCTACATTTCTCCCAGATGGAAATCAACTTTGATAGTAAATAAAGAGTTGCTTTCACCACTCCCATCATTTCTGAAAAGAGGCTCTCAGATGCCAGTTGAAATAAAAGTGCTTAGTAAAACATATTTTGAAGATCCAAAGGTAAGGCAGTGAAGCAACCATTTCCCCTTAGTGCTTTATTTTCAGTCATCTGATACACTTAGGTTTAGGTTCGCTAATTTTAAAGAGACTTCACTGCATTACAACTGACTTGCCCTGACAAAAAGAAACAATGTCTGTGTGAATTAGAATTTGATATTGTCAGAATCATATTATTTTTTAGCATTTAAGTGGCTCTTCATAAAGATAGAATGATACCACTGTTAATTTAATGATGAAAATGGTCTCACAAATGAATTACTTTTGTAATAAAAGCTGAACTCTACTTGACTTACAGGTATTGATATTATTCAGCCTCAATTCAACTTTTCAGCCCCCATTTCTTTCATGGGATCCATCTTTCCATTCACATGCAGCCACAGAAAATCTTCTCTTAGAATTTCCAGCATCCTTTGTCACATAACTTAATTATCATATATAACTTTTGACTTTCTCCATATGTAATATTATTGCAATAAGATTTCATATGATTTTAGTTTATATATATATGATTATATATACATCTTTTCTACTAAAATGTAATTTGCTCATAGACAAAAATTCTTTAGTTACCATTGTTTTTACTTAGCAACACATAAAGATCTTAGGATGTACTACCTGCTGTTAAACATTTTTAATACCATGTATGAATAGAGGATTTCATAAAGAAGTGAAGTAGAAGGTTTGGGTACATAGAAGCACACACACACAAACACACGCACGCACGCACTCACACACACACACACACACACACACACACACTCAAACAGAAAACAACCCAAAACAAAAAAGTTGTGAAAAACTATTCTAGTTTTCTTAAATGAGGATTCCAGAATGTAGGTTTTTTTTTTTTTCAGTTTTAAATTTTGAGTACTTCCAGGTGATCTGACATGAGTAGATCACCTATAAAATTGCTTTGGATGTTTTAGGATACAAATATTGAGTAGTCACTGAGAATTTGGACAGACATTTCTCATTTTTATTTCTTATTGCTTATCTGCATAAAACTAAACTAACAAAGCAAAAAACCCTAACAAAATGTCTTATTCGGTAGCATATATTTTATTAACATGTAGTCATTGTAAAAAGATTTTACTATGACTTTTATATGCATGCACATGATTTATTTTGATTATATTAAGTTTTAATGTTTTAAGTAATTGATATCAATATTCTTTCTCTCTCTCCTCTCTCTTCATTGCTCAGTCTTCCTTCCTCCCTCCCTATCTCCTTTTAATTCATCGTATGTGATTTTCTGCAGTATAGTGTCTCCAAGTTTCCTAGAGAGGGTTCCAAATAACTGTTTTTTGAGGGTAAGTCTTCCAAGGCCTACATTAAAGTTATATGTCACCAAGACCCCACACTTTGTTTATTCACCCTTTATAGACTCAGCTGAATTATAATAATTGATGAACATGTGTTTCTTAATACTGGAGTTAAAACTAGTTCTTTTACATCATGATCTAAGAACAAACATAGAGAAAACTTTCTCCAGAGGTAAAGACAGGAGCATATATATTGGAGTAACCATAGAAACTGTGAAATGAAAAAGAATCATGGTCGAAATGCAATGAATTATAGAGAAGGAGATTGTAGGCATTGGTGTTATGAAGGATAAAATAAGAAAAATGAGAAAATGCCTTTAATGTGGCAGTAGGGAGGGAGGGCACTTCAGAGAGAAAGGTGATGGGAGGAGGGATAACTAACACTAAGGAAGTTTGAAAAGGCTATAGAGAAGCATTATAAGCTTACTTAAACATTATATATATATATATATATATATATATATATATATATATATATATCATAAATGAAGTAATGCCCCTTGAGGTAACAATGCTCTTTGAAGACTCAAACTAAGTAACAGGAAACCCCACTGCCAGGCATAGAAAACCTACTTTAGAGGTGTTGAGCACTGGAGTATGAGAGACACCCGAAATAATATAATGAATTTCTATTGCCCTTGATTACTTTCCCAGCCTTGAAGATAAGACCCTATTGCTGAAGACCGATTCACTTTAAACATAATATTTGGAGGAATCTAGCCGGAACTGGTCTCAAAGCTTACTCCCTGGCATCTACCTAGAATTCATAGTACCAAAAGAATATATGCAAAGTGACAAAGAGGAAAAGCAATCAATAGTCTTATCCAGACATAAAGCATAATAACTACAAAAAAGACCGGGGACACAAAATATCTCAAAAAAAAATACAGTAGTGTTACTTATATCTCATAGGTAGCTGAAAGCCCTCTAATTGCACTTAAGGCCTGCTAAGTAAGTACTAGAAAAAGCTAGCCAACTACCGGTGAGTGATGAGGCCATGGACCCTATAGAAGAACCTATAACTGCATCTGTTTGAAGTTGACAGAGACCACATTGCCACATTGTTCAAAATGCAGAGAACAACTGTGGGTGGCCTGCTCAAACCCAATTGGTATATTACAGCACAACTTCTGCACATGAGGCTAAGTTAACATTACTGAAGAGGGGCCAAATTATTTTAAGTGCCAGAGAACCAGGAAGTATGCTGTGGGGTAGTATCTTCTGTATATAACAGAAAGCTGTAGTCATGAAATCTTAAGAATGTGCTAACCTAATCATGATCTGCACAGTGAAAAAAAAAACAGGTGAAATGCTGACATGAATGGGGGAAACCTCACAGTGCCTCGCCCCTAGATGATATGGTTCAGACAATTAATGACTGCTAAGAGGATAAGAATCAGTCTTCTCTGGACATTTCCCTAGTGCCAGATTTCTCTTATGATCACCCCAACTAAGAATCTAAGCAATAGTGGAAACACTATCTTAAATACCCTTTCCCTATAATGAGATTGATGACTAACATATATA
Organism: Phodopus roborovskii; assembly: GCF_943737965.1. Lineage (NCBI taxonomy): Eukaryota > Metazoa > Chordata > Mammalia > Rodentia > Cricetidae > Phodopus > Phodopus roborovskii. The sequence goes on from NW_026125729.1 coordinate 1,670,695, forward strand.
CCATCTTAGAGCCTTCATCTTGTAGCTGATGGAAACATAAGCACACATCCACACCTAAGCACTGAGCCGAAATCCTGGAATCCAGCTGTAGCAAGGGAAGAGTGATGAGAAAAGGGATCAAGACCTTGCTGGGAAAACCCACAGAAACTGCTGACCTGGACAAGTGAGAGCATACAGACTCCAGTCATAAAACTGGGGAACCAGCATTAGACTGAACCAAGACCTCTGAATGTGGGTGCCAGTTAAGAGGATTGGACAATCTGTGGGACTTCTACCAGAGGATGCAGTGCCCATTTCCCATGAAGGAATACTCTCTCAGCCCAGATACAAGAAGGAGGGCCTTGGCCCTCTCCCCAATGATGTGACAGACTTGAATTATCCATCATGAAAGGCCTCACCCTCCCTGGGGAATGGATAGGTGTGGGATGGGGGAGTCAGAGGGGGCATGAAAGTATGGGAGGGAGAAGTAACTGGGATTGATGTGTAAAATAAGATTGTTTCTTAATTAAATAAATAAATTTATAAAAGCACCAGTCTTCTCCAAGATAATCCCCTGATAGACATACATATACAAGTGACAACACAGAATGAACTCCACAATTTCGAGTTGGAGTGGGTAGAAAAAGGGGCAATTAAGAATTGATATAGTTATAGTCCACTTGTAAAAATACTTTTATTAAATTTGACTTAAGAGATAGTAGGTTTTGATTCTATAAAAACAATCTCTGAAGATCACTATTTAAAATTATTTCTCTAGAACAATCATTTGATACAGAATAAATAAAAGTAACTGATAACTTTGACTTCAAAATTTTTTCTCACTCTACAAGTTCTTATAGGATGACAATACTTACCCTGAAGCATATTTTCTGATATGGGCTCAATTAGTCTTGACCCATAATATTAATTCACTTGAAATTACCTTTATGTTACTAGAGAAAGTGTTACTTGAGGCAAAGTATAAACTTTTAACTTTCTGCAGTAAATAGCATATGATATGTTTAATAGCCATTTTGGCCTATATTGAAGAACTAGGTCAGTTATATTAAAATATTGAAATATAATTATATAACTTCTAAAATGATATGTAGCATATATATATGCTACATTTGTACAGTGAAAGACAATTTGTACAGTGAAAATGTATAAATAGTTTTATTTTTACTCCCTAACTACGCTGTCAAGAAAAAATTATGTTTTAGGTCACATAATAATTCTAAGAAGCTATCATTGAAAAATTCAATAGTGGTAATGTAATTTAATAAACTTCTAAAGAAAGTAATATTTATATTATCCTATTTACTATTTTAAACCCCAAGCATCATTGGGTAAATATCCAAAATTTTTAGTTTACCTTACAAGCATCATAATTCCAGAATATTTAAAATAGTTCAGAATAATTAAAATAGTCAGGAAATTTAGAAATATATAACTAAGGTTTAAAAATAAAGAGGACCACTTGAGTAAGAGTGTCATGTGCCCATCCATAGACAAATATATCTATAATAAGTAAATAAATTTTAAAAATTTGAATTAAAAGAGGAAAGAGGAAAAAAGAAGATCCCAAAGAAATGAAAACTGTTGTGATGGACACCTGTAATTCCAGCATAAATGTAAGCAGAAAGGAGAAATGTAAGTCTGAGGACAGGCAGAACTCCACAACAAGCTCAAAGTCAGCCAGGAGTACATAGTAAGACCCAGTCTCAAAAAAGTTAAATAAAAACTATAGGTAATAAAATTTCTCGTCAAGTAAAATAAAGACAGGAAGTAATTATCTTCTAGTACAGTTTAAAAGAATACCTAATTTTCAGTAGTTAATCCCAGTCAGTATCTTGTGCAATGTAGAATTATGGGAAAATATTAAGAATGCAGATGCTCTATTTCATCTCAGAATCACCAAATGAAAATTCTTAGAGCTACTGTTCAGGTGCTTCTCTGCTGAGGAACACTGCTCACTATTTCAAAGCCTTGGACTCTGGTGTATGTGTGTGTGTTGGGGAGAACCAAAAGCAAAAAAAAAAAAAAAAAAAAAAAAAACACTAAGAAAACAAATTAAAAAATTTTTACTAATGCATTTAAACAACCGAGTTACTAGCCATTTTATTTCTGCTTGGGAGTCTTTGTTGATCACTCTGAGCAAAGAAGTCTAAGATGATGAGAACTAAGAAAACTTCCTTCAATGTGTAATTGAGCAGGGTTTTGTGGCCTTGGAGGGAAGAGCATTAGAAATTGATGAAGGTTGTCTCCCAATTGCAGAATGTAAGTGAGAAAGGGAAATAGTAGCAGTTAGAATACTTTTTAAGAAGATAAAATGAGAAGAAACAAGCTCTAAAAATCTAGCAAAAATTTGGGAACTGGTTTTTTGTTGTTTATTTTTTAATGAAGAAAATGCAATTTAAATATACATGCAAGAATAAGGTTTGTAGGCAAGAAGAAATGATAAAATGAACAGAATCATGGACAAAAAAGAAAGCAAGGTGGAAAGGAAAAAACAAGAGACTAAGGCATTATTTTGAAATCTTTTATTGGGTTCTTCCCCATCACCTCACAGCATTACCTCTTTAAGTAAATTAATTGAACCTCTGTGAGCTTCTCTCTCTACACCTACAGAATAAGGATTCAGTCAACACCTACCACATAATGTTGAAACAAGAAAGATATAATGTAACAAATACATAAGACTTACTTCAGTGCTTAAGATGTTGCTGTCACTTACTGTTTCATGACTTACTGATATTGATATGGGTCTATTCTCAGTAAATAGTGCAGAGACACTAACTTCCAAGCAAGTATGAGATAAATGACTCTTGTGAACAAAAAGTCCTGTAAAAGTGCCAGCTTTTGCTTTTATATAAAAAAGGATAATAAAAGCTTCCAAATCAGTGAGATATGGTGGAAATTGAATACAACTGAGCACACAAAGCATTCAGCACATTTAGAATTACATAAATGTTCACTAAATACTGGGTAATACCACAAAGTATCCAATATGTCCATCATAAATATTGCTTTAAATGTCCCTGCAATATGCCATTAGAAGCTGTATGCATGTCTCTTCTCTCCAATAATAACAATATTCAATTACATCTCATAATTATTAATAGTATCAATATTACAAGTACATTTGATACGTCTTAGATCATTACTTACAGATACTTAAATAAATATATGTATAAATTGTTAGTTGGATAACAGTTTTCTTCAAGCTTAAAACGTTCCATCTTTGAGGGAAGCTCTCTAAGATGAAGGATGTTAGAAAGAGAAAAATAGGATGCTCTAAAAAAAAAAAAAAAAAAAAAAAACCTAAAACATTCCATCTTCCAGAGGACTTCCTTAAGGTCAGGCTGGTGGGAAAACTGATCATAACACTGAAAGATATTCTCAAATAAGATGAGATGCCTAGAAGAAACAGGGTAGCAACACTGCTTTGCAGAGCAGCTACCCAAGAAAGATACTTTCCAACCTGTTGAGCTATTTTCAGGTTGTGCATGTGGGCTTAAGGTATGTATAGTGACAGTTACTATTGCTATGGTGAAACACCATGACCAAATCTACATGGGGTGGAAAGGCTTTATTTGTCTTACACGTCCATATCATAATCAATTATTGAAGGAAGTTAGGACAAGAACTCAAACATGGTGAGAATCTGAGAGCAGGACCTAGTGCAGAGGCCATGAAGGAGTGCTGCTTACTGGCTTGTACATCATGGCTTGTTCAATCTGCTTTCTTATAGAAGCCAGGACCTCAAGGGGCAGGGATATAACCCAAATAATGATGGATGGGCTGGTTCCTCCCCCATCAATCACTCAATTAAGCAAATGCCAAAGCTATACACAGAAACCCTGTCTTGGGGGAAAAAGGAACTAACATACCCTAACGGTCTAACTATAGCCAGATTTTATCTTTAGGAGGCATTTTCTTAATTAAAGTTCCTTCCTCTTAGATGAATATACTTTCTGTCAAGTTGACTTAAAACTACCAGGAAAGGTTTCTAACTTTATTTTTCCATACCTCTCAAAGCTGGGCTTTTGGGGATGCAGCTGTTTTTTGAGGCATCTCATCTCCTGTATGTAACTCCACCTATAATCTTGAATGTAACCTGTGTCAGGTTTCTCTAGAAGAAAAGAACTGATTAGATAAATCAAGTATCTATATAATATAATCTTACATTTTATATATTCATATATATGATGTTATATTACATATATGATTATAATAATATGTAATCAAGCATTACACAATCATATATATTACACATCCAATTATACATTATACATAATTCCTATATACAAATCATATATTGTTTCTATTTATTATATGTATACACACACACACACAAACACATACACAGAGGCTGTTGTTGTGAAAGTCCAAGTACCTAGTAATTGTTCAATCCATGAGGCTAAATGTCTCAGCTGGTCTTCAGTATATGTTTAAATGTTGAAGAAGAAGTTCTTATCATGAGTGATAGAATGACTCATCAACAGGATAGATGAATTTACCAGCAAGAGTAAAAGCAAGCAGAAAAAGAAGTGCAAAATCTTCCTTCATGTACATTTATGTAGACTTACAGCAAAAAAGTATGGCTCACACTAAGGGTGGAACTTCTCAAATGATTCAGATTTAAGATAGATCTTTCCAGTTCAAATGATAAAATCCAAAAACGTCCCTTTCAGGTGTGATCAGTTAATTTGGTTTTAATTGATGCCATTACAAGTTCACTACTTGTTATCATGAAACCAATCACATATTCTCATGTGATTAATTTCCAAATGAAAATTATATCCAGGTCATAATTCCACCGAACATGATGCCATCATCCAATGTCCAACTGCAAAAGCATTATGTGTTTTATAATAGGTGGCATTTCTTGAGAGAAACGCTTAGTCATTTAGTGTCTCATAATTTAAATGTTACAAAAACCACTGAATCGTATTCTGTTATATTTTATGATAAAGATATATAGGAAAGAAAATACAGATAATTGCTTAATTTCTAATTTGTGTATTCATATAAACAAACACACACTTAACACAGAAATGCTCATATCAGTTACAAGCCTTATTTCTGCTACTGTTAATGCCTTAACTAACTGGGGCATTTATAACTAACTCCTTCTACTACCCATTCTGTAGTTCCTCTGGACATTCGCTTTCCACTAAGGCCAATATTAAATAAAGAACTATATTTCAAAGGGAAAATAGTTGTCAGCAGAAGACAGTAGAATGTTGATTAAAATTCCAAAAGGTTTTACTCTGTGTTTCCCTTACCAGGGCCAGCTAAAGCCTCCAAGCAACATCATTATCTGCCACTGATACCTCAAGTATGATTGGACAATCATGAAAAATCAAAAGCTTACATTTTTTCATGTCTTTTTATATAGGCTGCCACCAGAATGTGTGGGCCAAACTCAGGGTGGGTCTTTTCACCTCAAGTCATCCAATGAAGAAAATTCCTACTTGGTATGTCCAATTGTTTGGTTTTTGTTGATTCCAGATGTAGTCAAGTTCACAAACAATACTGATAATCACACAACCCATTGTTTTGCCATGTTTACCTATAGCGGTATCCTTACATTAATCTGTCACTAGTTTTTTATTTGAAATAAGTTAATGTTTGTTCTCATGTCACCAGAAATAGTGTCATACAACAGTTTTTCTTCTGAAAACTTGAATCAATACCTGAGACACATATGACCAGAGCCCCACAAACATCAAGGCATGTTTGTACACCTGAACTACAAAAAAAAGTTACAAAAATTTTAAAGTTGGAGTTATGCATAATTTATTAAAATATAAAATAAAATGTGTGGCATTTTATTAAGTCCAAAGGACAATAAAAAAACAGTATTTAATGGATTAAATCCTAAAATACTACATCCCTTAATTTATTCAAATTTCTTTTTACTATCTTGTTTACTTATAGAGTTATGTTGCCCATTCAATTTAATTTAGGATACTATTGTTTATGAGTTAATTATATAGATTGTGAATTTCCTAGAACATGTTTGAAAATGTTGCCACACTACGCCCCACCCAATGTGTTCCCAAATTCTCTAAACTAAAAAACAGGCATCTAAGACTCAGAATAGACCTTGCCTTGTTTATTGAGGTGTTTTTGTATAATGGCTAATTCATAATTTGAATGTTAATGAATTTTGGCATAAATTCTGGGACTTGGAAAATAAATGTCAAGTTTCCTGATTTCTGCATTCTCATAAAAATGCATTTTTCTTCTTGTGCTTAAATTGGGATGGAAAATGTGCCTTGAAGCATTCAGAAATATATCAAAACTGAACTCACTTGACAGCTGAATCATGAAATAATAAGAAACTTGATGTTTCACAGAATGATCTCATTGTTGGGCATTGTTTATCCCTTACAAGATATATTGTGATACATGTATTTGTCTTTCTCATACACCATCAAAGATTTCTCAAAATATCTTTTGCATATGTTCCCCTCCAAAGATGAAATAGAAAAGTTACTTTGAGCTGTTAACTGATTTTTTAGACTTTATATTGCCCAGTAGTTCTGCACAGATACACTCCTATCAATTCTACCTTTGGGTAACTAGAGTAGAAAAATGTCTACCATAGGCCACACCGAAGACAGTTCGTAGGTTTGGGGTTTCAAAAGTAAGGTACTGAGCTTGACAGAAACTTGGTTAGGAATACTTTTGTATTTCTCATATATCTGTCTACCTAGATTGTGAGTCAATGAAAACTCAAACTGGAGATTAGTAAACTGTTGGAGCACTCTGGATTTAAGTTTGCAGTTCACCATGCCCCCACAGCTCTCTAGGCTCAGGGGAAAATAGGGACTTCCTTTACAACAGGGCTTTCTCCCTCCCTATCTGGATGGTGTCTCTAGGCCTCACACATGATGTTATCTGGAAGCTGTCCTAAAGCCAGGATGCCTGACCTTTGACACAGATTCCTGCAGATGTTCTCCCACTGATATCCATATGATAACTAAGTTTCATGCTTCAGCTGTATGATAGGATCATGCTGCCAAATGCAAATTAGATGATGTCCCCATTGTTTTTCCAATCCAGTGTATCTCCCCTCACTCTAGAACAAAATTGAGCCATAACACTGAAACTGTGTACTGGAAAGCTGTTTGCAACAGCCTTTTGAATCCAGATCACTCTATTCTGCTCCCTTCTAGCTCTCAGGAATAGGAGGAGGAGGCTGCTCACAGCAAAAGAATAGCAAAGCCCAAGGCTAAAGGTTCAGCAAGAAAGACTAAAGTTTCCACAACAACAATGGTGAAGAAACAGACATTAGTATGTCAGTAGATGGCAGAGCTTGACATACTTAGTGCCTCTAGTCACAATCTGAGCTCCTTAGAACTTAGATGAAATAAAATAAGAAATTGGACTATATTAATTTAATTCTTTAATGTTATACAGACTGTCTTAACTAAAATAAGTTAAGAAAAATAAAGTTTTCATTACTTTCTGAAATTTAGGCTATACAATCACTAAAACTGAATTTTAAAATTTCTTCTGAAGCAACACATAAGTAATGACTCAAGGATTCTAAGGAAATAGTAAGAATGATTCTAGATTAGAGTTTTTTTCACATTTGAAATTTTAAACAATTAATGAAAAATAGCCCAGGCCCATCATATTTCACATATGGGTTTAACATGTGTTTATGAGAACCATTTGTAAATAGTGTATCAGGTTGATGTTTACACATTAAAAAATAAATAAGCTTGGTAATACAAAACCTTTACCTAAAAAATAGGTTAGGGACTAGCACAAAATTGAGAATTTTGTATTTTTGTACTAGTTCACTAAATTTGCTTAAATAAGAAAATCTTATTCCAAAATGTATTTTTTTCTACAGTTGCAGAAAATGATTACACACATTGTTTTTATTTTCTTTCCTCCATGATCTGACTTGTGAGTGACAAATTTTTATATACTAATTGCATACTTAAATGATATTCAACAAAAGCCTGGATAAGATGCAAATGATGAAATTCTCTTCCTTGTACTATCAGTTCTATAAATCACCTCTCCTGCCCTCTTTTCTAATGGAGTTCAGTGGACCCCAGGGGAAGTATGTAATACATCTTAAAAACTAGTATTCTTTGCCATGCTTTAAAAAAAAGAACAGGAGAATGTTATTTTCAGGTCTTCACCATAATTCAAATTAGAAAAACAGCATTACCTTTTATGGTTCCCCTGGTGAATATATACAGTTCTAAGTGGCAATTCTTTAGTTAGATGACTTTATGCAAAGAACTATTTGGAGAGTGGTTAAGGATAATAGAAAAAGTCTGGTTTCTTTTGCAGTTTAGATAGCATGTCTCTTTTCAATTTTAAACGTATTTTTCTTTAGTTAACCTCAACCTATACATTTTACAATAATGCTGCTGTGATTTTTGTAAGCCAAGGAGACATTTTCCTCACCCTATGTTTAGAACAGAACTTGCATTTTGAAATCATCTCCATTATTAACTGTGTCTAATTTACCTTTAATTCTGTTTACTTCAAGGCCTAACAATCAATACTTAACTAAATGTATGATCCATGTCTTCAAAGTATAAGAAGTGGACTCTACTTAGAAATCACTTATATTTCTGTGGGTTAAATCAGCAATAATAAAACCAAAAGTAGACATATTTATCAAGACTTACTATATAAACATTAGTCCCGCTTAAAGTACTTGAGTATTCTCTACCACTTCTTTGGGCAGTGAGATGACACAAACATTTCCTATAACATGACAAACTTTAAGAAATAACAACAGTATAGACAACCTGAATTAGTTGTTGAATACAACACAGTAACCTCCCTGATAAGCAGTAGACTGTTAGCTATCCACGGGTCCTTTGACTGGCAATGGAAATAGCAATACTTCTCTGTGGCTCTCCTCCTGGCAGAAGTTCATGCTGACGGCCACGATTTCCTTCCCTTTCATCATTCAGAGCCCTTCTATAGCCTCATATTCTTCTTTCATAAAGATCACTTTGATGCATGAATACCCATAGCTTCTCACAGCAACATGTTCATATTTCTTGATACTTTTGTTTAAACCAACTTCTCTACTTCTGTTCAAGATCATTAGCAATTTATAAAGTGAACGAACTGCAGGCACAGTCACACCGCTTTATCAGGGACTTTGGCCTTTACGTACTTTTAAAATGTTGAAAAGTAATACCCCCCTTTGAAGTAGATAAAAGGAACAATGGCACATTGTGTTTAAAAATCATAGGAAATGCCAAATTAGTGGATGGCAACTGAGAGAGGCATAAGGTTTGTGTCAGAAGGTACAAGGTTATGTGATGCTTCTAGAGCCAGACAGTGACACTAGGAGGGAAACATCAATTTTTGTCCTGAGGGAACAATAGCCTTTGTCCCCAAGTATGAACTGTAAGTTGAAGAGCAACTGAGGGAATAGCTGTTGAACCTCCAGAGAATAGCCAAATGCTTCTGTTTAATCCAAAAAGTCAGTTGTGACTTTTCCAGTTTTGAGTGTCCATGTCTTTCAGTGGTTTCCCATTTGCTTTACTAAATCCAGACAACTTTTCAGTTTTTGTCAGATGTTACTCCAGGTAAAAGACAATTCTGTGGCCATATACAGACTAAAAGAAAGTTTTGTTCTTTCCTAAAGAAATAATTTCTGGAATTATAAATCATTTATATACTGCCTAATTTACATTTTCATTGTTCAGTACCACGTTAGTAGTGCCCGTACTTTAGTCTTGGTTATTTTGTTGTTCTAAATTATGAGGTCTTCTACAAAGTTGAAAATGTATCGGTTTAAACACACGTTTTGTCATGATCATTTAGACTACTTTCATCCCTGTTAATAAAATAAGTCTGAATGGAAGTTAGTCATTTCCATTGATTTACCATAGTGATTGTAGACACTTGTTATTTATTTTAGGCTCTTGAAGTCTACTGATGCATATCTAACATTATATGTCCTATAGATTTGAGATACACGTTTATAATCTGCATGCATTACATTCCCTGACAAGTATTACTGGTTAATTTATTTAGGATCCCAACCTTTTAACCACTTCTCTCATTTTGATTATATTGCCTCTACTGTAGAAGGTATTTAGGAATAAGATAGCTAACATTTATTAGTATAGTAGCAGAAATACAACTAAAACTATACTCAACATGGACAAAAAACTTCCCAATTTTAACTAAATTTGTCAATCTTTATCATTAGTTCTTTTTCATCCATTTTAAAATGTTTTCCTTTAAACAAAATTCTATTGCTGTATTTGACATAAGTGAGGTGTATTAGCTAAGTGTGCTGTGCTAACCCCAAAGATGTAAGGAGAAAAGCCACTGACCCAAATTAGCATGGCCAAGTTAATTAAAGCAAGCTTTGCATAGAAATGGCTGTCTTCCTTTAAATGTGGGGTTCAGGAGATCTGCATTGGACATAGCGGAGACAATGTTTTATACCGCAGGGGTAGACAGGGTGCTTCCAAATGGGGAATTTGGCAGGAAAATAGGCGGATTTATAGGAGAAAAAAAAAAACATAAGGATAATAAATAATTCATAATGAATACCTGAAAGAAAGTAATGATTTCAAGGTTTTCATAAGTATGTCCTCATAACAACAACTAGTCATAACAAGGTATTCATGACAATCTTTTGAAACAAAGGTAGGGTTGCAACATAGTTCTGAAATAAAGATATTGTTGCTGTCAACAATTTGTAGTTAAGGTTACAGACGGGGCATAGTTCAATCCTTGAAAAACAGAAATTTAATCATTAACAGGAATAAGACAAACTTGTCTTTAAGATGGTTTATGCCTAACAAGGAAGCAGGCTGGTTCATCATCAGTTGTTGTTATAAAATACCACTGCCAAAAGTGACTTATGACAGAGAAGGTTTATTTTGGCTGGAAATAATGTGAGGTTATAAACTCTGTGACATAATTCCACCTTCAGGCCTGCAATTCCTGTTCCTTCCACTCAAATTGCCCCCAATTGTTGACCAAGTGTTCAAATTCCATAGCCCATGGATCAATTCTCATAAAGCCACCATATTCCATTACCTGCTTCACAGAGGCCTATGGCCACATTATAATGCAAAATGCATTTAGTTCAGCATCAATTAGCTCGGCCTCAGTTGTTTCCATAGTCTGTCATAGTCTCAACAGTGCTCAAAAGTCCAAAACCTCTTCTGAGGCTTAAGTTAATCTCCTAACTGTGACCACCCCTCATATAAATGAAAACAGTAATTTCATACTTACAACCCTTATACAGGATATACATTCCCATTCAAAACAGAAATAGCTGGAGCACACACAATGTAGTAATAATAATAATAATAAGATAAAACAATGTAACAAATATTAAAATCCATTTCAACAGAATTTAGATGGTTCTGTCCCTCCAGCTTTGTTATCTGCAATATATATCTCTGTCTTCCACTCCCAGAATGCAGCTATCATTGACAACTGAGTCTCATAGCTGCTGCATCACCAATATTATGGCAACTCTACTACAAACCATGATTCATATTAACTTCCATGCAATGGACATTTAGGGCCTTCTGTTCTTCAGAGTCTTTTTCTCACAGCAACTTTGGAATAGCTTCACTTCACCCGCCCTCAGTGTGTCTCTGATCCCTGGAAGAACGGATACACAACCCTTCATTCTTATGTATTTAATGCCCCTGAAGCATGCACCTTTGGATCGCACTGCCAAAATAGACTGCAAACTTGAAATGAACCCTTGACCCCTTCAAATATTATAGCAGCAACTTTCATGTGTAGAAATAAATGCCTTCTAGAAACAAGCAAAGGCTTAGGCTTTCTGCTCTCACAAGTTGAAACTTTAGCTGGGTTGGGTCTTGTCCAGCAGCACCCATCATTTTGTTTTAGTGCAGCATAGGAGGCATCTACTCAGTGGTGCTTATTTCCTTAAGAATCACAACCTCTTTTCTAGCTCATGCCTTGCCTGTAACATAAGCTTCCTAGTGTTCTTATTGTTCTGCAAACTGTATACTTTATGTTTTATCTTCTCTGTTTCATTTTTTCCCCACTAGGATTTTACCACTTATAAAAAGGTAAGTTATTCTTAACACTTAGTGCTATTTTGAAGATTAGGAATATGTTTAGAAAATAACGATTATTATGCTTTCATCTAAGTCAGCATTGTAAAATAACTTCTTTTCTATTCATTGGAGATCGATTGAAAAAGTGGTTAAGATTGTGTATCTAACTAAAGCTTCCTTTTTATTGGGTTCTCTGCAATGGAGAAAGTCCACATTTTTGGATCTTTTTAATTTCACTAGTAACAAAGAAGGAATACTGGGACATTGGATGCAAATGAGAAAATGTCTTGGCTAGACAGTTTATTTACACCAACACACAGAAAGTGTTGATACACTATGCCAGGTTCAGATCATTGTGTGAAACATTTTACATTTTCAAGCTGCAATTTTCTTTTAAAAATATGATTCAAATTAGTATGTCTTTAAATAATATATGGAGATCATACTTGAACTCTTGTATAATCAGTCATTGACATCTCTTTATTTCATATAAAATAATTCTCTCACAAACAAAAATCAATGTATCACATAGTAAGAGTTAAACATTCTTTATGTTCAGTTAACCCTGTCTTGTAGCCAGGAATCTTCCCATTTTCTGATGTTTAGTTTTGTGTTATCAAGTGGATTATTAATAGAACTAATATTAAAGATCCAAAATACAGGGTATAAAAAGGTTTATGGTGAAATGTTCCCTTATTGTACCTACAATTCTACCTGAATGAACAATGGTATATTTTCTTAAAGAGCCTTTTTAAAAACCTGACAAATTTGACCATCACTCCTCCCATTTCTTTCCCATTAGTGTAATAGTTTAATTTTGGAAGGTACCCATGGCAATTTGGAGCCAAGGGGCACCACAAAGTTTGGGGTTGGTGGATGCAGTGGGGGCCTCTGAGGAAGAAGGAGATAATAGGTGAGAAGGGCTTGATTTTTATAAAAGGGTTATAGTGTATGTGTTTAAGGAAAATCCTCTACTCAGTAGTGTTAGTATTCACAGTGTCATAATTTGGCTGTTGCTCATGATGTGTCCTTCTAGGTCATCATGGCAGACAAGTGTAAATCTCTGAATGTTAACAATTAGTATTTTCTAAAGGAGCATGCAATGAGCGGCCACAATGACTTGTGTGTCTTATGCAAGGGCAATGAAGGGTAGATGGTACTATGTCAGTGTATTTACACTATTTATACCTATACAAAAGGCAAAACCAACTAAGAACCATTTTTGTTCCTATAGCCCTTGAAGGCATCAATGATTTCCCCAGTGAAAGACTTCAAGAAATTAAAATGACCTCCATGACTATGTTGTATGGTATTCTAGGACATCCCAAAATAAACAAGCTACAGTAACAAATATGCCCCAGAAAATAGACATGCTTCCAGCAAAGACATTTACTTTGAACTCTCAAATACTCTTGTGGCATTTTTTTCTATTAAAGAAAGTTCACATATTTTTCTCCGTAAATTTACTGTTTTCCCTTTAAATTTATATTATTCATATTTTCCCCTCAAAATTAGAGTTTGGCCAGTAAAGCTCTATAGCACATAACAACTTTAGAATCTATTTCATTGTTGTGCACTAAATAATGTAACCGGGGTTTTAAGTGATTGAAGGAGTTAAAGTTGCTATCTAAGGCAAAGTTAAGTTTGATTCCCTTTGCCATATGTACATAATTATATTTCAAGTTTGTATCTGCATATTGTACCAATAATGTCACTTCCATGACTGTGGTTAGGTGTAAAAACATTGCAAAACACAAGAAGACATTAATAAAATAAATGGCACCAAAAAGTACTCAAGTAGAAGTGAAAGAGTACAGTATTTATGCTAACACATTAAGGTGATTCTAAATTCCTCAGAAACCAACTGACTGCTGCACACCAACCATAAATTGAACAGTCCATGAGAACTTGCTATTGATTTGTGGCTAGTAGTATATACAACAACATGAATGGTCTTCTCTTGATAATGAAATATTGACTGAGTTGAAAGGTGTTGCTATTGCTAGTGGTCAGGATAAAAGTTGAATAAATAATAGATTCACAGTACTTATTTGGAAAAGAAGAAATGGAATATAGATATGATAGGCTATACAGGTAGATTATTGAATCTGTTCTGAAAAGAAAAAGGGGGGATATAGGAATAATATAATATTGTAGATTATTCTACTTTTAAACACAAAAGCAATTAATGGTTTTAAATATTTTATATCTATATGGATCTTTATATATGAATAAAAATTTAAGGTTATTTTTGTTAGAACATACTGTATGTACAGTTTTAATCTTCAAGGTATGGTACCTATGCAACTCATTTAACAATGTAATGCAAATATTTATCCCTTGGAAGTTATTATTACCAACTATTTAGGATAATAAGTAAATGCAGGTTAGCAAATAGTCATCTATTACAATTGAACTTCTAGTCACATTAAGTATGTTTTCAAGGTCAAAGAGAGACATATGAAAAATGAAAAATGAAAACCCAGAGACATATATTGGAGTTCCAGCATCAAGACGAAGATCAGAGAAGCAAAGCAGCCGAGCCAGTAGATATTACATCTACCAAGCTTTTGCCTCTGAGGATTCATGAAGACAGCAATGTTTCTGAAGAACTGTGGAAACAGGACAGCCCTTTCAACCTGAGGTAGAGGTAATAGTCAGTGGCTGGCTGCTTTGCTTCTCTGATCTTTAGCTTGAATCCCAATATCAACCTCTGGTTTTCTATTTTTGTGTTACAGATATATTTTCAATAGACAGGTAATCTTTACTTCTTAAGAGATCTTTAGAATATGGCATTTAAGATGTTTTAATAGCATAGGTTCTTATATATTTTATGAAAATGAGATATGTCTGCTCCTATCAGCATCAATCTATTTCAGAGATAATGATGAGCGTTGAAGAAACTGTGCATGGAATTTAATTTCTTTCTAGCAAAAGGTATCCACTAGACAAGAAAGTGCTCTTGATTTGACTATGGACATTATGCTGTCCAAATTGGACAAGTAAGAAACAAAAGACAGGATTGTTGAACTTGGCCAAGACAAGGTAAGACAGCCATTCAGAATATCCTGCTTCACATAAAAAGTCTATGAGATATGGTAGGCATGTAGGCTGAAGAAGAATGCCCCAACATCACAGAATAATCTTGGGTGACTGTCCAGGAAGCCTGTATCTGTCATTTCTCACATTTTTGGAAGTCTCTTCCTTGCACTTCTGGTTAATTAGGGAATATGTCCTCCTTGGGTATCTGAAGGCGTTGACTAATTTATAGCTATAGTTACAGTTTTCTTTGTTACCAGATTCAGAAAAGAAATTTGCTAAAGAAATGTAACATTTATAAGTTTGAGAGACAAAAAGATAGTTTTGGTAATGCAAGTTAGGATAGAAAGTGAATTAGGTACATTTTGCAGTCACCAGATAGACTAGATAGGGAGTATTTTCTCTGAATTTGTCAGTTGTTAATAAACCAGACATTGTTGATGTGTTTATTTCCTGGATGTAATGTATGCAGTTATTATACTTATTGTATATAATTTTTATTATATTAGTTATGATTTTTTAGTTTTATACAAAAGGAAAAATGTGGTGGTATCTTGTTTATACTCTAACAAATAAAGCCTGCCTGAAGATCAGAGGATGGAGCTAGCCACTATCTAATCATAGAAGTCTGGAGGTCTCTATAGACAGACAGGAAGTGATATGGCTGGGTAGAAAGAGAAATGTAAGGCAGGAGGAGCTAGGAAACCAGTCTCTTTCAAGTTGGAGGATCTTGTAGAGATAAGAGCTCTAGTGGTGGCTGCTCTATTTCTTACCCCCTAATATCTGACTCTGGGCTTTTATTATTAAAACCTATTAGAACTTCAGTTACATTACAGACCATTTTGAATTTTTCCAAAATTAAAAAATGATAAAGTGCTTAAAATTATAGATGTGGCTGCTGTTACCCTTGTATAATCATTATACATTACACATATTTATTGAACTATTACATGTATGTATGGCTATTGTGTATCAAGGTCTCAAGAATATGCATTTAAAAATGTGGATCTTCTGTTTTCTGTGCTCTTAAGTTCTGAGCCATCTCTCCAGCCCTGGGCTGGGGTTTGGTGGGGGTAACAGGGGAGGATAGGAGGGTAAGGGAACTGGGATTGACATGTAAAACAACCTTGTTTCAAATTTAAATAAACAAAGAAAAATGGATCTTCTTCATGCACTTAACTAAACTTGTTAAGCAGAGTGAAAATCCAAAGTAAGTACATTTTCTTTTACATTGTATCACATAAGAAGTTACTACTCATAAAGCTTTTAAATACATCTTAGTTTTATGTCATCATAAACAAGGAAGGACCCTATCAAAACAAATTTGCTTTTCATTTTGAATAAAACAGTATCTAGCTTGTAACACTTAAAGTGCTGAAATTAGACTATGAAGTGTCTTTTTCACAGATTAGACCCTTAAAATAAGTATTCTTTTTTGTTTTATCTCCTAGGAAGCTTTTGAACTGTAGATTGTGTAGCATAATCACTTAATTAGGGTACAGTATGGAATTTTTGTTAGTTTTTTTTTTTTACTTTGTATATGCTATAGGCAATACCTTTGATGTTCTAGTACTGTGTCGAGTTTGTGTTTCATATAAATTGGAGTGACTTAAGTATATATTCAGCGGTGTGCTGAAGTCATGCATGGCTTTATGAGATCTGGTGACCAGTACATTTGTCCAGACACACACTTAATGTCATTCTGACAGATAGATATTTGCTT